>NC_056735.1:208382686-208402686 GCF_019279795.1 Protopterus annectens
CCACTGTCAGTGTCAGGGTTGGTCCAACAAGTACGTGCTATAACAGAGGATAGTATATGTCGATATATTGTAACAGTAGACATATGTATGGGTGTATAAGTAAGATGAACATGTCAAAGACGGGCTTACTGTGCAAATATGGTTTTGCATTGTGGGATATTATGCCAATAACTGTGTAATGTACAGTATTTTAGGCAGATCTGTATTTCATTTTACGTAGCATTTCTGTTATGTTATGCAAACATTAGTTATGTCCATTGGCAATTGCAATACTCAATAACAAGATACATATGACTTGTATTCATCTGACAGTTTAGCAGCATGACAGCAAAGATAATTGGAAGAGCTAGGTAACTATCCATGCACATAACACATGTAATATCCACCTCTCTAGCAATAACAGCTCTGCATGTGTATATGTTATGCAAATGTGTAATGACCCTTGTTACAGGGCTGGGCCAAATGGCTATGTGCACACCTACATAGAGTGGATATTGAGGGTAGAGACACAATGGTTGAACGTTCAGGTTTGTGTAGCCTAACCTCTCATTGCCAACCTAACAGCCGCTTGCAAATACTGTATGTAAGGTTGTGCACAGTACTGGTAATGAAACAAGTTACATATCATCTTTAACTCCAATGTAACATCTGCAGTAGGAGTCTGTTGCCCATGTGTAATAGCTGCTTCACAGGTGATGGCTTACACTATCTGATTATATCCTGATCATGATGATAGTGGCAGCAGAGTCTATTGATACATGACTCTGTTTGGGGAGTGGGTGTCTGTGCCCAACAGAGCTCATGGTTCTGGTGGATATGTGAGTATATACCCAGAAAAGGAAACAGACCTGTAGACACTTGCATCATCTGTAATCAACTATCAGGATGTGATGTGCTCCTCAGAGGAGGACTACTGCTAAAGGTAGCTACTATGTTTCTGTAATAGCCAGTGTTGTCACGTCCATAACACAAGTAATTACTTGTGAGCATCACTGTCTAAAACATCTTCATAAGCAATAAGTACATTAAATACAGTACTTGTAGTACTGAATGCTCATACAGGCATGTCCACTTGTCAGCTACTGGTGTTTACTAATGTCAGCTTTGTGTTATGTGGCCATCCCGGAAGAATGTAATCTCTATGCCATGTACACTGCCAAACCCACCTAACACCACACCCCACACATTGTCTGGAATGCAGCTATAGGGCTAAGCTGGAAGGCAGTCCAGTCTACAGCCATGACTGGATAGTCATGAGGTGTAGGTTACCACATGAATCACTAACACATACCCTTACCAGAACACAGTAAGGACACCCACACATACTACCAGAAATTACACATATTAACAGAGGCTTCTAAGTATCTGGCCAAGCAAGTGACCTCCCAAGCTGGAATAGACAGACAACAAAATACACAAACTGTATGACATAGCTTGCATAATTGTGCCACACCTAAGAACACGTGGCCGGAAACATGCCCAACAGTACTCATTTGTGAATGCAAACTTTAGCACTATGTTACATACCAAGCTATATGAGGGCAAACATACTGTCAGCTGCCTGTCTGCCATGATTAGCCACATACCCATACACTCAGACCATCTTTTGAACTATACACATGGCCCTGGTATATTCCATGTTGTTGTGCAGGACCTGTGATGCAGTAGCCTAGACTGCATGGAAACACACATGTAGGAACTGTCAGGTCTTGTAGCCAATGCAAGTATGTCCCAAGGCCTGGGTAGCATTCTGCCATTGGCCAGAATGATACTGCAGTACAGGGACAAAAGGATTGTATTCCACAATTGTCTAATGTACTGGTGCAATGCAAAGGGTATCCAGTATCTCTCTGCCTGGGATAACGTGGTCGACAGACCATGATGCTTTGCCAGACAGGGCCTGCACCTGTCACCCCTGGGAATCTGGATACTGGCTAGGGCTCATGCTTCCCCTATAGTGCCTTCAACATGCAAAGTTCAAGTGACAGTCCACTGCTGTAACAGGGACAGCCAAGCAATAAACTGTGGGTCTCGCTACTCAATGATACATTTCAGAAACTCAATATGGACTCACTTATGTCAATCCTTAACATGGAGAACATATCTGTGCAGTGACTGAGATATGGCTCAACGCTCCGGAGAGCACCACTGCATGACCATGTTATAACACATACCTTATCCTTTGTTGGTACACGGGCCGCAGGTGTGTCCATATTCCTGAAGGATATGTACACCCCCACTCCAGTTGCACTTGCATAACTTCAGATGCATTATGCTGAGCAACTACCTTTGTGCCAAAGTGGAATCCAAATTTCACCTTGCGACAGATCACCCACCATGCCGGGGATTTCCCAACTGTCATAATGTGCTGTAATGGGGAAGATTAGGTTTGAGACAGAAAACCATAATAATGGCTACTCTCAACTATTCCATTATGAATTGGGAAGACTCCTCATGTACCAACACCTGCGCTCAATGAATGTTGGATTCCATCAACCCCAATGACCTGGATCACAACAGTCACACAAACAGAGCTAACAGTATGCTATACACAGTCAAGTCTCCAAAGCCAATGTTATGCTTCCTAAGAGCGAAGTGGTGACTGTCATGGCACCCATGCAGATGGACAATGCATGTGCAAATGCTGAATCCTATACAAATGAACCTTAAGCAGTCACATACGTGCAGTGATTGTGCCATTGAAACCGAACCAAGATTCAACCAAACACAAACAAGAAGGCAAACTGGTGGTACCATGCTTTAAACTGTACCACAGAAGGTAGTAACTGTTGCAAGAGTGAACACACGAGTGTAGGTGATCCCTGGTCAGCCTCAGTAAGATGCAGATACATCATATAAATCCACACAAAGCTACTGTGAAACTAATCAGCCACACATTATGAGGCTAACCACAGAGCATTCTATAGCTGTGTCATTAATCGTAATGGCAACAACAAGACCTGCCGTGCTGCACAGCACTATGGCATGGGAAGTACTGCACCTACAGAAATAGCACCTGTTCATCCAGATAGGGTCTTGGAGAACCTAAACCCACTCCCACATCTCCAACAGGTACACATATTTATATATCCATGTACACTACAGAGCCCCTGTACTAACAACTATGCAGGTACAAGCTGCACTCTCTAAAGCCATGCATACAGCTTTCATGGGACCTGTCAACATCCCAGGGTGCATCCTACAGAAATGTCAGAACAATTTGCTCTCCACTTACACATCATTTTCAATCCTAGCTTCATGTCAGGCTGTGTACACACTGAATGGTGCACAGCAACAGTTATCACACCCCACAAAGGGGGAGACATCAATGATAATGGGAAATAGTGCACTACTACCCTGCTGAGTGGTCTATAAGGCCATGAACCGTGATCAACTTATTTGATGTAGTCAGTACAGATGTAGATGACAGTAAGGTTGATTCACGCAGCATATCATGACCTTACCAGGTCTTAGGACACCATCACCCATACTGTGTTCCAGCTACACTCAGTAAACTAGGTGTATATTTCCTATGTCACATGAGTGGTTGGCAACTGGACTGCTGGCTGAACCAACACTACAGAAGGTGTCTGACTACACTCACATCAAACCAGTGCCAGCTACAGTAATACAGGGTTAATTCCTGGTACTCCCCCTCTTTGTTATCTATACCACACACACACACACACACACACTAACACAGAAGGCATCTGCCTATTGATGTTTGCAAATGACTATGAACTAGGAGCAATAGTCGACTCAATGTGTGCTGCGGTCAACATACAGAAGGGCCTTTGTGAGTCTATGTATGGTGTGTGACGTATGGCCACAATCTAAGTATTGCATTGTCATCCCCTATGTTAAAAACCCTGTACCCATGAACTACCACCTAGGCAGCGGTCAACATAATGGAAACTGTGTGTGTATGGGATGCAGATGGACAGTAGTCTTTCCTTTTAGTACTTATGAAATAAGCACCTATTCAGGCATGACTAAAGGTCAGCTCCCGGTGTTTTCTCCTGTCTACCTGATGAATATGGGCATCTTGGGACAATACAGCAATTGCATCATGTACACAGACAACCCTCTCCTCCTACCACCCAACACTACGACCTGTGAGAGATGCACTTATATAGCCAAACTGGAAGCAAAGCTCTCTTCACCGAAGACTGGACTAGACAGTCAAGAGGAAAAGGAAAACATTTGCACCGTATCACACAGTCCCTCAAAACCTACACCACCAAAACACATACACACAGAAGCACAAAACACACACCTACATTCGCGGAGGCTCTCAGTAATAACCTGCTCAAACAACAGAGACCTCCAAAGCAGAAATGTAAGCAACCTCCACCCCCCCCAACACAACCCAAATGACACATAGTCCACATACTCAGTGTGCCCCTCAACTACAGCCCATAAGGCATAACGTATCCAACACTCTAGTCATAGATGACTCTATAGTCAGGCATACTGATGTTCCACTCACCACGCTAAACAAGGAAAACGTTACTGTCAGCTGCCTGTCAGGTGCCAAGATCCGCCATATAATGCACGCACTCAGGTCACTCCACAACAAGTACAAATATGACTCTATCATTGTCCATGTTGGTGTGAATGACATGAGACATACCTCCCTGGACTACATGAAAAGAGACATGGACTACATGAAAAGAGACATGGAAGAGCCCTCCGATCTTGTAGCCGAGGCAGGTATGACCCTAGCCTTGAGTAGCATCTTGCCATCACCCAGAATGATACCACAGTACAAGGACAAAAATGACTGACTTTAACAATTGGCTAAGCTTCTGGTGTCATTCTAAGGGAATCCAGTATCTGTCTGCCTGGGAAGACATGATTGACAGACTATGCTGCATTGCCAGAGATGGCCTGCACCTGTCGCCCTTGGGATTCTGGACACTGGCAAAGGCTCTTGCCACCCTTATACTGCCTTTTTTTAGGAAAGGTTCAAATGACAAATTCACCACCGTAACAGGTACAAGCAAGCAAAATCTGAAGGTAACGCTACTCAATGTTAGAAGTCTAAACCTCAAAATGCACTCACTCGTGGCACTCCTTAAAATGGAGAACATTGACATCTGTGCAGTGACAGACACCTGGCTCAAAGCTCCAAAGAGCACCCCTGCATTACCAGGCTATAATTCATACCACACCTTTCGGCCACTAAACCCAGACCGAAACACTAAAGGTGGAGGTGTGTCCATAGTCATTAAGGATATCCACACCTCCAAGCTAGTTGCTCATCATAATGCATCCAAGATTATCCAAGTTCAACTAACTCTGGGCAAAACAACAATCCAGACTTAGCTTGCTACAGACTCCACACCATGCCCCAGGATTCCCACTCCTCTTTTCTTGATACACTGGAAAATATTAAGGTACAACCCATCACTCTAATAATGGGTGATTTCAACTACCCTACCATTAACTGGGAAAACAACTCATGTACCAACTCTTTTGCTCAACGTTTTCTGGAAATCATCAATTCCAACACTTTAGATCAACTTATCCACACCCCCACCAGAGGCAGCAATATCCTAGACCTGGTCTTCACCAACATGTGTGACCGGTGTTCCACACCAGAGGTCAGCTCCTCGTTGGTCAGATCTGACCACAAGCTAATCACCCTAGACATCCACATCCCGCTCCCACCCCCATTAGGAAAACAACTGTAAAAAAATGTCTCCAAAGCCAACTTCACGCTTAAGACAAAAGTGGCAAACTTCACGACACCCATGCAGATGGACAATAGAGGTACGACAGCTGAATCCTACACAAATGCACTTTATAAGCACTTACACAAGTGCATGGATCGTGCTATCCCTAACAGAACCAAGACGCTATCCTCCAAAAAAAAAGGAAGCCAATCTGGTGGTCTTTTGCCATAAACAAACTCTACAACAGAAGAAACAAACTGCTGCAAAAAAAGAGTAAAATCCCACAATTGTAGGAACTCCCTGGTCAGCCTCAGTAAAAAGCTGAGATCTCTCAAAATCCTCAAACGCTAGTTATGAAAACAAAAATCGCCACGGATCCTAAAGACAACCACAAAACATTCTATAGCTATGTCAAGAATATCAATGGCAACACTCAGATCTGCTCTGAGTTACAGCACAATGACACTAAATATACAGAACCAACTGATATTGCCAACATCCTGGCAGATAGGTTCAGTGCTAACTTTACCCCCCTCTCACCCCCTAAAGGGCCCATCTTTATACGGGAAGAATGCAAAGTTCCTGTAATCACGGATGCACAAGTAAAGACCTCACTCTCCAAAGCCAAGAACACAGCATACATGGGACGTGACAACATCCCAGGCTGCCTTCTACAAGAACTACAGAATGAACTGGCACCCCACCTAAGTACCATGTTCAATCATAGCCTCACCTCAGGCTTTGTGCCCATTGAATGGCGCACCGCAACAGTTATCCCACTCCATAAAGGGGGGCCCACAACAGACACCGGGAACTACCACCCCATCAGCCTGATGAGCCTGGTCTGCAAGGCCATGGAACGTATCATCATGGAACTCATAAACAAAGACATTGGAGATCTCCAAACTCTGGACCCCACACAGTTCGGGTTTGTAAAAGGCAGATCATGTCTCCTAAACCTGATAGACTTCTTTGAAGTAGTCACCAAAGCCACAGATGAGGGTAAGGTAGTTCACACAGCCTACCTAGATCTCGCCAAGGCATTCAACACCATCCCCCACTCTGGAATTATAGATAAACTCACTAAACTAGGTATAAATCCCTATGTCACAAGATGGGTTGCCAAATGGCTTGCTGACAGAATCCACACTGTGAAAGTAGCAGACTCCAAATCAGACTTCAGACCAGTGACAAGTGGAGTACCACAGGGTTCAGTCCTGGGTCATCTTCTGACTGGTATCTACTTCTCTGAAGTACAGGCTAACACAGAAGGTCTTTGGCTAACTAAATTTGCAGATGACTGCAAACTAGGAACCATAATCGAAACTCCTAACGATGTGGACATCCTACAAAATGGCCTCATTGAGTCAAATGCCTGGTGTCAAAGCCATGGTCTCAAGCTCAATGCCAAAAACTGCATTGTCATCCTCTTTGGTAAGAACTCTGTACCCATGAACTACCACATAGGCGGTAGTCTACTTAACACCGAAAGTGTGATAAGAGACCTTGGGACACAGGTGGACAGTAGTCTCTCCTTTGGTAATCACATCGCCACAGTGGTCCGGAAATCCTTCTACGTGGCACACCTCATCACAAAAGGTTTCTCATCCAGAAAAAAGAGGTCATTGTTCCCCTCTACTCATCACTCAGACCCATTATAGAGTACAACGCTCCTTTTGGTATGTACCTCACAAGACATCTACAGCAACTGGAAAGACCGCAGAAATACCTCACAAAGAGGATTACTGGCCTCAAACAGATGCCCTATGCAGACCAACTCAAAAAACTCCAGCTCAGAGGCGATCTCTGCCTAACATACAAAGCTATGTCAAACCCAGAGCTGTTGTACATGCTCCACTTAAAGAAATCCCAATCCGTCCGAGCTATGCTCTAGGGACCTAAACCTTGTCACCAGAATAAACAGAACAAGCTGGAGGGATAGATTCCTGTCCCAGAGACTTCCCATACTCTGGAACAGACTACCTATCTATGTCAAACAGAGTTCCTCATTAGCACTCTTCAAGAAAAATCTTGATGACTGGATGGGTAATAGGAAATTCACCCCGGGGATCACTTCTGTGGTTCTGCTCGACAGGGGCACAGGAAAATAATTTTCTTGGGTGGCAAAAGCCAGGGTACCTTTTTGGCTAGGCTTGTATAGACCCTAGGGCCAATAGCCTAGTACCTACCTATGATAGTTACTTCACCACACCAGACAGGTAGTCGTACGTGGCACCCCTAATCATGACAGGGTGCCATCCATGAATACAGAGATCATTGTTCAGCCATACTCAACACTCAAGTGACCCATAATAGATCACATATCTCCTTTAAGGGTTATTGGCCATGTTCAGATGGCCTACACTGGCCTTCCCAATCCCTTGCTCCACTATGTAGCATGACGCCTACCCTGAATAAAGCCATGTCCAACCCAGACATGTTGGACATGCTACACTTACACATCCTGATTTCAAATGAACACATACTTCATGGACATCCGCCTTTCTAGTACAAGGATCACAAAATACCTGACAGATCTCTATCCCATACACTTTACATACTCCTGCCATACTATGCATCCTTGTCCAGCAAAGCTGCACACTGCCCCTCTTTGTGACATGGTGTGAGGACCGCATGGCAAATATATCAATAACCCTGTGGATAAGTTCTGTGGCACTGCTTGAACTGGCCACTGAAACTTACCTGTCTGTTGGCTACAGCTAGGTAACCTTTCAGCCTAGGCTCATAAATGGCCCAGGGCATATAGCCTACTAGTTCACTATGACCATACTGATATCCAACCCTGCAAATACCATCAGGCTAGCCATTGTCCCATGTGTTTCACATGTGCAACATGGGTAATACATGGCAGGATGCTAAACAGCTGTACAGTGCCATGTAGATGTATATGGCAAAACACATACATGACTTTGTGAGCAAGTCTGCAGGGTCACAAGTCACGTCCCTTAAGGTTGTGTATGACTATATATATATGTGACATATACAAAGCATTAAAGTCTACTGCATTAATGTGAACACATCCAGGCATGTGTTGATAGGGAAAGATACCCATACAGGCACACAGAAATGCCCGCATCGACATCCACATGGAGTATGAGCAATGTAATCACTTGACACACACATATATGGTGATAACATCAAATCACCAGTAAGTGTCAAATGTGTGTGAGTTAAACACTTCAGTGGTGTTAGTGTCATGTAGATTTGCAAAGACATTTGTTTTTTCTTTGTGTCTTTCGGCTTTTCCCAGTTAGGGATTGCCACAGCGGAACACTGGTCCGCTAATGAGATATATTTGTAATCTTAATAAATGTGATACACATGTATGTTCAGCTATACTTCTGTACTTCTCTATGAGTTACTGTGACCCGTCTCCATCATTATGTCTTCCAGGTATGCCGCATGCCAGGCTGCCACCATACACCCACTTGGAGGATGAGGTCCTCATCCCATACCTTCTCAACAACCATGTAACACTCTTCAGCCATGTGCCACAGGATGCACAGCAGCGGGATGCCCAGTGGGAGGAACTCCGCAGGAGGGTAAATGATGTTGGCAGCCACAATCGCACCTATCAGCAGGTGTGCCGACACTGCACGGCCCTCATAAGATGGGCAAAACAGCATGCTAATGCAATCGCCAGGGAACAAGGAGCAACAGGTGGGGGACTACTCACCCAGCCCCCACTCACATGTACCAAGGAGCTACTGGCCAACCTGGGGACACCTGCAGACCTCCATCCACAAGCGTTAGCTGGTATTGTGGTGGTGGGTGTCTCTCATCCACCGAGCCTGGAGTTGCCTGGTAAGTCACTACTGCACATATAACACAACTATATTTCATATAGTTACATGTATTACTGTACAATATGTAATGTAACATCATATGCAAGGCATGTAGGCACACATGCCACATACTATAGTCTGCTACTCTCCATAGTGCAGTCTATTGTACTGGCTTATGTGCTAACATGGACATTGCACCCTGTAGCTATCACACAAGTGTGGATAATAATCTTACTGCTGTGACAATCGTATTTAGGTACCTCTGGTGATTCGCAGCGACACCAGCCTGTTGCAGGTGAGATTATTTACCAGGCTTGATAATGCACAGATCATATTAATTGCATGCTATCTGCCATGTGGCCATTTAACACACATACACATAATGTATGGCAGTCCTATTAATATACACTGGTCAGACCTGCAATGCATCACAGTGGTTACCCATGTGGAATGATTAAAGACTATATGAAACACCTACACTAAACCTTACAAAATGTGTGGACAGCTGTGAATACAATGGTGGAGGTGTGGTTTACTGTAGGGACAGGTACTACAGATCAGCATTACACATGTGAGGAATACAAACAGTACTATACAGAGAGCATGTGTGTGCACACACTCTAAATGTGTTGGAGCTGGAGTATGACAAGCCCAGAGGATTCACCCTTGTGGATTATACCAGTGCTATGAATGTCACACAATGTCATGTGCTATCTGACATGTCCATGACATGTAGTGGGCTGACTGCAACACTGCTCAACTATCCTGAAAAACATATCTCACATACCAAACATACCATCATTTGTCTGCATAACCCTGTCCTCAGTGAAGCATATGACTATGGGTGTATGTCATATGGGATAACACTGACATTTGACAAAGATGCCCATCACAACCATTGGAAAAAACATGTGTACACATGGCCATGGAGGATGGCCAGAGACATGAAGCAACACACATAGTAGAAATGATGTACATGTGGGTACACCCTGTTGTACATTGGCTTGACACAATACAACTATGGCCTTTGTGTAATGGTGAACTCTAAACATCATACAGGTCTGTGCACAGCTTGTGCAGGCATGACATCAAAACCACCACATAACATGTCTTGAACATCTTGTGTGTGTCACGACATGAAAGCATTCACCTACACAGTATCCAAATACATACATGTGTTGCACAATATACACATACAACCACAGCAGGCTACAGATACAGTTCATTCACCTTGCTGGTGTCAAGACATCGCTGTCATGCTTGCTCCTCGTGTGTGAAGTACACAGATGGTATGTGGGACATGGAGTACTGCCAAGTTATCCATGTCTGGGCATAGTTGCCAGGCATTAGTAATATGGTTGCAGATGTGCAGGGGTTTAGTGTGTATACACCTCAGTGACGTGGGTCACATTCCACATTAGATATGTATTGTATCTGAACATAGTCATGGCTATGAACCGTGTCTGTAACTCGCACTCTATAGTAATAGTGAAGCCACATGATGCCCTGCAATAGCTATGCACATCATATTTGTAGGGTGGACTGACAACACTGCATCAGCTGAAGGTCCATGTTAGTATAACATGTCCCTGCATTGGGACACCATTACTTAACTGTATATTTGAAAGGACACCATTGCGTTACACATGTATGCATGTCATTCAACACGTCAGCAGAAGACATGTCACACTACATGTGATTGGCAAGGTCATATGCCACATATCAGGCTGGTGTACTGTTAACATGTGCTGGTCTGTGGCATCATTGCAAAGTAGGGACAGCCATGTCAAACATGTGTGTACAGCCGCATGCACATTGTCTGTAGACTCAATTCAGAGGTAGGCAGAATAATGAACAGACATGCACTGCTTTGGGGGAGATATGCAAGCTAGGGCTCAGGCAAACGCAGTATTCACTCCACATACCCTTCTGCACATGTCCTCCTCACACACAGGGGAAGTGGCCAACACAAAGCATCAGTGACAGATGTACAAACGTTAGCAAAGGTCTGTAACATGTGGGTTATGTTGCACAAAACATGGCAGTGTGTTGCAATGGTGCACAGTGCATGCATTGTGTTGCAGGTATGGGGCATAAGCTAACACAAATGGTGCAACACAGGGATGTATGCTTACTACTATAAATGTGTAAGGTGGATGCCTTCTGCTATAACACATGCACGCTGTTGTGTGCAACTCAGGGATGTATGATAACTACCATTATAATTTTCTAAGCTGAATGCCATCTGCCATATCACATGCACGTTGCATGCCATTGGGTGCCATAGCATGTGTCTGTCAGTCTGTCTCTATCTGTGTGTCTGTGCTGTATAACTTGTAACATACAGTTCTTTTCTGCCCCCACAGGTGTTGATGTAGGTGTGTTGCCCTCCTGCGGTCCACCTGATGTTAGTGCCCCCACAGACTCTAGCAGTGATGATGAAAGTATGATTGAGGCACAGGCAGGGTTGTCAGGGGCTGAATCTGTGCCATTGGTTTCCATTCCACCTGTATCCCCCTCATCCCCGCACACAGTTCTCCTGCCTACACATACTCCCATCACCAGTGGCCATAGAGGAAGGACAGATAGCGGATGGTAGCATGGAACAGGGAAGTGTGGAGACTATGGAAGGTGTGCCTGCACACCATGATCCCAGCCAACTGACTGGTGATGTCCCACACAGACATGTGCCCAGTGCTGCTCGTAGGAGGACCACTGGCCAACATGCCCCTGCAAGACAAAGCACATCAGTTGGTGTCACCAGACGCATGTTTCAGGCTGTATTGGAGGGACAGGCACGTGCTGAACAGCACAACAGAGAAGGTCTGAGGCTTCAGACGGCTGCTGCCCGTTCTTTAACGGACATCCAGGCAATTGCAAATGCTCACCATCATCTTGCAGATGTCTTGGATAGACGACTGGGTGACATGGTGGGAGTCCCTGACTGTGGCATGTCAATCATCGAGCGTGGAATGTCTTTTCTGGAAAATCTGGTGGGAGTGAGGTGTCGGGCATGTGGACATAGGCCAGCTACATCACCTGTTGAAGGTTTACGTGAACATGCTACTTCACATGCCCGTTCCCATAGTGGCGGTAGCAGCAGCAGTGCAGCTGGTTCTGTGCTGTCCACACCAGGACACAGCAGGCCACGTGCATGTGGTCCTGGATTGTCCCAACACGGACATGGTTCCAGTGGACATGTGTCATCAGACAGTACCCAATCTGGACCTCTGCCTGGTAGCGCCTGTGCAACCCCTGGCAGGCAGAGGTCATGTGGCCGGACACCGTGAACTGTGGAAATTGCCCTGTACAGTCTGCAGCTGTCAATCATACTCCAGTGTAGGCTAGCCACATGCTAGACCTGTGTGCATACACACACATATACACACACACACACACACACACCAGAAACAAATGAAGGGCACCTCAACACACACACGCATAACATCCACACACGCCCAATGATATCAAAGGCCCTCACCCACACACATGATGTCATCCAACGGTGCAGCCTAGGCCTCTGGCAAACATTATCACCCTGTGAATATGATGATGCCTGTGCCGCATCCCTGTCATCCACATCATCGGTGCAGGGACATGCTCATATGGTCTGATGGACAGGGTGAACATACTAGGAAGACAACTGTAGATTAATATTGTTGAGTAGTGTTTGACAGGCAACGGACATACCATGTACTACAGTTTTAGAATGCATTTGGTACGTTTGACAGTATGTATCATGTGTAACAGTAACTGCAAGTTGATCTTGATGTTCTGTCTTCCTCTTGTAGGTGTAATTGCATGTGCCGGAGGATGTCAGTGCTTGCAGTTAAGTGTCCCATATGTAAATGTTGACTACTCACAGGTCTGTATGACAATACCTGCATGCACTTTGTAGCTTCCATATCGCAGTTTTAATCTTCCAAGTTTCAATTTTTACTGATCTAATGATCCAAGAGCATGATAGCCGTGTAGTAAGCTACTGTGTTCAGAGCAGTCATATCCATTAGTGGGGAGCAGGGAGGAGGTAAAAGAGTGGTATAGCAGATGACAAGGGTAAAGGCCAGTGGAAAAAGTGGCTTCTCATTGGAAAGCAGTAATACCCGCCCTCATGACAGGATGCAAACACTGACACACCCACACATTCAGGGATTCACAGACAGTAACACACACACACACACACACACACACACACACACACACACACACACACACACACACACACACACAGTTGCCAGTGTTGGGATGAGAACCCCTGCCTATGTGCAAATCATCATTACAGTCCTACCCAATTACAAGACATGCCACAGAGATTACACATGTACAGGTAATCGGAATGGCCTACGATCGAGGACATCAACAGGGATAATAAATTGCAATGAGTGGATGGGGGGAGGGGGCCTTAACATTTCACACTGGTAAAATACAGCCTCACACCAGGGACTAGACAGCCACACACGCACACACACACACACACACACACACACACACACACACACACACACACACACACTCTGTGGCATTCACAAAGATATACACCTATGTCACACACATACAGACACTTGACATGTGTGAGATTCAACCACCTGCCTATGCCTTTCTTTCTACACTTCATTATGTACTGATGTCTACCACAGTGTTCAGGAGAGTAAAAAACATTTGGGATGTATTCCTCACCATATGTGACATATATGGACACACACACACACACACACACACACACACACACACACACACACACACACACACACACGCCAGTACTGTGAATCAAACACCTGCCTATCTCATAATAGGTATTACAGAGTTATAGCACTATCACATGCGCTACAAAGTATACAGACTCTTTCCTTTGCCACCTGTGCTGATATATGCACAATATATGCACAGGGGAGGAGTTACTGTTACAGGTGTCAAGAGGTTTGCCTTCAGTGTCACCCTTACTGCATTCTACATTGTGTGTCTTCCACTTCAATCAACAGAACCATAGCATAGCAGTTACACGGGTTATTGTAGGAATGGCAACACACCTGTGAGCCATCCTCAGTAATCATTCATCTGCAAAGTAGCCCCATCACTTAGTAGTCATGTCCAAACATCTGTCCATACCTAAAGTACAGTTTATTGTACTTTGAGCATATCACCACATACAGTTGGCAATGTTGAGGCTGCACTGCAACAGCATGATGTACTAAGATAACAGTCACCTTCAAACATCAGACACTGCACATGCATGGAATCTAAACACACATCAATACGTGTACACATATGCTGTCTCCATCAGTAAGTGGACTAGTAGGTCAAGAGGATACATTCCACACAGTGTGTGAATCCTAGCAGAGCAATACACCATAATGGATGTTGTATTCATGTACTGGTAGGACACACAACCACCTTCACTGAGTAGCCAAGTGTACATTCATGCCAAAAGCACATATCAGCAAGACACACACACAGCAATATTCCATGTCATGATCCCACAAACTGTTACTTGACAGCTCCACGGTGAAGCCAGAGCACTGTAATGGTCAACGGTGAGCACTTCATATATGCCATACACACCTCATGATTACTGGGAGGGTGCCAGCAATGTGCTCTGTTTGAGCTAGGCATTATACTCATTCAAGCATGTGCGAGGTCTGTGGCTTGCAAACATCTCACACCAGCATGTTCTGCCTATTGTGGTAATAAGGTTAATGTCCAGACAGCAGACAGCATGCATGGCTTGCAACTGTTGACATGTGGTATATGTAGGAGCTGTGGGCACACATGGCTGTGCATGTCATGGACATATCACCTGTAACTACTCAGGAACATACAGAGCATAGCTGTATTTCTCTGAGTCTGTCAATACAGGCCATGTGTGTAGGTCCTATGATCCTGTTATTTGGGTATGTTTGTAGGCATTGCATTAGGTGGACATGTCTAATGACATACATGCCACACATGGGTTGTTGTATGGTATGATAGGTGCCATGGGTGACCAGTAGAGAGGGAATATTACCTCTGTCAACATAGATATCAAACCTTGTGTACTGTTATCATTCAGCAGCCATGGACCTATCTGCCATGTGCATATGTGTAATGAATGTAGCCACCTGTACGTAGAAAGGACAACAACAGCTATGGCATTTTCATTTATGTTGTACGAGTGTGGGATGTACATATCCAGGGCAGGTATATTTAGGTCATATCCAATCCTGAGGGTGTTGTTTACTGGTGTAAAGCAACAGTCGACTGGGTTAATGCTGACAACATCTGAGGGACCCTGGTATGTTTACAACTGACCTGGTTACAAACAGTGGTATAACTGCATTGCATAACACATTATGCAACTGTGGCAGCACATGGGTACTTTGCACAATTGATGTAGGGCTAGGTACAGTCCACCAATCGAAGGTTATTTGGTGTTCTACCATACAATGTCATACCACATGTATGGATGTGTGTTGGTAGTCTGAGGACATGGTGGTGGATGTATGAGGATACACCCTAGAATGCAGCTTTTGCCATGGTCACCTGTACCAGACTCATATGTGATGACTTATGTCGGAGTATTGGTCTTTACTTGTGAGTAGCCTTTATGAATATGTGGACACCACCACCTGGAATGGTCCGTACCAGTGTTATGGCCCACATGTCTGGATCTGAGTTATATGGTGGTAGTGCAAATGTGCACTACAGAGCCTTCAGCCAGGTGTTCCTCACTGCACAGATGTCAGTATTCCCTATTGTAGGTTCTACATTGAGCAAATGGATTACGAAAGCCACACATCTAGCACTGGTTAGCAAAGCATCCAATGCAATTGTCTTGTAGGTGTCAGGGTGTTACTTCTGTGTTTAGGACTTTGGCCTTGGAATGCTACTATATGGGTAAATGCGACCTACGTATTATCCACACTCCCTTGAATCATGGATGCATGTGCTGTGTGACAAAAGGCTTGTCTTTCAGTCATGACATCCTGGAATGACAGACACTGGACAACCTCATAATTACAGCAGGACACTGGCTCATTGTTTTGGTCAAGCAGTTGCCACTCATACCATGACATCACTGCGAGTGGCAGTAATGTGGTTGGTATCAAATGCTACATCTAAGGTGACGAACACCAGCAGACGTTGTGTATATGACCAATGTCAGATATACCTAGTGTAGCGGTCCTGCGAATAATGACAATTACTAACACAGCCGGGAGAGGTCATCTTGACACCTGCACCTCAGTAACAGACAATGGGACTCGCATATTATGCTTGCACATGCCGCTGTTCTAAGTATAATGCCACTGTCCACAATCTGCTATCAATGTATGCCTTTCAGGGCAGCAATGTGTGTGACACATGCTGTAGTTAGCATCCACCTGTGTGTCCCAGTTAACCTATTGTCTGTCACTTCCACACATGCATGATTGTGTATACTTCACATATACATCTCAGTACTTCATGTACATGTATGCATGTGTAAAACACAGCACAGACACAGATATATAATTTATGGGCCACATACAGGTATCTGGAAGTAAACCTGTATGGTGTGCATATATACTGACAGTTAAGCTGTACAAAGCTGTAAACCTGTGCGTTTACAAGGTCCATTACTACGTGTTCTGTACATACAAGTGTATGAGCATGCGCACTGTGGCCTTCCGTGGTTAGAATCTGAGTGCATCCGAAACATCCATGTGCTACTGAGTGTATGAGCGTACCCACTGCCAGCTTGTATAACTTGAGTCAGTGCATCCGAACAAGTCCTTTGTTTCTAAGTGTGAGTCAGTGTATCCGAACAAGCCCTTTGTTTTTTAAGTATATGAGCATGCCCCAGTATAGCCTTGTATAGTTGTAGTCATAGTGCATCCCAAACGGCCCTGTGCTACTTAAGTGTATGAGTATGAGCATGTCCACTGTCACCTTGTGGAATTGGAGTCAATGCATCCAAACAAGTCCTGTGATTCTATGTGTAAGAGCATGACCACTGTAACCCTGTATAGTGATAGTAGTTGTCCATTCCACAGATGGGCATACTCCAGTTCAGGGCTTGTTGTGCTACAACTATACCTCTCAGGCATACCTATGTCTTACCTGCAGATGATGTGTCATGTTTGTGCATACAGGTTGTAATAGACTCATACTTTAAACACACAGGTTTACAGCTATGTACATCTTAACTGTCAGTATTCCTGTTGTTGTCCTCACTCTTAGAAGGGCATTCTGAATGCCTTGAAATGTGTAATCTCTGTGGCGCATCTCGTAACTGCATAGTACTGTAATAGTGATCTGTAGATAGGCTGGAGTTCTGATCCCACCACTGGCAACTGTGTGTGTGTGTGTGTGTGTGTGTGTGTGTGTGTGTGTCAGCAAATGGCTGTGTGGTTGTGTGTGTGCATTTGTGTCTGCATCCTGTCATGACAGCGGGTTTTGCTGCTTTCCAAAGAGAAACCACCTTTTGCACTGGCCTTTATTCTATCATTCCCCACCCCAAACTCCACATACACAACAACCATCCCTTCTCTGGTGAACTGATTACGATTTAAATGTTATAAAACAAGAGATGCCTTGTTTTGTGTACATGTCAGTTCCTCTGGATCCCTTCTGTGTAACTAAGGGTGTTCAGACGTGTGTGTGCGCACGTGTGTGTGTGTGTGTGTGTGTGTGTGTGTGTGTGTGTGTGTGTGTGTGTGTGTGTGTGTGTGTGTGTGTGTGTGTATATACATATATAGCGTGTGTGTGTGTATATACATATATATATATATATATATATATATATATATATATATATATATATGTATATACACACACACACACACACACACACACACACACAATCTATATGATTCATAAAAATGATAGCAGCAAGGTAACCAGGCACAACTCCTTCTATTAAGACAAGAACATACTTATTATAAAAATAAAATAAAACAGTAGGTAAGCGCTTTCGCTAAAATAGCTTCATCAGACCTTCAACCAAATAAGCAACTATGTAATACATTTATAATACTCTTCAAAAACTCTTAACCAATCGGAATTAACCATCAATTCAACTTGAAAGCATGTGATGTTACAATGTATCAAAATATTTAAAGTGATATATCCGATGTAAGAGATACACTTTTATAATAAAACTAGAGTTCTTCACACTGAAGCTGTATAGTAAAACTATGTAATGAAAATACACAACTAAATAATATACAGTACTGTCTCAAAAGGTATATATACAGTATACAAAACTGTGTTATCTTTAGAACATAATTTATCAAAAACGCATCTGTCCTAAAAAAGCATTATCATGTTAAAAATCATACTAAAAATCATACTGAAAATCAGGGACCAAACCTAAAAATTCAATGCTTGCTGATTCTACGTGCTTTAAGCAAGGGCTTGATGGATGCCCTTTCTTTTAGCCCTCTTCCTCTATCTGCTCTGAGGGTAATAATCCAGTGAGTTTCCCTGTTCTCAGTATGATTCCTAATGCCCCCCTCATGAATGTGTGGGGTAAGAACCTCAATGACCCTATACCCAAACTTATGCGAATCACTTGATGTGTTTGGAAAGGGCATTATGTTCAGATTGAATCCTAATGCCGTAAAGATGTTCCCTTATTCTGTCCCTAAAGGGTCTATTGGTCTTCCCCACATAAAAGCAGTGGCAGCATTCGCACACCGCTAAATAGACAACATCGGAAGTTCAGCAATCTGCCGTTGCTCTGAAATAAAATTCCCTATCCAAATCCGGATGTGTGAAAACATTGGAAATATGAATGAAAGGGCAGAAATTACATCTACCACATGGTTTGGTAAAAGTCATCTGATCTTCTGTACCTCTGGGGTTTCTACTATAACACAGTAGTCTCTTAAGGTTCTTCTTATTCCTATATAGGAATCTCGGACTTTGACCCACCAAATCACCTATAGAAGGATCTACTGTCAAAAGGGACCAGTTTTTCTTAAATACTTCTTTAACTTCCTTAGAATCACTGGAATAGAACATGGGTATCTTCAGATAGTTATTACTGTGTGTAGTATCAACTACTTGTATAGGATTTTCTCAAGGTCCATAATAGGGCTGAGCTACACTTTATCTTAACTCACCCATTTTGGAAAGGTTCCTGCCAATCTCAGTGGTATAACCTCTGCTACCAAGTCTCAAGGTTAGATCTTCAATTTCTTCCTGAAACCCTGAGATGGTAAGATTCAACCTAGATGCCCTCATGCCTTGGCCCTTGATCAAATTTGAGAAAATATGCTGAGGGTGCATACTAGATCTTGGGAAGGCCCAGTATTAAGAGGAATAAACAGATTCTCAACATTCAGAAATTTATAAACCTCACCCGTGATTAACCCACTTCTCAAATCATCTAACAAAATATCACATATGTTCTTCATAATCTGGTGTACACCAGTTACTGTTAGTGATCTATAACATTTCTGATCACTTAGCATCTCTTTCATGGATTCATTGTAACAGGTCTTATCCACGAGAACAATGAGGCCCCCTTTATCAGCTGATCTAATTATAACTAATTCAT
>NC_056735.1:208405186-208475186 GCF_019279795.1 Protopterus annectens
TGGTAATTCCATTCCTTGCCATGTAGATTACACTTTGCTGCAGTGGGACTCGTAGTGGGTGTGGCTGCTCATTGGGCGTCTGCCCAATGAACACTTTTGCTTACATCCCTGGGGCTGCCCATACAGACCCACATCAGCCAACACCTGCACACCTAGACCCAGAACTAGATACCCATAGTTCCCCCACCCGCACCTCCTGTACAACACCCATCCTTACCCTGGGTGCTGGTCGGATCTGAACACACCACTACACGCTGCCCACTCTCCACTTCACGGGACCCATGGGTCATCAGGCTTTCCCACCCTTGTATTTCGGGTATGTACACACCCCGGCCAAAACGTTTGGTGTATCACCTTCTTCTGGTTATATGTCAATCTCGCAAGGAACGCTCCTGTCTGTGTTCCAAGATTAAATTTCACGGGTGCACTGTGTATCCCGGTCTGGGGAGCAGTGGACTAATTACATTGTTTACAGGTTTGTGTGCATGTTTCCTCTGTCCGGCTTGGGGGGGGGGGGGGTTATGCTACATGTTTCTTGCTTGGGCTCTTCACTTCCAATGGCATAGCCTGTGAACATATGTCATTCTTGTGTGCTGTTTCCCATCATAGCTGTATATCTCTGTATATCTACGCGCGCGCACACACACACACACACACACATTATATATATATATATATATATATATATATATATATATATATATATATATAGGTTCATACTAGGCCATCTGCCCTAGGGCATTTATAAGCCTAGCCAGAGTGTGTTTGGCTTTCGCCACCCATTTTAAATTAATTTTGCTGTGCCCTTTTTCGAGGTTAGTATACTGTGCCTCTGTCTAACAGTGACACAGAAGTGATACCCGGGGTAAACCGACGATCTCCCATCCACTCATCAAGATTCCTCTTGAAGAGAGTCAATGAGGTACTCTGCCTAACCTGGACTGGGATTTTATTCCAGAGTGAAGGGAGCCTCTGGGTTATGAATCTGTCCCTCCAGCATGTCCTATTTATTTCAGTGCTGAGGTTCAAGACTCTTGAGCGCGTAGCTCGATGGGATTTGGATTTTCTGAGGTGCAGCATGTCCATTAATTCCGGGTTGGACATGGCTTTATACATCAGGCACAGATCGCCTCTGAGCAGGCGGTATGCCACTGAGTAGAGCTGGAGTTTCTTTAATCGGGCAGCATATGGCATCTGTTTGAGCCCTTTGATCCTCTTGGTGAGGTACTTTTGGGGTCTTTCCAGTTGCTGCAGGTATCTGGTAAGGTACATCCCAAAAGGGGCACTGTACTCAATTACGGGCCTGATGAGGGATGAATAAAGAGGCAAGATGACCTCCCCTGATCTAGATGTGAATCCCTTCATGATTAGGTGGGCTATATAAAATGTTTTTCTAACCACTTTGGCCCCATGGTTGTCAAATGAGAGATTGCTATCAACTTGGGTCCCCAGGTCCCTAATTGCTTCTTCTGTACTTAATGGATTACCACCTATGTGGTAATTTGTGGGCACTTTGTTTTTGCCAAAGGGGATGACTATACACTTTTTGGCGTTTAGCTTGAGGCCATGGCTCTGGCACCAGTTGTCTGTTTCTATGAGGCCCTTTTGGAGAATGCTTGTGTCAGCTGGAGAGTCTATTATGGCACCCAGTTTGCAGTCATCTGCGAACTTGGTCAGCCACAGTCCTTCCGTGTTGGGCTGTACCTCCAAGAAATATATACCGAACAAGAGAGGTCCCAGGACTGAGCCTTGTGGGATGCCATTTGTAACTGGTTTGGAGTCTGACGTGGCTCCAGCAATTCTAACCATGTGGGTTATGTCCTTGAGCCAGTTTGCAACCCATCTGGTGACACAGGGGTTTATATTTAAGCTGGTGAGCTTATCTATAATGCCCGAGTGGGGTACTGTATCGAAGGCTTTTGCGAGGTCCAGGTAGGCTGTGTGGACCACCTTCCCCTCGTCAATGGCCTTGGTGACTGTTTCAAAGAAATCGACCAGGTTTAAGAGGCAGGATCTGCCCTTAACTCATTAACCCAGAGTACCTTCTCATGGCGCCTCTGTGCTTAACACCGAGCGCGCCATGAGAAGATGTTAACCCCGAGTGCCTTCTACCAGCGCGGTTAAATTTGCAGTCAGATAGTAACTCCACTGTTGAAAATAAAGTTGAAAATGTAACTGAACTGTCAGTTACCTTGTCAGCTTAATTTTCAGCATAGAGTTACGTGGTGGTTATATTTGAGTTTTAGGAGAAAATCAGCTTGCAAGTCACTCTGTACTTTCTTCTCATAGCAAGCGATTTTCTCTGCACGCAAGTCATTGAGTCCAATCACAGTCCACTTAACTCCTTCACCCCCAACCTAAAATCCTTTTTTCTGTCTGAATAAATAGGGATTCCAGCAATAAAAGTTTCCTTTTCTTTTTCTTGTTTTTGCAGAAATTACTGCTGGATCCCTCTAGTTATCCTGCTGTACGAACCTGGGGAGTTTGCTGCAGTTACGGCAGTTACCATTGTGTCTGCCGGGTCTAGGCTTGCAATTTAGACTGTGCTTGTATAAAAACCGTGAGGAGGTTAATTGTGCTATATATGAGAATTTATTCTGTGTCCTGTTACTGTGGGGCTGAATAGCCTGATCTATAGATTACTCAATGAACCAAGCAGTATCATGCTGCTAAATAGCACAGGGGTGTGTGCTTTTACTGGCTTAGACTGATTACGCCACAAAGGACCATTGTGTTTGCTTTCATGGGGCTGAATAGCCTGATTTACAGATTTCCCTTGAGATTTACTCAGTGAGCTGAGCAGTATCGTACTGCTAAACAGTACAGGGGTGTGTGCTTTGACCATCCTGTTTGGTTGCGCCATAAAGGGCAGTTGAGGTGGTTCCTCGCTAGTTCACAGCACTATTTTCTACAAACGAGACTTGGATTACTGAATTTTAGTGTACAGCATACATTTAACAGCACATATACCATACTTTGGCATAATATTGGTAAGCAGTCTTGTTATGTAGCTACTATTAACTTTTTTTGTCGCTAGAACCTTGTTTTCGCAAGAGAGACACACCGTTGTAGACAACCAGAATGAGTAATTATTTATGTTTACCTAATGAAGTGTTAACTTTATGAAACTTTAAGAAAGTTGGGGGCTTTGTCATTTGTAGAGTTAGCTTTTCTGATCTGAGTTATATATATATATGTGGATATCATTCCTAATCAGAATAAGGGTTACACCACCATTCCCGTCACCTGACCTGATGTCAACATGTAAAGTATAATTTGCTCATATGCAGTTTGAAGGTCAAAGTTCATCTTTTTGCCATGCTTCAGTTTTAGCTCATATGTGTAGCTGTTGTATGATATTGCAAAGCTTGACAGTTTGTTGTTGACGCGGTTACTTTAATGAATAATTCTTTTAAATGTTTTTAGCCAACTGGGACTAATCATGTATAACCTATGCTTGAAATTGGGGACCTGTGTTTTGTAGAAGTCTCCTGCTCATCAGACTTTGATAATGACAATATATAGTTTTGTTAACAGTTTATTGAAGAATTACAATTTACCATAATCTCTAAGAGTAGAAGTCGAATTATTAACTGTCTTCCGGAAATATAATTAAGTTGTAAAAGATTGTCTAGTAAATAAGATGGGGTGATACAAATATTGGGTGTTGGTTTTTGGCACTGGCTAGTAAATTGTTAGGATCGTTATGTGCTGGAATGGTATCTGCAAGTTGCAGGAACACCAGAAAAAAGATGATATTATAATCAGTAACGGCAGGTAAATAGAACATTACAGGTTTTTGTGACCGTAACGGCTGAATGACGGTTCCGTTTCCATATTTGCGGTTAAGTTGTTTTTAATCAAGAAATGATTATAACTGCAAACCTTATGAACTGTGACATTTTGTGTGTGATTTTGTGGAAGGATTATTGTGAACCTCACCTATATTAGACTATTGCTTCTTCCCCAAGGTACATGGATATATAATAAACATCAATGTAAAAAATAAAAGACCCCCACCCACTTCTGCATAAAACACTTGAATGTGTAAAAGGGACTTTATGAAGTGGCTGTTATGAGAGTTAATTCACACATACATTTTTATAGTTTCAGGACTTGCATTATTGAGTGAACATCTGATAGGAGTCCTTAGAACAGCATGCCTGCATATTAAATATTTATGAAGTTCTGATGACCTGAATAAAAAGTATGACTAGCACAGTGATATAAAGGTTGCTTCACAGCACTTCATTATCTGGTTTGATTCTCACCTGGTGTACCTGTCCTCGAGTGTCAACATGTTCTCCCTGCATCTGCATGGCTTTTGCCTTGGTCTCCAGTTTCCTCCCACTTCCTAAAATATGTCAATATGCACTAAATTGTCCATAGGTGTGTGTGTGTGTGTTTCTGTCTGTGTATATGTAGGTATTTATGTACATCTGTGTGTGTGTGTGTGTTTGAGCATGTGATTGTCTTATACCCACTGTTTGCTGGAATAGGTATAACTTTAAACATGAATAGGATAAAACTGTGTATTGAAAAATGTGCGAATGAATAAAAAGAGCTTTTATTTCTTTAACATATATATTTACCTTATTACATCACTGAATCCTTTCACACTGTTGGGCTTGCTAAATACTGCTGTCAAGTATCATACAGTCTCTTCCTCTATAAATTTTAGTTTTATTATTTAGTATTTTAAGCACTGTATTTTTGTCAGTAATCTTATGGGAGTCTTCAGCTCTAAAATGTATTTAGGTGATTCTTGACTGATATAAATACGGACTACTCTCTGCTTCACCATTTCTTCTTAGTTGATAATACATGCAGGTAGCTTATTTGTGTTTATATCTAAAACCATTTTCTCCACTGGCGGATTATTTGTGTATTGTATTGTCATGGAGGGTTGGCTTGGGTGAATGTTTCATTCTGGTGCGTGTACATACCAGCCACTGTTACTGAAGGGTCGTCTGGAGAATTATTTAATTCTGGTGCTTGTGCATACATCATTTTATGGCAGAGGTCACTTAGGTGAATGTTTCATTTTGGTGACTGCACATACTAGGAACTCTTACAGAAGGGTCATTCAGGGAAATGCTTCATGTTGGTGCTTGTGCATACTTAAACATTTTATTGTAGGGGTCACTTGGGTGAATGCTTCAATATGGTGCATGTTCATACCAGGAACTGTTACAGAAGGATCATTCAGGGAAATGCTTCATGTTGGTGCTTGTGCATACTTAAACATTTTATTGTAGGGGTCACTTGGGTGAATGCTTCAATATGGTGCATGTTCATACCAGGAACTGTTACAGAAGGATCATTCAGGGAAATGCTTGGTGGTGAAGATTGGAGCAGTGATCCCCAGTAATTTTGCGTGGTTTACTTGTTCTATCATGGTGGTGGTGGTGGTGGTGGCAAAGGCAGTAGTGAATAGTGCCCTTCTGAGGTAAAGAGCAGTACCATTTTTTTTACGGTTTAGTAGTAGTGGTGAATTATTTAGCCATGTTTCACTCGATAAGAAGCATTTTTTGTGTAAGGTCTTCGAGTTTAGAGAGAGATTTGGCAAAGCAGATTAGAGTTGAGTCTGCTGCATATTGAACAAGGGTAGTATTTGTTGTAGCAGTTGGGAGGTCATTGATGAATATGTTTAAATGTTTGGGGCCTACTATAGATCCTTGTAACCAATAGTTATTGTCAATAATGTAGGGGGTAATGAGGGGGGTAAGAGGCTTCAAGCATGTCTGTGGGTGTTGACAGTATTAACAAAATTCAACAAGCAGTAGGCTGAAAGTACATACTGAGAATTTTGCACTGAATAAGTTAAATTTAAAAAACTGTAAACAAAGATAATTGAAATTAGAATTTTAATTACAACTGTTTTCAAAATGTATAGATTTTCTAGTTTTGACAAATGAATTATTTCTCCACAATTTGTGCATGACACAATTCCTTTATGTTCACAATCAGCTCAGTGCATTGGTGAGTTGTGCTTTTGAGATTACAAATGCAACAAAAAGGGTTTATTGATGGTAATGTTGCATTACATATGGTTACATTACTTAGAATACAGCACAGAAATGTAATTATACTGTAATATGACAGCATATAAGACATCAGATACACCACTGACTAATTAATAGTGTAATGTAAAATAAGCAGACAAGAAATCACTTCTGCTTGTATTATTCTATTTGTGATTAGTAGTTGCATGAGTGAGATAAAGTTTATCACTTGTTGACAACTGCCAGCATGGAGCTACCATATTTTTTGTGCATTTTTCCTGGCTTTGTCAGTCATGTGTGGAATTTAGGTGGGAGGAAGGGCTCAGTAATATGTAAGTGTTATACTATTTTACTGAATTGCTCAGGTGTTCTCCTTACTGATAATGAGTCTGTGTTACACAATAGCTGCACAAGGTAATATAATGAATGCCTAGTCAACAGGTTATGTGCAGCAATTATCACCTTTGTCTGAGCATGCATAACTTTGCAGTACTGAAAGGAAGGTCATTATCACATTAACAATAAGTGCAGTTACAATACAGCAGTGAGTTATCACTTTTCTGGTAAAAGTCTCAGCTGCTGTCAGTTTTACTCACATAAGTAGAAATCGTTATCACTTTGACGAATGCACAAGCCAGATTGTGTTTTTTCTCTGTTTGTAGTCATTGCAAGCCACCCCCTCCATTCTTCATCAACTAGCTATCCTCCAAAACCTCTGATGTTTCCTGTATATATATATATATATGTAGATATATATATATATATATATATATATATATATATATATATGTGTGTGTGTGTCTGCGCATATGTGTGTGTATATCGATATATATGTATGTATATAATGTACTTGCACATATACACATGAATATCAGTATGGCAGTGGCCTCTCTTGGGAGATAGGGTGATGCATCTGCATACATTGTCTGAAGTTCATTTAGAGGGGATTTACATGTGCCCTTTTGTGCCCCCTTGTCAGGTACTGGCCTAGCCCTTATGCACCAAGGTCAGGAAGGTTTCTCTTCAGAGATTTCTGCCAACTTCTCTTGTGTTGATGGGTGCATCATGGGGGGCATACCCAGCCATCCATGGATCTTGTGATCGACCTGGATTGCAGTTGGGAACTTGGAGACTCGTTCAGTTCAGTCCCATAGTGCTGCTGTCCTAGGTAGAAATGGCCTCAGGGCTGCCACTGTGATGCAGTGTTTCCCTCCGGAAAAGGACACATGCAAAAAGACAAAGCCTGGGGCAGTCTTAGTCTTTTCACATGTTGTCTTGGCTGAGCTCTCCACTCAGTTTCCCTCCCTTCAGGTATAGTAAATGTATGTAGGTCAGGGCAAGACCCTTTACATTAGCTCCCCCCTTTGAGTCCTTATGACCATTGCTGAAAGGACACATGTCAATGGAAAAGGCAGAGGTAAGGCAGAGTGCTGCACTGTATGCAATCAGGAGTCATTGCTACTAACAGCAGTCTGAGCGAGTAGCCAGTACAGGTATGGGACACTTCAGACGCCCACAGCCTGAAGTCCTGTGCCTGTCCTAGGTATTACTGGAGTGGCAGTCCTTACCCTGCTTTTTATCTTTACATGTGCCCCTTCTGTGCCCCCTTGTCAGTCATTGTGTGTACCTTTGTGTTTTCACGGGTGGTAGGTATGTACCTTTGCAGCGTCATCACCACTTATGTACCTTATGAAAAGAATAATGCCCCTATGGATAGGAGTGAAGATTTGGATGGGCTAACCAGGTAATGCATTATGATATACATATGTATGTAGCCTTCCAATAGATCTGTCAAACATCAGTAGTAATCTGCTTGCATTTTATTTCCTGTGCAGATTCGTCTACCTTCTGACACTGACATGGCTTCACGAGCAGGAGAACGACAAGTGAGAGTGTGGGTATGTGGCCATTCCTACAATCACAGGTCTGCCAGCCATGCCTCCATAACTGAAAACCAGTGCAACTTGAGCTTCTCCACATCCAGTCTGAAGGTATACTGGATTGCAAGAAGAGGTATGCATTGGAGCAGAGTACTGCAGTTGTTGGAAGAGAAGTGTTCCATCTACCCTGAGCCCGACATTCTTGTGCTGCACATTGGAGGGAATGATATCATCAGTAAACCACTCGGAAGACTGCGGTTTCAAATCAGAGCAATTTTTGAACACCTGCAGTCGTGGTGGCCACAAAAGATGTTCACCTGTTCAGAAGGGATGGCGTTCACCTAACCGAGGAAGGCATTGCCTTGTTCTTGACTGACCTCCACAATGGTGTGATGAGAGCTATGCAGGACTGGCAATATGCAGCTAGTGAGAAGAATGGAAAACACCCATGACCAAGTAGGGACCAGTATGGTAAGTAAAACTCTATTATGAAATGTGTTGTGAAAATATATTTTTATATGAGTTTGGCAAATAACTGTGGTAAGAAGCTAGTGAAGATGCTGAGAAAGAACAACTGTTTCAGGAGAGTGCTAGCATGTACAATTGAATATGTATTGTATGGATATATGTATAGTATTGATAGTTCCAACATGTAAAATAATTGGACCTGTATGTTGTACACATGTGCAGATATCCATGTTTGTTTCGGACTTAGGTTATGGAAATTATGATTTTTTTTTCATATTTTTGGTAAATAACTTTGCAAGGGAACATCTGAATGTGCTAAGTAATACCTCATTTTGAAAACAGTATTGATAGTTCTAACATGGTAAAAGAATGGTGTCTGTATGTTGTACTCATATGCAGATATCAAAGTTTGTTTCGGACATGGGTTATGAAAATTATGATTTTTTTCATATTTTGGTAAATAACTTTACAAGGGAGCATCTGAATGTGCCAAGTAATACCTCATTGTGAAGACAGCATTGATAGTTCTAACATGGTAAAAGAATTGTGCCTGTATGTTGTATACATGTGCAGATATCAAAGTTTGTTTGGAATTAGGTTATGGAAATTATGATTTTTTCCATATTTTGGTAAATAACTTTGCAAGGGAGCATGTCAGTGTGCCAAGTAATACCTCATTTTGAAGACAGTGTTACTCCTTACAACATGGTAATAGAACTGTGTCTGTGCACTCTACACATGTACAGATATCAGAGTTTGTTTAGTCTTGTACGATTATGAAAATAAGAAGTTATGTACCTACCATAACGTTCCATGTTAGTTGTCTTCTCTCGCCTTCTTTCTTGCTTGATGGGTTCGGAGCCGATCCCTCGGCTCCGACTTGGCACTTGCTAAGCTCGAGAGTCACTTTTACCAGCTCGAGGCAGCCCCATATCCCATGATGCAAGGCGGTAAGTACCCAGATCTCGTTTGATGACAAAGGGCAATAGCACCAAGCATAAAATACTTCCCAAAGGAAGAAAGAAAACTTACAGATGGAAGGAGGACCAGGTTTGAATGGTCTTCAGCATAACAGTTTCTTATAACAAGGTCTGTCCAGGCCAGGGGGAAGGAGGGAGGGTGCAAGAAAGAAGGCGAGAAGACAACTAACATGGAGCGTTATGGTACGTACATAACTTCTTAATGTTAAGTTGTCAATCTCGCCTTCATTCTTGCTTGATGGGACCGTCCTAGCACCTCTATCCTGGGTGGCTCAATGGAACAAACTCTTGAGGACTGTAGAGCCAAAACTGGCTCTGTCCCTGGAGGCCAAGTCCAATTTGTAATGGGAAACAAAAGTGTGAGGAGTGGCCCAAGTGGCGCTGCACAAATAGTGTCTAAAGGAAGTCTAGCTTGAAAGGCTGTAGAAGTAGCTAAGCTCCTAGTTGAATGTGCTTTAGGTTTTGAGCACAGCTGTTTTCC
This sequence comes from Protopterus annectens, assembly GCF_019279795.1. Classification (NCBI taxonomy): domain Eukaryota; kingdom Metazoa; phylum Chordata; order Ceratodontiformes; family Protopteridae; genus Protopterus; species Protopterus annectens. Next base: position 208,415,001 of record NC_056735.1, read on the forward strand.
CCTGAGCAGATAAATTTCAGAGATGACTGAAGAAAGCCATCTAGACAAAGTCACATTAGAAACAGGAAGGCCTTTTTATTATCCATAGGAAACAAAAAGTTGATCAGATTTTCTAAATTTTTGTTCTGTCCAAATAATATCTAAGTTGACGGTGGACATCAAGATAATGTAGCTTTTGTTCAGCTCTATCTGAATAGTTGGGGAAAAATACAGGAGATCAATGGATTGATTCAAATTGTTCTTTGAAGCGACCTTAGGCAAAAAGGTTGGGTTAGTTCTCAAAGATACTCTGTCTTTGTGAAAAACCAAATAGGGGTCGAACCGAAGAGCATGAAGTTCAGACACCCTCCTGGCCGATGTAATAGCCACTAGGAATAAAGTTTTCCAAGAAAGATATTTCAGGAACAAGAAACAGCTGGCTCGAAGGGGAAGAATTAAGGATGTCAGCACTAAATTTAGATCCCACTGAGGAGGAGGATTCCTGATTGGAGGCTTTAGTAGGAAAATTCCTTTCAAGAAGGCCCTGCAGAGCCTATGGGACATAATATTATGATCTGCTATCCCGACATGAAAATTAGAAATAGCAGCCAATTGAACTCTGACTGTGGAAGAAGAGGAGCCTGCATGAAAAATCTCTGCTAAGAAGTCCAGGACTGCCTGAACAGGGCAGTAAAAGGATCAATATTCTTGGCCTTAGCCCAATAAGAGAAACGTTTCCATTTGCTTGTATAAATCCTCCTGGTAGAGGATTTTAGCGAAGCTACTATGATGTCTCTAACTGGGTTAGAGATCAAAGGAAGCCTGGCTAAGGAAGGAAGTGGAGCAACCATGCTGTGAGGTTGAGAGAAGGGATTGACCGGTGCAGCTGACCCGATTGGTGAATCAGAAGATCTGGCACTGGGTCCAGATGCCACGGCTGCACCAAAAGGTGATGATGGAGGAACGGAAACCAAACTTGTCGAGGCCAGTAAGGGGCAATGAGAATCAATTTGGCTCTCAAAGCGGTAGCTTTCTGGATAACCTGAGGGATCAGAGGAAATGGAGGGAAGGCATAAAGAAGTCCCTGGGGCCAATCCTGGGTCAGAGCGTCTCTGGGGATGGCCTGATGGAGGAAGAGGCAGAAGAAGTCTGGACATTTGCTGTTTTGGGGAGTAGCAAAAAGATCGCAGCATGGACGACCCCATTCCAGAAAAATTTCTTCCGCTATAGATTGCTTGAGAGACCACTCGTGAGGCATGAGAATAGCTCTGCTCAATCTGTCCGCTACAATGTTGGTTTTCCCAGGGATATGCGTTGCTACCAGAAACCGATGAGAGGAGATCGCCCATTGCCATAGTCTGAGCGCTTCTCGACACAAGGGGTAAGACTTGGTTCCGCCCTGTTTGTTGATATACCAAACTACAGACATGTTGTCTGTGTGGACTGCAATTGTCCCTACGGAAGAAAGTCTTTGAGGGCTTGCAACGTTAAAAGCACTGCTCTCATCTCCAGGACATTTATGTGCAGATGGTACTCGAGCGGCTGCCACGTCCCATGAACCATCCTGCCCTGATAATGACCCCCACCCGATCAGGGAGGCATCCGTGGTGACAGTGGCTATCGGGGATAGGGGTACAAAGTACCTGCCTTGGTGAACCTGAGGAGATGTGATCCACCAAGCAAGATGCTCTTTGCATGTCTGTGTCACCAGAATCTGGTGACGCATTGGAAGTTGTTGGTATGACCATTGTGTGAACAGCATCCACTGAAGAAGGCGCATGTAGAATCGAGCCAGGGGAAGAAGAGTAATGGCCGCAGCCATGAGACCTAATACCTTTAGAACCATTCTGGCCTGTACTTTCTTGCTGGCCAGAATGATTCTGACATGACTCTGAATGTCTGAAACTCTTTGATCTGTAAGGGTAGCTGACATCCGAACAGTGTTTAAGTTTGCGCCTATGAAGGTAATAGACTGGCAGGGCGATAAGGATGACTTTTCGAAGTTGATCGAGATGCCCAAATGAGAACAAAGGTTTATTGTGTAATCCCTGGCTTATGTAAGCTGATGCCTGGTGGTGGCTGACAGGAGCCAGTCGTCGAGATACGGAAACACCTGGAATCCTTGACGTCTCAGGTGAGCCGTGACCACTGCCATGCATTTGGTGAACACTCTGGGGCTGTAGTGAGACCAAAGGGCAGGGCTCTGAACTGAAATGACTGGACCCCAGCCAGCGGAGAAATCTCCTGGAGCGTCTGTGAATTTTGATGTGATAGTACGCATCCTGAAGATCTATTGAGCACATCCAGTTGTCCTTCTGTAAAAAGGGCAGAATTGACTGAAGAGTGACCATTCGGAATCTTGTCTTCTTGACAGACTTGTTGAGTCTGCTGAGATCCAATATTGGTCTCCAGTCTCCCGTCTTTTGGGGACCAAAAAGAACCTTGAGTAGATTCCGGCTCTGAATGGTCTGTTGTAACTGGCTGAATGGCTCTTTTGCAGTAGTTTTGAGACTTCTAACTCTGCAATTTCCCTTAGACCGGTGGTACATCTGGAAGGGAATTTGAGGGAAGGACTTTCCTCGAAAGGAATTATGTAACCCTTGGATATGATCGACTGTACCCATCTGTCTTGTATGAGGGAATGCCAGGCTTCTGGGTACAGTGATAATCTTCCCGACTGCCTCCAAGGAGGGACAGCCGGGCAACATCTCAGGGATGCTGAAAGGGCTTGTCAGAGAGAGGCTCTCTGTTTCCCTGTTTTCGACCCCTCTGCCTCTAGAGCGTCTGTTGTTGTTACCCCTCTGCCTCTAGGGGTAAACTGACCACGTGAATCCGGGCGTGACTCCTTGGGATTTACGGAACCACATTTTCCCACCTTTCTGTCCTTTGGGATAAGGTCTAGAAGGGGTGGAAAACGGACTCCTACAGCAGAAAGAGTCTTGCCGTCCTGTTCGCACCTGGTCAAAGTTTCCTTCACCTGAGGGCCAAACAAAGCTGACCCATTAAAGGGAGAATTTGTGAAGGACGCCTTAAAGGGATCCGCAAAATCACATAGCCGCATCCAGGCTTGGTGTCTAAGAGCCACACCTGTACCTGCGGCTCTACTCGCTCCATCAGCAGCATAAGATATTAGCCGCATGGAGGAGTTTGCAATGGAATTAAGGGTTCCTAGCTGCGAAGCAATTTTTTCTTGAGCCCCTGCAGCTGTAGGATCCTGTACTACTTCACCCAGCTCCTTAAGCATATCCCTCTGGAGTCTGGTGAAGTGACATAGGTAATTCAGCGAACGCATAGCAAAGGTCGCTGAGGAAAACATCCGCTGCATACCTATCCATGGTCCTAGAGTCCTTATTAGGAGGATGGATGGTGCGGAAGGATCGGCAAGTTCCTTTTTGGTGGCACCAGCCACCAGCATGGCATCAGCGGGGACACCCTGAGTGAGGAATTGCTTGTCACACGGGCAGTGATAAATTTTGAAGGCCTCCTAGGGACTGGCTCTACAGAGTCAGGAGCTGCCCACGCCTTTCGTGCAATAACCTGCATAAGGGGGTCGAAAGGCGGAGACACCCAGGAGGTGGAGGGCCGAGATCCAAACGCCTCTAGGTATACTGACTCATCCTCAGAGGGATTGTTGGTGGGCCAGTTTCCCTCTGTTTAAGGAGTTCTAGGATGTCTGAGAAGGAGACACCCTCAGAAGAGGATCTAGGGGATCCCTCTGACTCATCAAAGTCAGTATCCGGTGACAGACTCGGGAGTCTACATGTTTCCTCTTACAAGTCCTCTTCCTAGGAGGATCTCCCGAAACATCAGGAGAATCCTCGGAAAAGGGGCAAATTCCCAATGGGGAAACCTGAGGCGGAGGATCTCTGGGTCCTGTAGCAAGAGAAGTGGCAGAGATGTCAACAGGTACTATAGAGGGAGGAGCTACGGGAACAGACTGCTGACTGATACCAGTGGCCAGCACACTCTTCATCACCTCGAATGCTCCCCTCCCAGGCAGGTCCGAGAGAACCCGTTCGAAGAACTAGGAACTCCAGGGACCACCGAAGGGAAGTCTCGAGGCAGATGTCGGAGCCGAGCTCACCAAGGCCGAGGCTCCAAGGGGAAGAGCGGGTTCGGACAAGGGTTCGATGCCACTCACCCCCTCGGAGGAGACCATGGAAGCCCGACCACCGAATCCCTCTAAGGAAGGTCTCGAAGAGGAGATAAGAGTAGAGGCTGAAGGAACAGAAGGGGTATCCGTCCTACAGCCGTAGCAGTAACCATGCCCGAAGACTCCAACTCCAAGCTCTGGGGTAGAGTTGAAGGAGGAACTGTAACGGGGTGTGGACCAACAGTCGTCTGTTGAGACGGACTATGTAACATTTGGGCCAGTACCTGTGACTTAAGTAATCTGCTGACCACTCTCTCTAGGTCATGATCTGAAAGTCTGGATGACCTTGAAGATCGGCTCCGATGGCTCCGTTCCGAAAGGAGAGGTGAAGCCGGAGCCGAAAGTATCGGCTCCAAGGAAGGAGACCTCGACCTCTTCCTGGAATGAGCCATCGGAACCGATACTATAGATCCTGTCGGAGCCGAAGACTTATCGGAGCCGACAGGAAGCCTCGATGCATCGGCTCCAGCCGGAGCCGATACAGCCACAAAAGTAACGGTGTCGGAGCCGATCGGAGCCGACACCGATGCCTGTGCCACATGGTGGTCGGAACCGATCGGAGCCGACACAAAGTGGTCGATGCAGGATCGGCACCGATAGCCATCGGTGCCGAAGGCTGTTAAGCCAGAATCGGCTCCAGCCGAGCCGATCCCGACTCGGAACGAGCCGGAGCCGAGGCCGCAGGCTTAGACACAGAAGCCTGGGCCTTGGAAGATTTGGCTGATTTTGATGGAGCCGACTTAGCCGGAGAGCCCTCCGGCTTAAGAAGGCCCCTAAGTATCAGCTTGTTACGTCTTTCCTGCAGGACTCTCTGGCTGAAGGAATGACAAATAGCACAGGAGTCCTGCAGGTGAAGAGGCCCCAGGCAATACAGGCAAGAAGTGTGACCGTCTGTCAGAGACATCTTCTGACAGCACGAGTCACACTTCATAAAACCTGAGACCCTCTCCTTTGACATGGTGCTTTACAACACACACACACACACACCAGTCAAGAATTAAATTAAATAAAATACCAAAAAGGTATTACTATAAACACAAACACACACACCCTAACAGGGAGGGGATGGGATGGGTAAAGTTTGACTAAAAAAAAAAAAAAAAAATTAGAAGAGACAGGGATTTTCTGTCAGAAAATCTATATAATTAACTTAAAACTAAAAATAAAAGGGTTTTTAGCAAAAAGGGGCTTAAATATCCAAAAAAGTGAATCACTTACCAGGAGCTGGTAAAAGGAGGACCTCATAAGCGAAGCGGCAAACGAGATCTGGGTACTTACCGCCTTGCATCATGGGATATGGGGCTGCCTCGAGCTGGTAAAAGTGACTCTCGAGCTTAGCAAGTGCCGATTCGGAGCCGAGGGATCGGCTCCGAACCCATCAAGCAAGAATGAAGGCAAGATTGACAACTTAACATTTATGCATTTACAATACTTTTCATTATTATGCCCATATTTTTGCAAGGGAGCATGGTGATCACACAAATGATGCATCATTTTGAAGCTGACATTCAGATGCACAACTTCTACACTGATATGTAGGCTCTCTCTGTTATAGGTGATGATATATTATGCTTTCTTTATTTATCAATTATGAAAAATAATATATTAATCATATTTCTGTGCATATCTCAAGAAAGGAACATCATACAGTAATGGTTAAGGTATCATTTTAAAGCTGACATTCATACTAACAAATTACATTCAAATTGTATGGGTCTGCATGGTACATTGACCAAGATATTATGCTTTGTTTTTCCAAAAAGGTAAAAAATATGCACAATATCAGCATTCCTTGCCAAATATTTAATAATGACTTTGATGTACACTATCAACATTTACACTGTTGGAAAGGTCAGTGTCTGCTGAACAACTTTCGCGTTTACATTTTTAGTCTAGCTCTTATAGGTAAAGAGTTATGAACATTTGTTTTCTGTATGGTATTACAAAGATTTTCTGAAAATGAGCTCAGGCTGCACTGTTGTTCCTATGGTGGAATTAAGCTTGCAGCTTTTCCTGAGCTGCTCCGGAGTGAATGAGTTAACAAAGCCGAACTGGGTAGGATCCAGTGTCTGTAGGTTCCCAATATCTTTATTTATGAGGTCCATGATGATCCTTTCCATAGCTTTGCAGACCAAGCTAGTCAGGCTTATGGGGCGATAGTTTTCAGGATCTGTTGAGGCACCACCTTTGTGGAGAGGGACCACTGTTGCTGTACGCCACTCTTTGGGTACATATCCTGTAGTAAGGCTGAGATTGAACAGTAGTTTTATGTTTGGGTTTAGCTCTTCTTGGAGTTCATGTAGGACGCAGCCCGTGACACCGTCTGGTCCCATCGATGCTGTGTTTTTTGCTTTGGAGAGGGCGGCTCTTACCTGATCATCTGAGATGTCAGGGGGCAAAACTCTGCTGGGATAGATATTTGCCCTTTTGGTGGGGGGGGGGGAGTTTGCGCTGAACCTGTCAGCTGGGATGTTGGCAATGTCTGTGGGTTCGGTGTATTTTTTGTCATTTTGGACTAATTCTGAGCATATCTGGGAATTCCCACCCAGGTTCCTAACATAACTAAAGAAAGCCTTGTGATTATCCTAAGTGTCCTCTGCAATTTTTCTCTCGAAGCTGGCCTAAGACGATTTTATGAGTGCCCGTAGTTTTTTGCTAATACTGATCAGAGATGCCTTCCCTTTTTGGGATTTTGCTCTATCATGTAGTAGCTTCCTCCTTCTATTGTATAGTTTGTTTATGGCTGTGGTCCACCAGACAGGACGTCTGCCTTTGGAGGTTGGGTCTTGGTTTTATTTGGGATTGCATGATCCATGCATTCCTGAAGGTGTTCATAGAATGCGTTTATAAAGGATTCTGTGGTCTGGGCCATATTTTCCACAGGCCCAGGGGCTTTGAAGGATTCCACCTCGGTTTTCAGGAGTGTGAAATTTGCTTTAGAGAAGTTTTTCACTGTGGTTTTCTGGGCAGGAGCTGAGGTCGGGATGTGAATATCCAGTGAGATTAGTTTATGGTCTGATCTTACCAGTGAGGGATACACTTCTGGTCTGGAGCATCGAGTCCCCATGTTGGTGATGATCAGGTCCAGTATGTTTTCCCCTCTTGTGGGAGTGGTAACAAGTTGTTCCATAGCATTTGAGTTTATAAATTCTAGGAACCTTTGGGCTAGGGTGTTGGAGCTATAGTAATGCTCCCCAGTCTGTGTTTGGGTAGTTGAAGTCGCCCAATATAATGGTGTTTAGAGAGACCTTCATATTTTCCAGTGTTCTCAGGAAGGCAGAGTGGGGTTCCTGGGTTTGGGAGGGTGGTCTGTAGCAGGCTATAAACTGGAAGGCAGTTTTACCCACTGTTAGTTGCACATGGATTGTCTCTGATGCTTCGTGCTGTGCCACCAACCTGGAGGTGTGGGTATCTTTGATGAATATTGATACTCCCCCTCCTTTTGTGGTTCGGTCCAAGTTTTGGGGCTGAAAAGCATGGTATGAGATATAACCTGGTAGTGCTGGGGTGCTCTCGGGAGCCTTGAACCAGGTTTCTGTTACTGCACAGATATCGATGTTCTCCATGCTAAGGAGAGTTTCGAGTGCGTGCATCTTGAGGTTTAGACTTCTGGCGTTGAGTAGCATTACTCTTAGTTTCTTATCCCTTGTGATACCTATGGAGGTGGGTTTGTCTTTTGAGCCTTGCCTAAAAAAGGCACTATGGGGGTAGCAAGAGCCTTTGCCAATATCCGAAAGCCCAGGGGTGACAGGTGCAAGCCGTCCCTAGCGAAGCATCGTGGCTTGTCGAGCATGTCATCCCAGGCTGACAGGCATTGGATCCCCTTTGAATGACACCAATACTTAAGCCATTTGTTGAAATTGATCATCTTGTCTTCATATTGTGGCATCATTCTTGGTGAGGGTAAGATGCTACTCAAGGTCAGGGTCATACCGGCCTGGGCTACATGCTCAGAGAGCTCCTCTAGGTCTCTTTTCGTGTAGTCCAGGGAGGTATGTCTCAGGTCATTCACACCAGCATAGACAATGATGGAGTCATATTTGTACTTGCCTTGGAGGGACCTGAGTGCTTGTGTTATGTGGCGGATCCTAGCGCCCGACAGGCAGCTCACCGTGACCTTCTCCTTGTTCAGCCTGGTGAGCGGGACGTCAGTGTGCCTGATGATAGAGTCACCTATTACACGTGTATCAGGTGTGTTGTTTAGCCTTAAGGGCTGTGACTGTTTGGAACACTGGCTTTGTGAGCTATGTGTTGCACGTGTTTTGTTTTGGGGTAGCGGTTGCTTGGGTGTCTGCTTTGGAGGTCTCTGCTGCTTAGGCAGATTTTTATTTAGAGCCCTCAAGTATGTTTTTGTGTGTTTGGTTTGCTGTCATGGTGGTCTATGCGAGACGGGAATTGTAGTGAGTGTGGTTTACTTCTCCTCCTGACTGATTACGCCAGTACTGAGTTGAGAGAGCTTAGCCTCCAGTTTGGCTATATGGTTGCATCTCTCACATGTGTTGGAATTTGTTGGGAGGAGGAGAGGGTTGTCTGTGTACATGAGGCAGTTGTAACATTGCCTCAAGATTCCCAGATTCACCAGCTGGACCAGAGAGGAGATTGACAACTAACCTTTGGACATGCTAGAATAGTATTGGGAACTCCTTTATAATTGAAAAAAAGGGCCAATGGGGAACAAGGTATTCAAGGGGAGTTTGTGAGGGTGTACTGCTTTTAATTTTTTAGTGCTGACTTATATAATTGCTTTAGTGAGCAAGTGCCAGGTAACTTAAATGCAATGTGTTACAGGTAACTTAAATGCAAAAACGACAAACAGTAACTTTCTTTCAAGTGAAACAAGGAAATAAGTACAGTAAGCAATGCAGATATCACTAGGGATCCACAGAAGCGCTGAAAAGCCGCGTTTTAGGTGGAATTAGCTTTTCAGGGAAATAACAAGCAAACAAACAACAAGCATACAAACAAAGCTAGATTCAGCAGGCCTGGATCTAGTCTATGCTACAGCAAACAAGGTGTACCAATTTATATATGTCTGTAATGCATACCCCCGCACAGACGCACTTAAACATGCTTAATGGTGCTTATTTCTGCTTAAACCTGCTTACTAGGGCCTTATTCATTATGTCACTGACACTTTGCTCCAGTTCACTTTTAATTGTTATTATGCAGGTTATACAGCAGTCAGATGTCGAAATATGCTCATATACAAATTACCAATGGAAAATGGTATGTGCTGCAGTGGGATTCGGAACGGGAATGTCTGTTCATTAGGTGGATGCTCTAACCACTACATTATTGCTGTGCTGCTTCATTTGCATATATACCCATGACTCCTAGTTCCCCAAACACCCACCCCAACACTACACTTAACACAGCAGTCATCCATTCTCCAGATGGATACACGGTGTATCCACACCACTACACATTGGCCACTCCCTACTCCTGTAGACCCATCCCATGGGTTGACTCACTCCACGTATCCTCAGACATCCCAAACTGTTAGTCCACAAACATTGGTGAAATGAGTGACCAATAGGACACTATTAGCAATTTTTGGGTTGTCCCAGCTGGGACACACGTCTTTACTTCCAAGATCAGACTCTATAGTTCATTCCATCATTACTCCCATTAACATAATAAATTAATAGGTATGACTATGTGGTAACGCACACGTTACACTCGAGAGCTAATAATGTACGAGCTCGGCAAAATTTTACAATTAGGACCGGCTTAGTGATTGGTGTTGCCGTAGCAGATCACAGGAATGAAACCATGTGTGAGAAAGTCCTCACATTTGACTTTTTGAGAACAGCACTGACTTCGGACAGTGTACACACTTCTGCGAGCAGTTTCGTCCCTCACCTCTTATGTACATACTACTATTCTATCTTCTGTCAAGGTTTGTAGGGGCACTTTCATGTTATTTATGTCTGCGAAAGTAATGAATGTGTTACAGGGAATGTACTTCTACATACAGATGTATACACGTGTATGCATACATACTTATAACGAACTCGCTGACCTCCACAAGGCGGGCCAATTAGAACCAGGCCATCCAACCCTGACATGCTTGGATCCATAATTTCATACCCATAGTTCCTCCACCCCACCCGAGTTCGACATACACGCAAACCATCCATTTTCCAGTTGCTATCACAGCCATGACACACCTCCACACATTGCCCTCTCCCCAGCGTTAGGGACCCTACAGGTATATTGTCCCAACCCATGTATTATCAGGCTCTCCCACCATTTAGTCCTTGAACATACCTGCCCTTGCTTGTGTAATGGTCGGAGGTCCAACCATCCTAACAATTTTTGGGTAGTCCCACCAGGGACTACCCTGTGAGTGTTTGTAAAGAAGACCTAGCAGATCGACAATGTTACTACCACTGGTAGTATCCTGCCTGTGATATGAGTAGCAGTGCTTTGCTCACCCCTGCCCAGCTGGGTATGACATACGCTGACAGCACTAAATAATACTTGAGTTGCTGTTGATTCCCTTCTAATTTTTTTTGTATGTTTTATTGTCGCGACGTTCATTCTTCATATATATATATATATATATATACACACACAGGTTTATAGGTTCATACTAGGCTATCTGCCCTAGGGCATTTATAAGCCTAGCCAGAGTATGTTTGGCTTTCGCCACCCATTTTAAATTAATTTTGCTATGCCCTTTTTCGAGGTTAGTATACTGTGCCTCTGTCTAACAGTGACACAGAAGTGATACCCGGGGTAAACCTACGATCTCCCATCCACTCATCAAGATTCCTCTTGAAAAGAGTCAATGAGGGACTCTGCCTAACCTGGACTGGGATTTTATTCCAGAGTGAAGGGAGCCTCTGGGTTATGAATCTGTCCCTCCAGCATGTCCTATTTATTTCAGTGCTGAGGTTCAAGTCTCTCGAGCGTGTAGCTCGATGGGATTTGGATTTTTTGAGGTGCAGCATGTCCCTTAATTCCGGGTTGGACATGGCCTTATACGTCAGGCACAGGTCACCTCTGAGCAGGCGGTATGCCACTGAGTAGAGCTGGAGTTAAATATATCTGTACATACACATGCACATAAATCTACATAACTATATACATTTCCTATGCTGGGCATTGCTTCCACCCGCGCAAGTGCACTCAGACTTGCTTACTGGTACTTATATATGTTTTCTACTGCTTATTTGTGCTTACACCTGCTTACTAGTGCCTTATTCATTTTACACTACCACTTTGATTGCATGACATTAAACATTTCATGCGGTACTCCAGTTCACATTTATATGTTATTATGTAGGTTATACAGCAAAACAACATTCCACATGGAAAATATAGTTGGCCTCGAACCGTGGATGCCTGCTCGTTAGGCGGATGCTCTAACCATTACACTATTGATGTTAACATTAATTCCGCATGTTTTTCTCTATTTGGTTGATTTTGATGTGTAAGCTACGCTAAGCAGGGGGCAGTGACGTGCAAACATGCTGCGCTTCGCTTACACTTTCGATATTGAAGCAATACAAATGTAAAATAGGGACACGGGGAATCCAATTGTGAAAGTTCTAGGGGCGGGGCTCAACATTCCGCTACATGCTTGTGTGTTTACTACTTTGATTTTATTTCAGTGTTCGTGGACACTCTTGTATGCTTAGCATACATTTCAGTATCCACGGACACTGAACTAATTGCTTACTATTAGAGGCGGAATAGTAAGCATAGTAGGTTGTGCAACTGTGGGGAATGTTTTTGCCTCCGTAGAGCATTTGAACAAGCCCCCTGCACTCGCACAGGTTTCCTGTGCACGTCAAGGGTGCGGCAGTGCATCCTCATAAATATTCATATGGCGCTGCTGCACCATCTGTAATGCGGACGCTCGACACAAGGCTAAAACCATCCTTGCGCTAAGCTTCATGAATCCCAGGGTACATCTTTATCTGTAGAAAGCCGTCTCAGCTGCAGCTATGGTGAAAGGTAGCCTCTGCAAATGCAATCCACTTTATGTTATTAAATAACATGGGGGGGGGGGTCTCCTGTGTTCAGTGTGGAATCTAGTGCAGGATAACAATAACTGAAAAGGAGTTCGTAGACTGCCAAACATAATAGGACATCTGAACTGACCTCTACTGGTAAATATCTGGCCCTGTGAGCAGGTATGGTGGTGCTAATGAAGTGTGCCAAATTAATAAAGCAAAGGACATTGCACATCTGATGGACAAAGTTTGACCTAGAGCTAGTAGGCACTTTTGTTCAAAGTTTGTCAGATGGGTGCTGTATATATCAACTTTAAAAATCAGGGAAGCTGAAGCTATTTTCTTATCAACACAACAGCACAGCTGTAGATTTGTGGGTATTTATTCTTATTTTCTGACATTTGTTTATCAGGAAAGTCCGACTGGGTCACAAGAACCCATTTTCAGTGAAGGCACAGACAGAAAATCTCCACTTAGAGAAAATAAAACAAAAAAAATTCAAATATGCAAAAGATGACTAGTATAAATTTCAAAAGCAAACAACATTGTAAGGCATAGAGACATACTTAAAATACATTACAAAGAAAATAAACAGAAAAAGTAAAGCATTATATACAATTCTGGAGAGTGTCCTTTCTGGCAATTCACATTGTATTGACAACCGAAGTAAACTCATAACTTTTACTTATTACTAAAAGGGGAGGGAGATTCGGCTAGATTAGTAATGGGGAGAAAGTGATAGGAAAATGTTATATAAGGTAGTAGAGAGGGCAGGAAAGCCAGGTGAAGATGAGGAAGTGGAGAAGGGTAGAAAATATGTACAAATAGGGGTGGGAAAAGTAGGCAAGATTTATGTTCCACCGGAGCCATGAGTCTGATAGGTGGACTTTTAGAAGATGCTTGAAGGAAAGATGGATGTTAAGAGTTCTAATAGCCTGTGGAATAAAATGCCATTTTTTAGCAACAGATTACCAGTAAAGGCTACTTTCAATTGCTTTTTGAAGTTTATAGATGGTGAGAAGTTGTTTATCATTAGAACAAAGAGGTCGGTTTGGATCATAAGAAGGAAGACTAGAGCTTAGTGCAGAACAAGCATGGGGTTTATAAATGTTTCGGCAGTAGCTAGTTGTATGAAGTTCAGCTAATGGGGTAGTTCAAGCCAGTTCAAATGTTTAAGGACGTTGCAGCGCTGTGTATAGTACTGTTTATTAGCAGGAAATTTAGCATCTTTGTTGAAGCACGTATCAAGTTTTGTTTTAAAAGCAAGTTGGCAAGGCTAGAGGTAGGAAGGAAACAGCTAAGTGAGTTAGCAAGAAAGTTACGTTTATAAAGCATGCCAAGTTTCTGGCTAGTTTTTTTTTTTTTTGTAATTATTTTGAATCTGAAGTTCAAATCTGAGGTTGCCATCAATTATCACACTATGCAGTTTTGTACTGAATACAATTTCTATTTCTGTACACAAAATTAAGAACAAACTTAATTTCTCTAACACAAAATTAAGATCCCAAGGAGGGGCCACTGGATTTATAGGTGGGTTCTTATACAAACTCCCTTTCAAAAACATTTTCAAATGAGAATGCATTGAAAAAAAGAGGATCCATGGGCAGACATGCAGAAATGGCTGACAAATGAACCCCAATGGGCCAAAGGACAGTAACTCACACAATTCAGAAAACCAGAAAACAACTACCACCCAAAATAGGTGATGGTTATGTTGAGACCAACTAGAAAACGTTTTCCATTTACTAACATTAAGACTTTCTAGTAACAGGCTTTCTTACTGCCACTCTCAGTAAACAGGTGCTTAAAAGGAATTAAGACACCATCAGCCAGGCACTTTACTGAAGTTGACTGTGGAGTCAGGGTGCATCAAACACCCATGCTCGTGTGTCAGTAGCTCCAGTATGCGAGAAAGCTTAAGGAAATAGTCCCTAGCCATTTCCAAAAGAAGGAAGAACCACAAGCTACCTAAGCCAGAAGGCAGTTGCACCAGTGATCAAGGTTGAGTCCTTCTGAACCTTCAAGCATATATGGGTATCAGTGGAAAGAGTGGAAAATATACAGGACCATTCCTGTCCAAGGAAAAGAAAAGGCATCTGTCTTCCAGGCCTTCTTTATGAACTATCCACAGATGGATCAAATCTTGGAAGACCCCCCCCCCTTTCGATCCAGGTTCCATTCATGAGGGTCTGCCCTTGTCCAGTCTTTATGTATGGTGCCAGCAGAGACAGACTGTGCTGTGAAGTTATATCCCAGCTAGAATGGCTAGTCTGAAAAGGGGTATGACCCAGTATCCCTTGCTTCTTGATGTACCACATGACCATGGTACAGTCTGAACAACATGAAGAGGTCCGGGGGACTTATAATTTGTGTGCTTACATCTGTCCTTGATGCCCCACCCACCCTGCATTTTTTCCCCCAACTGAAACAGCTTCCCAAGCAACATCTGGGGCAACTGTAGTGACAGACTGCTTTGGAACAGGGAGGGAGAAAGGAAGACTCAGACTTAAAGAAACCTGCAGTCTCCTCCAAGTGATTAACCCTAGCACTGGTATTTGAAAAGACAAAGGATGCTGGTGCTGGGAACAAAACTTCAGCTACCATTGTATCTTTCTCTTATGGAGTCTAGCAAGTCTATCATAAGAATCATAGATGTCATTATTCTCGAAATCCAGAGTTACTGCTCTGCAGCAACTGAAGTCAGAGTCGAAAACCTTAGAAATAGATTTATTTTTTTTTACATTTGTTTACCGGGATAGTCCGACTGGACACAGGTCCATTTACAGCGGAGGCCCGGTGAGAAAAGATCCACAATTAGACTGACATCAACATCTGAAAAAAACAGGGAAGCTTTCCCTGTTCCCTCTCCCAGGCATAACAGTATCTAATTTGCCCACTGAGGGAACCCTAACAACATCCACAGAGGATGTGGCTAACCCCTGGTCCACAGTGGCTGTGGCGTACAACTAATGGTCACAGCAGAGTCACTTACCTGTGGCAGAGGCAAATTGTTACCTTGTTGTGGTGGCAAAGGCTGTTTGCTTAACTTTTTCTTTTTGTGGTTGTAAGTCATGATTGTGGGGCTGACAGTTTGTTTCAAAGTCAAGCTGAAAATGGTTCCTCTTTCTCAGGAAAACAAACAACAGGAACTCGTACAACAAAGTCTTTAACAGTTGCTTTTTTCATTAAAAACACAACAAAAAGTACTGTAAAAGAACTTTGCCAGCCCCAAAAAGTAAAATAAACACAGTTTGCACAAACAAAAGTTTTTTTTCAATTACTTTAAACAACATTTAAACACACATGAAAAAAAAAAGAACAATCTCATTTAAAAGCACAGTAAAGTCTTCTTTTACTGAACACCTGCCCCACCAAGGTAACTTATCTGTCCAACAAAGGAACAGCATAAGCAGACAGTTGATTTGATCGTCAATAGCATTAGACGAACGAGTGTACTCTTCGGCAGCAGAAAAAGCTCTGAAGAGCTGGACACTCACATCTGTCTTTTTAGTAAGCTCAGCTCGAGCTGACTTACTGTGTGGGTGTATGGAAGGTGCTCTGAAGCTTTGGAAGTTGGCTGGCTGTTACACCCTATGCATGATATAACACATATAACTAAGGCTATTGTAGCAGTGATCCATATGATGATAATCATAAAAAAATAAATACATTAAAATTATTTATGTGCATGCAAAAAAACATGTTATAAGTTGGCACATGTCATTTTAACAAATTATTACATGAAAAATTATCAATTAAACCATAACAAGCCTAATCTGCCAGACTTGTTCACTATACTTCTCGCCCAATGCCTCCTCCTAAGGTCTTTAGGAACTTGTTCAAAGTACTGAAAAAATACTCTTCACATGTGAGAAATGTACTTGTAGTGGGCATTTATATCACGACACTTGCACATGTTGTAATTGTGTTCATACATTAACTCCTTAGACTTTTCCACATTTTCAACATAGTATGAACGGCAAAAGTTGCAAAATGCTAGGTACACAAGACCCTTAGATTCACACTTAATGTAATGTTTAAACATGAAAAAAAAGTGCCTCATTAAGGCACAGCTGGTGCGTCTAGCAAGGAATGTGTCACATGACAGGTTGTTAACAGAATTAATCTCCCAGGTTAATAGGTTTCAGGAAAAATGGTATCCAGGTTATTTTCTGTATGAGGTTAAAGCAAAAAAATAAAAATAAATTCACCCTAATTCTGGGTAAAAGGTTGGACAACACTGTTATTAGCTGAATATATACAGTTGGTTTTAAAACAACTATGACTAAAATTTGGTAATGGATACCAATACAATTCAATTGATTACTAACCAGAATCAGAAATGTTTTGACTGATTTACAGAGAATAAGAATATTTTAGGTAAAACTCGATACTGATACAAACTTGGGGGTTAGGCACTTGACACAAGTGCAGCACTTGTGTCGTGCTCGTACCAATATCTATAAAGGGGACCACTCGACCCCTAATACACAAATGTTTTTTTCACATTTTAAGATTACTTTAACAATGTACCTAGCATATTGCAACTTTTGCCATGTAGGAAAGACTGAAAGGTCTGTAAGGAGACAAACATATGAACATAATTACACGTCTCAACACAATGATATTAATTCTCTCTCTAAGTGTACACTACATTTTTTTTAGTACTTGAACGAGTTCCTAAAGATCATGGGGAAGGCTTTTTGGGAAGTAAGATTTCTTCTACTGTTACATCATTTTCTTAAAAAAAAATCCTTACCTTTTCTTTTCATTCGTCTTGCCCATATATTTCCTCTACAAAATGTTCTACCACCACAACATATTCTTGTTTGAACTTCATGCCTCCTTTGCCATCTAAGAAGGCAGTCATCCTTCCTGTTTATTTTTACTTCTTTTCTTAAGTAAGGGAAAACCTCTCCCTTCAAAAAAATGTGTTTTTCTATTTCCCTAATTTTACTTCCTTATTTTATCTCCGTCATCATCCTGTAAAATTTCTTTATATTATACCTTATTTCTATCTTATTGTTTTTTCTACTTCTAAACATATTATGTTTCTGCTTACAAACTACCCACCACCATGTCCAATTTTTATAAAACAAAAATAGTATGGAAAGCAGACAATGAGAATATCATTTCTTCCTCCTTTTTAACTCCACAGTTAATCTCTATCTCTCTCACCTTTATGATTTCAATATCTTCTCCTATTCTAGCCCATGCTGCTCTATGATCTGAAAACTTAGCCATCCCCTAATCCCCATTATTTCTTTTGTAACTTTACTCTAAACTATATAATAAAGTTCCGCATTCATACGTCCAATTCTCTATTCCTTCCTACTTTTAAAATCAATCTCCACATTTGTTTGTTTGTTTTTTTTTTAATTCTCCTAACAATTTAATATCCTGTTATTTTTTCCCCATTTCTTTCCTCAGGGTACTGCTAAATCTCATACCATCACTACTGATCTATTTAATAACACAATTTTTTTTTAATTTCTTCAAACTGTTTTCTCTGTTATTTTAGTATACTCATAAATTAATGCTCTACATTTCCGTCTCATTCTCGGTTCAGATAACACTACCAGTCTTGTTCCTACTACAGTTACATGTAAAATTCTTATTTCTTCATTTTCTATAATAAATTCCTATTCCAGAACATCTCATTTTCTATTGATCAAACAATATGTACCTCTCCCCATACTGCCTGTAATCTTTTCATTATATCTGGTATCCAACAAGCCAAAAATATCCATTTTTATTTTTACACCATTCCACCACCACAAAACCTCTTGTATCATTCTTATACCATTCACATTTACTGCTAAAATTCCTATATCTTCATTTTCTTTTTACGTGAGGTTTTTGTGTTTTCCTTGCTGATTTTCTCCCAAGCCTCCACAAACAGATTTTTCACTATCTTGTTCTTGCTCTTCTGGTCTCCATTTCTCCCTCCTTTTCCTACAACTGTAAATATGTTCATAGGTTCATAGATTAGTACTAGGTTAACTACACCTGTGGGCCATTTTAAGCCTAGCCAATTACTCTATGTGAGAATCAAACCCTACATCTTGTGTGTGTAAGGCAAAACACCTTACCCATTATGCCAACCTCCCACCAAATATACTGTATGCAAGGCATTTAACAGACTGAGCTGAGTCACTACGTCCTCTTCAAGTGTATTAATAACCTCGCATTGAACATTTCTTCTCTACCACTTGGTTTAACCTTTCCTCAGTATCCCACTCTCCCATCCCACCTTCTCTTTTAACGTATTCCATAACAATGTCTTTCATTTGAGCATTCATCTACTCTTTCCTTTTCTAATATGGTACAGTCATTTTACATTTCTAGAAAAAGGCTTACAGTTTTTTGCTGCATGTCTCATCTCCCCACATTAACCACACCTTCATGTGTTACAGTCTTGTACTAAATGATTTTCATCCCCGCAGAAATAACATGCTACAAGTTGGCGCTAGTACTCAACAAATATGTTGAAATTAACTTTCAATAACATCCATTGTTACCCATACTTCCCAAGCAAATGCCCATAAAGTTCTTTAAATCAGTAACTATTTGAAATGATGTCGGGACCCAATAGTGCGAGTCCCAAATATGGAGATGGACTGGCCGAAAGAACAGACTTATGCGACTTCTGAAAACATTCCATTTTCTTTGAAGTATGGCAATGTCAGTGTTGGAATATTGAAGTTCGGGGGGGGGGGGGGCTTGCAAAGAGAGGTTTTAAGGAGAAGAGCAACTTTCAAGATTCACTCATCTGTGTTTTCAATCTTTCTTCGGTTGGTCTCCACTTGTCATTTTAAGCGCCGAAATTTCAACAGGGAGCCTTTTAATCAAATTTTTTTTAATTTCATGTACTTTACTACATAGTGAAAGAAAATAAAGTTTTAAATCATGATCATCCATATGTTTAGTCCTAAACTGCACATTTATTATATTTTTTAGTTGCAGTCCCATCTTTCCATGGTACTGCTATATTTATTTTTTCAGTTGCGATCATAAATTTTTTATAGAAAGTTAAAACTTTCAAATGTCACTTCACAAAAATGTTCAGGTCCCAAATGAATTATTGCTCTCACTGGTTGTTTTCTCTGTGGCTGTTGAGAAACTGGAAATGTTTATTCCCTCTCACAGTTCCTTCTTCCTTGACTTGCTGCATCTGCATAACTACTCCTTTCTTGTAACAAAAAAAGAATGCTGCAGAGTTAAACCCTGAAAATTGCTACTCCTCCACGGTTTATGCTTCACCAGCTATTTATTGATTGTATTTACAACCTCAGATTCTTTCTCATATAATACTCTCTCCACCATGTCAATCCATCACACTTCCTGTCTTTCCTTTGTCTCTGTCTGGTTCATCAAATCTGTCAGTTCTTGTGTCTCCAGTCCTCCACTTACCAAATCTAACAGTTATTTCATCTCCTCCTTCCTTCAGTAAGTTTTCTAGTGTTCCTCTCTTCAGCCCTGTTGCACTCTCCTCCATCTTGGAAATCTAGAACTGCAGTAGTACCCTAAGGCACCACCTAGCAGCTCCATATCTCCTCCATCTCTTCTCCCCTAAAGACAATGGGAAGTTCACAAATGCCCTGGCCAAACATCCAACAGATTTCTTCTAGTCATTATAAATGTCATTTAGAGTCTCCACTGAAAATAAAGGACATTGGCCTAGTGGGATACACCCAGTCAAAGAGTAATCAAAACAAAAATAAATAGTTTTGTCTGATCCATGTCTTGCTGCTTACTATTGTTTAGCATTACTTAACATCTTTACTATTAACTGTATTAACCTTTACATTGTCAGTGGCACAAAAGGTAGTACAGTAGAGTCGATTATCAGAAACATCAATTATCCAAACCAGCCTTCCAAAGGGAAAAATCATAAAGTCTGAATATGTAAACATTATTTGTAGTCGCTTGAGCATGTTTTTGAACTTATAGCCAGCTCGTGTGTGAAAAATATTCTTTACTATCCACTGCAATTGCTGAATGGTTGAAAAGTGTAGCCCACATGCTGAAAAAACAGATCTTAGAAGTTTTTTATCCGGTTCAATTATATGTCTGATTATCTGAACAGTTTATCTGAACTAGCCTAGGTCCCATTTAGTTTGGATAACTGACTCTCTACTGTACACTTGCCTTTGGTGCAGAAGGCTCTGGGTTCAATTCCCACACCAGGCAGATCGACTGCAATGTAGTGTAAGGGGGGAGTGCTGCTCTCCTGAGTGTGTTGTCCTTCAGATAATACATTAAATTGAGGCCTTAACTGCTTGAGTTGGTGGTGGCTAATGCTGGATGTAAAAGATCCCACAGCACCTGTCGAAAAAGGAGTAGAAGCTCCAGAATACCCTGGTCAAATTTCTCCTAGTAGCATAAATACCACCTCAGGTATCCCCTGAACAGAGACTACTAACCTAGTGGGGACTAACCTTGTCACAGAATGCAAGTAAATAAAAATAAATACACAAAACAGACAGCACAGCAATAATATATATATAAATATATATATATATATATATATATATATATATATATATATATATATATATATATACATATATATATATATATATATACACACACACACACATACACACACACACACGTGTGTGTATGGGTCTACTTTCACTCGTCAAATTTACACTTAACCTGATCCACTAAAATGCGAGACGACTTCAACTAATAATTATATCAAAGCAACAAATCCCTGACATTATTCTCAGGGAAACGAACCACTTGGCCACCAGAACAAAACAAAACAGACATAAAATTAAACCCATTAAAGTGGGGGGCTGCACCTCCCCAAGTAAATATAGCAACTCCTAGATTGCACTACACTGGGGAAAAGGGCAACGTTCACTCTGGTGGCCAAGTGGTTAATTTCCCTGAGAAAAATATCAGTGATTCATTGCTTCAATACAAGGATTCACTGAAGTCATCTCACGTTTTAGTGGTTGGGTTAAGTGTAAATACGATGAATGAAAGTAGACCCATTTTATTTATTATATACACACATACTGTGGATATAAAAAGTATACACTCCCCTGTTAAAATGCCAGGTTTTAGTAATATAAAAAAATGAGACCACAACAAATCATTTCAAAACTTTCCCCACCTTTAATGTGACCTATAACCTGTACAATTCAATTGAAAACAAATCTGTTAGGGGAAAAAAATATAAAAAATAAAAAACATAATAAGCTGGTTGCACAAGTGTGCACATTTGTTGAAGCACCTTTTGATTTAATTACAACATTCAGTCTTCTTGGGTAGGAGTCTATCAGCATGGCACATCTTGACTTGGCAATATTTGCCCACTCTTCCTTGCAAAAGTGCTCCAAATATGCAAGATCGCGAGGGCATCTCTTGTGTGCAGCCCTCTTCAGGTCACCCCACAAATTTTCTATTGGATTTAGGTCTGGGCACTGGCTGGGCCATTCCAGAACTTCAATTTTCTTCTGTTGAAGCCATTCTTTTGTTGATTTGGATGTATGCTTGGAGTCACTGGCATGCTGAAAGGTGAAATTCTGCTTCATCTTCAGCTTTCTAGCAGATGCCTGAAGGTTTTGGGCCAAAGTGACTGGTATTTGGAACTGTTCATAATTCCATCCACCTTGACTAAAGCCCTAGTTCCAGCAGAAGAAAAGCAACCCCAAAGCATGATACTGCCACCACATGTTTCACAGTGGGAATGGTGTTCTTTTGGTGATGTGAAGTGCTGTTTTTGCGCCAAACGTACCTTTTGGACTTGTGGCCAAAAAGTTCAACCTTGGTCTCATCAGACCATAAATAGAAGTTATGTTCTTACCATAACGTTCCATGTTAGTTGTCTTCTTCTCGCCTTCTTCTTGCTGGATGGGTTCGGAGCCGACCTCGGCTCCGACTCGGCCACTCTAAAAGCTCGAGAGTTGGTTCCACCGGCTCGAGGCTCCCCTTATATCCCACAATGCTAGGCGAGAGTTACCTCAGATCTCGTTTGTAAGCTAACCCCAGCTTATAACAGTAACAATATAACTGTAAAACAGAGTCCACCTCTAACAACAGGAAGAAAGAAGGGTGACCTACATCCTGAACCAAGAAATATGCATAATAGCATATGACTAAGAAAGAGGTGGTAGAAAGAGAGGTCACGATCACAACTCCTCTAGGTCTGTCCAGGCCAGGGGAAGGAGGTGGGGCCTAAGAAGAAGGCGAAGAAGACAACTAACATGGAACGCGTTATGGTAAGAACATAACTTCTATATGTTAAGTTGTCTATCTCGCCTTCATTCTTGCTGGATGGGACCAAGTCCCTAGCACCTTGTCCCGGTGGCCTAACGGAACAGACTCCTGAGAACAGTGGAACCAAAGTTAGCTCTATGCCTAGAAGCTAAATCCAACTTATAATGAGAAATAAAAGTGTGAGGAGTAGCCCAAGTAGCCGCTGCACAAATGGTGTCAATAGGCAGTCTGTCTTGGAAGGCTAAAGAAGTAGCCAAAGCTCTGGTGGAATGGGCTTTAGGTTTATTAGGCAATTTCTGTTGTCTAATTTCATATACCAGGGAAATCAAAGATGTTAGCCATCTGGATAATGATACCTTTGAAACTGAAAGTCCCTTTCTGCTTTCCGCATAGGAGACAAACAGCTGATCAGATTTTCTGAATTGTTTTGTTCTATCCAAGTAGTACCTTAATTGACGA
This sequence comes from Protopterus annectens, assembly GCF_019279795.1. Taxonomy (NCBI): domain Eukaryota; kingdom Metazoa; phylum Chordata; order Ceratodontiformes; family Protopteridae; genus Protopterus; species Protopterus annectens. The sequence continues at coordinate 208,437,789 of NC_056735.1, forward strand.
TGAACATCCAGGCAGTGTAACTTTTGTTCAGACCTATTGGAATACTCTGGAAAAAGACAGGGAGGTCGATGCTTTGGTTTAGATTTGATGTTGAAACCACCTTAGGCAAAAAAGACGGGTTAGTTCGTAAGGATACTCTGTCCTTATGGAACAAAAGATAAGGAGGACGACAACTGAGTGCTTGAAGTTCTGAAACTCTTCTGGCTGATGTAATAGCCACCAGAAAGAGAGTTTTCCATGATAATAATTTCAAGGAACATGAAGCTGCAGGTTCGAAGGGGAAAGAATCAAAGAAGCAAGAACTAAATTTAGGTCCCAAGGAGAAGGAGGATTTCTTATAGGAGGTCTGAGAAGAAAAACTCCTTTCAAAAAGGCTTTGCAAAGTTTGTGGGACATTAGGGCAGATTCAGAAATACCCACATGGAAGTTAGAAATAGCTGCCAATTGAACCTTAAGAGTAGATGGAGATGAACCTGCATGGAAGAGTTCAGCTAAAAATCAAGGACTAGTTGGATGGAAGCGGTGAAAGGATCTATGTCCTTTCCTTGTGCCCAATATGAGAAGCGTTTCCACTTACTCAAATAAATCTTCGAGTGGAAGATTTATGGGAAGCTATCAATATATCTCTAACAGAGTGAGATAATTGAGGAAGCCTGGCTACGGTTGGAATTGGAGGAACCAAGCAGTGAGGTTCAGAGAGGGAGGGAGCGATGAAACTGACCCGACTGATGGATCAAAAGATCTGGAACTAGGTCCAGATTCCACGGTCGCTCAAAAGAAATTGATGTAGAAAGGGGAACCACACTTGTCGAGGCCAGTAAGGAGCAATGAGGATCAATGAGGCCTTCTGAGCGATAGCTTTCTGTATTACTTGAGAGATCAGTGGGAAAGGAGGAAATGCATACAGAAGTCCCGGGGCCAAACTTGGACTAGAGCGTCCCTGCTGGGTTGGCCTGGTAAGGGAATAGAGTGAAATATTCTCTGCACTTGCTGTTTTGGGGAGTAGCAAAAAGATCGCAGCAAGGCTGACCCCACTTGAGAAAGATTTCTCTCACTACAGAGTCTTTCAGAGACCACTCGTGAGGCATGAGTATAGCTCTGCTCAACTTGTCCGCAATGTGATTGGACTTCCCGGGGATGTGCGTTGCTATCAGAAAACGCTGAGAAGAAATCGCCCATTGCCACAGTCTGAGTGCTTCTCGACACAGGGGTATGATCTGGTTCCGCCTTGTTTGTTGATGTACCACACTACAGACATATTGTCTGTCTGGATTGCAATCGTTCCCAAGGGAAGAGAGTCTTGAAGGGCTTGCAACGCTAAAAGCACTGCTCTCATCTCCAGAACATTTATGTGCAAGTGGCATTCGTTTGGTTGCCATGTGCCCTGGACTGTCCTGCCCTGATAATGCCCCCCCCACCCGATCAGGGAGGCATCCGTTGTCAGAGTAGCAACCGGAGGAGGTGGAACAAAAGGTCTTCCCGACAGGAGCTGGGGGGAAGACATCCACCACATGAGATGCTTTTTGCACTTGCTATGTGATCATAATGGTGTGAGACATTGGAAGTTCCTGGTATGACCATTGAGTAAAAGCATCCACTGAAGGATCCGCATGTGGTATCTGGCCAATGGAAGGAGAGGTATGGCCGCTGCCATGATTCCCAACACCTTTAGAACTAACCTGGCTTTGACTCTGTTGTTGTTGAGAAGAAGTGACACCAATTTGTGAATGTCTGATATCCTTTGGTTCGTTAGCCTTGCAGACATGTTTATAGTATCTAAATTTGCACCTATGTAGGTAATAGTACGACAAGGCGACAAAACAGACTTTTCGCAATTTATTGAAATACCCAGTTTTTGACAAACGCGAAAAGTATAATCTCTGGCCATCAGAAGGAGATGCTTGGTGGGAGCTGTGAGAAGCCAGTCGTCCAAATATGGAAACACCTGGAATCCTTGTCGCCTCAGGTGAGAAGCTACCACTGCCATGCATTTGGTAAACACCGGGGCAGTGGTGAGACCAAAGGGCAGGGCCCTGAACTGAAAATGACTGGTTCCCAGCCTGAAGCGGAGGAATCTTCTGGAGCGTCTGTTCATTTTTATGTGATAGTACGCATCCCGAAGGTCTATAGAGCACATCCAGTTTCCTTTGCCCAAAAGGGGAAGAATGGATTGCAGCGTGACCATCCGAAATCTTGTTTTCTTGACTGATTTGTTCAAGACACTGAGATCCAAAATCGGTCTCCAGTCCCCTGTTTTCTTTGGAACTAAAAAGAACCTTGAGTAGATTCCGGATCCTTGTTGATCTGCTGGCACTGACTGAATTGCTCTTTTGCAAGCAGTTTTGAAATTTCCAAAGCTGCTATATCCCTTTGAGCGGTGGAACATCTGGAAGGGATTTTTTGACTGATTTGGAAAACGAAGAAAGGGGATAGAATAGCCTTCGAAATGATGGACTGTACCCATTTGTCTTGAGTCAGGGATAGCCAGGCTTCTGGGTACAGTGACAATCTTCCCCGACTGCCTCGAAGATGGGCAGTCGGGCAACACCTCAGGGATGCTGAAAGGGCTTGTCAGGAAAGGCTTCCCGATTGCCCTGGTTCTGCGGACCCCCTGCCCCTAGGGCAGCGTCTACCATTGTTATTCCCACCTCTGCCTTTGGTAGGAAACGACTCTGTCGCCAGGCTAAGTCCCTTGAGATTGTTTACGGAACCACATCTTCCCACCCTTCTGGCCTTTGGGGTAAGGCCTAGAAGGAGTCAAACGGACTCCGGCGGCAGAAAGGGTCTTGCCATCAGTCTCGCACCTAGTCAGGGTTTCTTTCACTTGAGGACCAAAGAGAGATGATCCATCAAAAGGGGAGTTCGTGAAAGACGCCTTGAAAGGGTCCGCAAAATTGCATAGCCGCATCCAGGCGTGCCTACGTAAGGCTACACCTGTCCCTGCGGCTCTGCTCGCTCCATCGGCCGCATAAGAGAGGAGGCGCATGGAGGAGTTGGATATGGAATTAAGGGTAGCCAGCTGCGTGTTCATCTTTTCTTGGAAACCCGCAGCTGTAGGATCCTTTAACATTTCACTCGCTTCCTTGATCAAGTCCCTTTGAAGACGAGTGAAATGGCACAGGTAGTTCAGCTTAACGCATGGTAAATGTCGCTGAGGAGAACATCCGCTTCCGCACCTATCCATGGACCTAGATTCCTTGTTAGGTGGATGGACAGGCACTGAAGGATCAGCCAGTTCCTTCTTTGTGGCAGCAGCTACCACCATAGCATCCACAGAAACTCCTTTTGATAAAAATTGCTTGTCTGATGGGGCTGTGATGAACTTAGAGGGTCTCCTGGGAGTGGGGTCCACTGAATCAGGAGCCGTCCATGCCTTCTTAGCAACCACCTGCATGAGGGGGTCGAGGGGGCGGCACACCCAGGAGGTGGAAGGACGAGAGCCAAACGCCTCAAGATACACAGATTCGTCCTCCGAAGGGTTGAGGGCTGGCCAATTTCCCCTCTGTTTCAGGATCTCCAGAATGTCTGCAAATGAGACATCTTCAGAAGGGGAACGGGGGGAACCCTCAGAATCATCCAAATCTGTGTCTGACGTGATAGACTCAGGTGACCCAATGTGTTCCCTCTTGCACTTCCCCTTCCGAGGGGGCTCTCCTGCCAAATCAGGAGAGGCCTCGGAAGAGGATGAAATCCCCACAGGGGGCTCCTGAGGAGCTGGCTCTCTGCGGTCCGGGATGAGGGAGTGAGTCGACTTACCCTGAGGCAGCATAGAGGGAGGGCGGACGGAGCCGACTGTGGAGTAGAGCCAGGCTCTAACACACTCCGCATGACCTCGAATGCACCCCTGTCAGGCAGAGCCAGAGGTCCCCGCCCGAGGAGCTAAGAACCCCTCGGCACCGACAGTGATGGCTCCGAGGCCGATGTCGGAGCCGAACTCACCAGCGCCGAAGCCCCGAGAGGGAGAGTGGGGTCGGACAAGGGTCCGATGCCACTCACCCCCTCGGAGCCGACAAGGGAAGTCCGGCGCCGAGATTCCTCCAAAGAAGAAAACAGAGCCGACGACGGAGCCGAAGACAATTGTCTCGGCTCCGAAGTAATCACAGTCTCGGTTCCGACGCGACCCGGCTCCGAACTCAAGAGAGTCGAAGGAGGAAAAAGTTGATGGACCGGGGCAGGCACCGACTGAGGAGTCGGGCTCTGAAGCATCTGGGCTAGTGCCTCGGACTTAAGTAGTCGACTCACTACCCTCTGAAGGTCATGATCGGACAGCCTCGATGACCTAGAGGAATGAGACCTTTGGCTCCGTTCAGACAGCAGGGGAGATCCTGGAGCCGAATGAACGGAGCCAAGAGATGGTGACCTAGACCTCTTCCTAGTTGTTGGGTCTCAAGGGTTGGTCCGAGTCGACACGGGAACCTCAATAACCTCGGCCCGGTCGGAGCCGAGCCACAGAAACTGTGGACTGAGACTTATCGGCTCCAGCCGGAGCCGATAAAGGCAAAGGTTGAGCAACCTGAGGTCTCGGCTCAGAAGCCGGAGCCGAAGACCTCGATGCCTTAGAGGGCTTCCCTGTTGAAACTGACAGGGAATCCTCTGGCTTCAGTAAGCCTCTAAGAATTAATTTGTTTTTTCTTTCCTGCAGGACCCTGGGGCTGAAGCCATGGCACACAGCACAGGAGTCCTGCAGGTGCAAAGGCCCCAGACAATAGACACAAGAAGTGTGAGCGTCTGTCAGAGACATTTTCTGACAGCACGCATCACACATCTTGAATCCGGAGACCTTTGCTTCTTTAGACATTTCCCTGACTGACAGGTGTACACAAACACACACCCAAACACACAAGTTATACCCTGTCAGGAAAAAATAATAATTTTAGTAGTAATACTAGAATTTAAAGTACACTAAACTAAAGTAAACTACAAGAAACACAAACACTCCACTAGGGAAGGGGAGGCCTAAGGGCCCAAAGGAAGAACCAAAGGTTCTTTGGTAAAGAAACGGAAAAATTTAGGGTCGGGGATAAAGTTTTGTAATCTACACTAACTAAGAAAGAAAATTAACTTAAAATGGGTTTAAAAGAGTAACTTTTACAAGAAAAATTAACACTCACCAGGAACCGGTAGAAGCAACCAACCTCGAAGCTGTAGCGGCAAACGAGATCTGAGGTAACTCTCGCCTAGCATTGTGGGATATAAGGGGAGCCTCGAGCCGGTGGAACCAACTCTCGAGCTTTTAGAGTGGCCGAGTCGGAGCCGAGGTCGGCTCCGAACCCATCCAGCAAGAATGAAGGCGAGATAGACAACTAAACATCACATTTTCCCACATGCTTTTGGGAGACCTGACGTATTGTTTTGCAAATTTTAGTCAGGTCTGGATGTTTTTTTTCTGTGTAAGAAAAGGCTTCCGTCTTGCAGCCCTACCCCATAACCCAGACATATGGAGAATACGGGACACTGTTACCACATGTATAACACAACCAATACTTGCCAGAAATTCCTGCAACTCCTTCAGTGTTGCTGTAGGTCTCTTGACAGCCTCCCTGACCAGTTTTCTTCTTGTCTTTTCATCAATTTTGGAGGGATGTCCAGTTCTTTCCAACGTCACTGTTGTCCCATATTTTCTCCACTTTTTGATGGCTGTCTTCACTGTGTTCTATGATATATACAATGCTGTGGAAATTTTTTTGTACCCTTCTCCTGACTGATACCTTTCAGCAATGAGATCCCTTTGATGCTTTGGAAGCTCTCTGCGAACCATGGCTTTTGCTTTAACAAGCAACTGAGTAAATGTCAGAAAACTCCTACTAAAAAAGCTGAACTTTATTTGGGGTTAATCAGAGTCTCTAGTTCATGGCAGTTGTGTACCCAAGAAGACTGAATGCTGTAATTAAATCGAAAGGTGCTTCAACAAAATGTTAGTTTAAGGATGTGCACACACATGCAACCAGCTTATTGTATTTTTTTTACTTCTTATATTTTTTCCCCCAAACAGATTTGTTTTTCAATTGAATTGTACAGGTCATAGGTCACATTACAGGTGGGAAAAGTTTTGAAAGGACTTATTGTGGTCTCATTTTTTTATATCACAAAAACCTGACATTTTAACAGGGGAGTGTACACTTTTTTATATCCACTGTATGTGCGTGTGTGTGTACATATACACACACACACTATATATATATATATATATATATATATATATATATATATATATATATATATATATATATATATTTATATATTATTTATATATTATATATATATATATATGTATATATATATGCATACACACACACACACACACACACATCATATATATATATATATATATATATATATATATATATATATTTTATTAACATATATTTTTATATACATATATTTATTTTCCACTAAAAAGAGATTCCTCATAATGGGAATAGCTGCTGATCCAATCAATGGTTTTTAGCTGGGGCATTTTGTCCTGGAGCTCTTTGGGGAAGGAGAAAACAACTCATCTAGCCGCACCCACCATCAGTGGCATACACCGAACTGTTTCAGATAGCATGTCTGAAGCAAAGCATTATTCAATGCAACCTAAATTACATCTATTTTTGGAACAGTATGGCAAAGTTGACACAAAAAAACTGTGTGGTTACTACAGCCCACTCGACCCAGGTTCAATTGGCTATTATGGCTATTGTCCGAGTGGCAGGAAGGGATGGGCATGCAGTCCTGGATGGGAAGGCATTCAATGATGCTACCTTAGGGAAGCTGTGATCCCATCTTGGACATGAATGACAAGTTTGGCAGGCAGAGCAAGGAGTGGGCAAACCATGTAATGAAAAAAAAAAAAAAAAAAACAACATGACAGAAGCAGAGATAACCGAGGCTCCAGGGCATCTTTAGGATCCACGACCAGCCCAAGCAATACTGGAGTAAATCCAGTGGATAAGGAGATGAGCTGGTAGACCTGATGTGGAATGGGATACTGGAGGCCGAGCCAACTGGGAGACCAAAATAAATAACTAAACAAATGTCTGGGTGTTTGGGGGAATGTTAGAGAAGAACGTGAAGGGTCACCGGAATAGTTTAATGTCAAAGACTGTTTGATGATAAAGCAGCTGCTTTTGATAACTAGAAATACATCTAGTGAATTCTACAAGTCAGAGACCATGATTTGTGGGTATATTCCAAGCAGGATCAACAATATATATATATATATATATATATATATATATATATATATATATATATATGAATGCCTGTACTGAGAAGTACATTTCCTCCCAAATGCTGGGGGCTTTTCTTCTCGTCTGGCTCTAACTTTAGCAGTGAAAATCTACAGAGGCTTGGCACCATGGTGCATTATGGGATATGTACAAGGTAATAAAGAAGCCTGGAAAAATTTTACTTGTTGAGAAATCATAGTGCCTGCTGACAGCAGTCCTGTCATTACAAAAGATGCTCCTCTTAATCTATCAAGCCTTGTCTAACAATATTATAAGTAAGAAATCGTCCTACTAGCAGTGCCTCCCATGCCAAAATTTCTGGCCACATTATCTATCAGGTGTGCTTTTTAAAGCAAAGCTAAGCTCCTTTTTACTGCAAACTGAGGAGATCTAGAACGTTCCTGAATCTACTCGAGAGTCATCCACTTAGCACTTTCAAGTGTACCTTCAATCTCAAACACCTTTTCAAAATATTTCACTATAACCTGTACAGAAAGTTCCCACCGCACTGCCCTTTAACTTTCAAATCCCTTTAACTTTCATTCCCAAAAACAGTATACAAGATAAACTCAATCAGCCAAATGCTTTACATACAGACCTTACAGGTCAACAGTCTCAGACACATCTGAGCTATAGTAAGACCATCAATAACTTCATAAGATAACCAACACACCCAACAGTGCTCTAAAACAGACAAACAGAAAACCCAGAAGGAAATTAGAAAGATAACAGGCTTCCCATAAAAAAATAACAATACTGCAATTTAAAAGGAATACTACATAAGCAGTAAATGTAAGAGACTGAACATTAAGAGCAACTGATCCTCTTTAATGGCTTGTATCAAAGTAAACATCTACTTCTGCTTAAATAGCACTGCTGCCGTCACAGTAATAGTAACATGAGTCTAGGAAATACAAGGCTACAAAGGGTTCATAATTGCAAAACGCCTACCTTCAGAGCATCATGAAATACGGGCACTCCAGGATGGTATGTGCAGGCACCTGAAAGGGAAAAGTAAAACAAGACTTTTGATAAGTATTCCATTTTTTAATAACGTTAACTGAAATTTACTAACTTTCAAACACTAATTTTTACAGATTATGTTAACATTTCAGTTGCATCTTTCTTACACAGTTCCTAAACACATCCCTATTTAATTCCTCTCCTAATCTCATCTTTTCTCCCATCCATCCACTTTCTATAACTTTCACCCACAACATTTTATTGCATATTTTTATAACATTCAATTTTTTTCTCCTATCCCATATGTCTCTAGAATGTTCTATACCGCTTCTTGACTAACCTTGCCAACACCTTTGGCATATCACTAGTCTTACTTCCTAATTTTCTTCCAAAATCATATCTGTTACTTTCAATTAACATTTCTATGTTCTTCTCTCCCCTTGATTCCAAAAAACCCTACTTTTCTTTAGAACTTCATCCAAAACTTTCATCCCTTTTTTGTTTTATTTTTATAAAGATATTAACTTCCTACCAGGACTGCCTCCTGTACTACTAATGGACAGATAAAATTCCCAAATGCTTTATCCCATGCATGGCTCACCTCAAATTGGCCAGTGTATGATCGCAGTTAGTTATTTTCACAAGGGATGATATATATACTTATAGACCATGCGATGGGTAAAGCCAATCTATAACCAAATGGGATAAAATTAATTTGAGCACACAAAGGGAAATTTGCCATACTAAAAATGGCCTGCAAGGGCAGCTAGCCTAGTACTTACCTATGAGCCTATAACCTACAAGAAATAAATCTGTATTTCACACGGTTACTGGTCTCTCTTACACATTTTTTTCATATAAACAATTACTCTACCACAAACCTCTTCATCTGTTATTCCTTTTTCTGGCTATTCATTTAATATTTTATAGAATATTGATCTCATTCTAATTCATCTTTTTATAACCTAATCCATCTACTACTGGTGCTTATTCTTTCCTTCCTTCCATTGTTTCTTCCACTTTCCACGCTGAAAACATTTTCTAGCATGTTCTTAATATTTTCAAGGATTTTTGGTACAAGTAGTATGGATTGTACAACTTCCTTTTCATACATTTTAACAAACTCTCCTATAATTACAATTATTTCTCTCTTCCTATATCTAATAACTCCTTCAAACATTGTGAGATAGTTGGTATAACGGTCAACGTGTTCACCTTAGAGACACAAGGTGCAGGGTTGGATCCTCACATGAGGTAACTGGCTTAAAATGGCCCGCAAAGGCAGTTACCCTAGTACTACTCTATGAATCCATTATTCATTCTCGTTTTTTGTTTTACCTCTTTTCCAAGAAAAGGTAAAACTTCATTTTGTTTTCCTTTACAAAAAATATCAACCTATTTTTGTCTTTTTCTCGTAGAGTTTTCTCTCTTACTCTGTTGCCGCATTACACTAATTTTCATATCTAGGATTTCATTATACATGCTTCAATTCCGTTGTTTCACTCTTTTCAACAATCAAAAATATTTTCTTGTATTTTTCTCAAAAAACACTTCACCAATCTACAGAGTTTTCTAATGTACTCATTGTCATATGCTGTTCCCGTAAACTCTATGTTCTCTTTTCATCTCATCTACTTTAGCAATCTCTCCAATCTTTTACTCCCTACCCTTTTATTACTTCTCTGTAATCTGTCATTTCTTTCATATCACTTGACTAAATGAAGTAATCCATTTCAATTCTGAAAGTCTCCATTTATATGTACATTCTCTATTTTTTATATATATATATATATATATATATATATATATACACACACACACACACACACACACACACACACACACACACACACACACATTTTCTACACTTCATGTCTCATTTTAACATCCAGCATTATTTTCTCTTGTCCTTCTCAAATTACAGTTAAAAATCACCCACCACAACAGCAGAAAAATCACCCACCACAACAGCAGACATATTTAACAGAACAAAGTCTTTAAATTAATCTTTTCTTTCTCAGTCATATTGGTGTAAATATAAACCAACTACTTACGCAACGGTATTTTGTAAACTTACCAGAACAATAGATGTTCGAATGAGTCCTGCTGCAATAGCCAACATTTTATGGGTTTTATCCTGCTAAGGATATAACAGCCACACAGCTTCCATAGGTTCAGGGCACCTTCCATGCACCCAAAACACTTTAGTTAAGCCGATTGTCAGGTTTGGGTGCCAAGCTCTTCAGAGCTTTTATACCAACTAAGAGAGGGATAACAAGCACTGAGAGGACGTTGTAAGGAAAGAATAATACATGTCCAGCTGTTTTCCAGGTCTTACAGCATACAGTCCTGGAACAGAACTTTGCCAAACCTTTGTTTAGAAAAGAGACAAAAAGGCCTGCTTTCCCAAAAGTTGGCGAAATCTTGAAGGACTCCCCTGATTCAGTTTCCATTTCTGACAGTCGGCGCCAGTCCTGCTCAGCTTTCCTGCCACACAATTTTCCTCTGACGGAACACAAGATACATGTACAGGGAGAGTGTGCTGTAAAGCTATATCCCATGCTAACATGGCTAGCCTGCATAGGGGGTAAGATCTAGTTCCCCCTTGCTTGTTTACGTACCACACTGTGGTACTGTCTTGTAACTACTTGCGGACCCTGTGACCACAAATGATTTAAAGTGTTGAGAGCATTTATATAAGAGCTAGCATCTCTTTTATGTTTATACATTTTGGTCTTTTTTTGTACCAAAGACCTTACATTTTTATGTTCAATGAAAGTGCTGCCCAGCAAAGTGAGAAATCTGTTGTGACCAACTGCTTTGAAGAAGGAGGGGAGAATGGGAGACCTGGACTATGAGAAATTGTATGTCTTTACCACCTAATTTCCCTTTTTACAAATCCCAGAAAGGGAATTTGAAAAAGTTAATGGGTGTTGATAAAGTCTTGCAAGAGACGTCATGAGAATGATGGATATCATAAAATCCAGAAGTCTAAGGTATTTCATTGCACAGGCCAAAGTCTGAGTGGAAAACTCCAGAGATATACCTAAATATACATGTATTTCTTCCCGTGGAAAAACAAATTCTTACTCATGTCCAACAAGCACCCCAGAAACACAATCCTATGACAGCAAGTCAGAAAAGACTTTTGAATAATCTCTTGGAAATCCCAGTATGTGTAGGATTTCTGATCCGACAGAGAAATTCCTGATACTTAACTCTGCAAAGATAAGCAAGTCTTCTAAATATGGAGAAAACATGCATATTCTGAAAACTACAGTGGGGCATTGGAGCTAGACACTTTGTGAACACTCTTAGAACAGTGGATAACCCAAAGGGTAAGGCAAAGAACAAAACACAGAACCTTCAGAAATGTCTGAAATCTGGATGAAGTGGAATTGTGATAATATCCATCTTTTAAATTTAAGATTACTAAGAAACTCAAATGAAGAGGTGGTAACAGGTTGCCAAGTGAAACCATTTTCAACTTGGACACCATCACAACCTGGTTCAGGAATAAAAATTCAGGACTGGTCTTAAAGATAATCTTTCTCTGGCACTACAAACATTACTGAATAAAATCCTTCCCCTAAATGAGGAGGGAGAGCAGCTTCTATTACCCCTAGACAGCAAATGATGCAAGACAGGAAAAAAGAATAATATAGTCTGACAGATGTGAAGGAATCTCCAGAAAAGGAGCAAGTTCCTCCCACTGCCATCTGTCAGGAACAATTTATCTGAAGCAATCAGTTGTTAAAGAGAATTCCTGGGAGGATTACAGAACTACCAGGGTGGGGGTGGGAAACAAGGTCCCTCATATAGGGAGCTACTTCCGAGATGGCTGTACACTGAGTAACAGCTTAACTTCATCTCTCTCAGTGTGAAAACAGAAACTTAGAGAAGAAGGCCACTGAACTTGTCTTTTTGGGTAAATTTTGCACGGACTGGATGCTAGCAAAAAGGAAATTCAGAAAACCTGAAAGAAAATCAATCACAAAGGGTAAGGAGAAAAACACTAACTGGGAAGAATTCTGCAGCTGTTCAGCAAAAAGCAGAGCATGCTCCAGCTTTGGTGCAAGACATGACCTCCAGTAACATATAGAAAACAATAAGTCAAATGTACTCAGAGCTGATTAAAATAAATAAAACACACTTAAGGACTACATCAACTCACATAACAAAAAGATGGAAAAATGAAGATGTTTTAAACAGATATTCAGATGAGGTGATAAAACTACAAAAATCAGAGGACGAAATGAGGAAAAGGCTGGCTGAGTATGAGACTGCTCAAGAAGAGCGGTTTCAGAAAATAACAGAATTAGAGGACAGAGCACATAAGGAAAAGCCAAGATTTTCTGTTGTACCAGAGAAGCTGGAAGAACAGCCTGTATTAATGTTATGAAAAGACAAATAAGCAAATGAACTAGTATTCCACAACAGTTGTTGTTAACTAAAAAGGCACATTGTGGTTATGCTCCCAACCTGGCCGTGAGAAAGCAACCATCACCTTTATTAGTAAAGATGCAATCATATCAGCAAAGAGTTGAATCCGTCAAAACTGTAGCAGAAGGAAAGTACTAAAAGTGTGAGGCAGTAGAGTGCATTTGGAAAATGATTACTCACCATACACCAAGCAGAAAAGGAGTAAATTTATTCCACTAATCAGGGGATTCAAGATGCTATATCCAGCTATTCACAGAACATTATTTCCTTGAAGGTCAAAATCATTTTTTGATGTAGAACATGCTATGGAGGAAATACAAAAATAAGTCCAACAAAAGGTAGTCTATGGAACTAGAGAAAATTCAAATTCTAGTTCTCCTGGTAATAGAGCCCACAGACAGTGCAAGTAAAACTTTTTCCAGTGTTTCAAAACAAAATGCTTGAGAGACAGAAAAAAGCACAAGAGTTGACTACAAGAACCGGGAGTACGTTGGAAAAGAAGAAGAAACTGGATTTGGGAGATGGGGATCAACAGAAAAAAAACAAGCAACTCGGGAACGGACAAATAACTGTGGGATTACAAACCATTAATTATATTTGTGAAACATGACAGAACAGGAAAACCTGGAAATACTGGACTTTTTTGACTTTGTTAAACTTGTAGGGGACTCCAAGGCATATGCTCTACTTCATGTTATTAAAGTTTGGAAGAACATTTAGGAGGGGGGCAGAGGAAGGAAGGAGTTAACAGTAAGCAAAACAAATTTTTGTTCTTAACAGTAGTAGTATTATAATGCATGACATAATATGCATGCTATAAACTATTGCTTTCTCAGTTATGTAATAGGGATACTCAAGTAAACTTCCTGTTTTTTTTCTTCTACCTTTTCCTCCTCCTTGTTCGCTTTTCTGAAATGTAGACACTACAATGTTAAAAAAAGACAGAAGTCTAGTTAAAAGAGAATGACAGGACTTGATTAAAGCCATTGGCTTCATCTAGTAACAATTCTTAATAGAAAACAAATAAAAAGAACACTGAATATAATAATTTTTCTTCTAACAAATAAATGAGTTCTTGTAGAAGCAACTGTGTAGCTGGTTGTCATGTCTCCATGGAGACAATCTGATAAAGGGCAATAAAAACAGAATAATTATTTCAATGGTTAGAAGATAATGCTTTGACAGCATTCAAGTGTTTTCCCAATCTGGGAGAGGGATAACGATAACACACACAAAAAAAAAACAGCACTTAGTAGAAACACAGGCTGTACCAAGTGTCTTGGCATGGATAACCTTTCTTACAGGCTAATCCAAGTCTATTGAGTGTAGCAGTCAGTCCAGAACCACCGATCCCATTAGGAGGGCTAAACTTCAATACTTGAAAATGTATACAGTTGTGTGTGTTGGTAGTACGCGGACAGGCTTTAGGAGTTTTCTGGTGTGTTTGACTTTTTTGAGGGCTTCCACTAAAACTAAAACTTTTGTAAGATGTGACATAAATGGATATAAAAAGAAACAACTGTAGAAAAGATCAACCCGCCAAACATAGTGTATGCATGTAACAAAAGAGCTGGAACTAGGCTTAAAAAAAGCTGTTACAGATAGCAAGTGGGAATAACAATTTCTTAACTTAGTGACAGTACTTTGTATTATCATCTTTAAATGTCAATGGTTTTACAGATGCATACAAAAAAAGAGTAGTGAACTATATTAAAAAAATGTACAGTGCAAATAGCTAAGCTACAGCAGACATACTTGAAAAGAACTGAGCATGGGAATTTGATAAAGAAAGGTTTTCAGGATACTTATTCAGAGGAATACCTGGGGCAAAAGAAAAGGGGAGTGCTATTAACTGCAAGAGGAGCTCCAAAACTGCTAGAAGAGAATAAAGAATATAACAATGACAGATCTGTAGTACTAAGGGGCTACTGGAAAGGAAGGAGGATTACACATGGGCATGTTATTTACATTCCGCCTAAAACTGCCATAATGGAAGAATACTTCTCCCAGAATTATCAGCTTTTAGCAGGGAATATTATTTATAGGTGGGGACTGGAATTTGTTTTGCAGCAGCAAGGATGTATCTGGGGTGGCTGAGAAAGGAAAATATAACAAAAGAGGGTACACTTTTGAAGAAATTTAAGAAAATATTTGGTAAGAAAGATGTGAATTCAGTAGTAGGAGTGCAGAATGAATTTGCTTATTATTTCCCAAGATAAAAACTGAGCTAGGCCAGACAGAACTTGTATTTCACAGGGACATGTGCATTTAATTGAAAGTTGGAACATGTGCATTTAATTGAAAGTTTTGATACATATCCAATAACCATTTCAGATCACGTCCAATAATAACTAAAACTAAAAATCCAGGGTAATAAAATAAAAATGAGACAATGGCACTTTCCCACCTAGCTGTTGAAAAGAGAGAAATTTAAGGCATGGGCAGTAGAAATTATTCTGGAGTTATTAGAGAAAACAGAAATTTTGTCTGAAAATATAGGTAGGGATGGAGATAAAATTAAAGTGGAGTTTAAAAATAGGATGGGAATAAATGAGAGAGAGGGACGGTTTAGAAGAAACAAGAATTATTTAGAGAGCCTGACAAAGGTTTAAGTATTGCAAAATAGGGGGAATCTCACAAAACAAGATGAGTAGCAATTGCAGAATGCTAAACAGAAATAAAGAAATTACCTCAATAACATGCATGAGTTTAGAAAGACTGCTGTTATGCAACTGATTTTTTTTTTTTCTGTAATATTGGTTTTATTGTAATAAACAGGGTTTAACACCATCTTCTGTGCAAGTCAGTTTAGTAGCATTAAGTTTGTTTTCCAAAGTTTTTATCACCCCAAAATTTTACAATACAATGGGCAGTAGTTATGGTGCTAAAAGGCTGGATAAAAGAAAGAGGTTGCCATTCAGACAATCAATGTCTCACTGGGTTTTTGTTAGTAAGATTCATACTTCAAGGTTTACATGTCAGCAATCCCCCCAAGTACAGTTATGCCATCTGGGCCACCCTTTTCTTGTGGCTGTATTTTGGTGGTTTCAGGTTGACTGAACAATTAGGATTTCTCAGGCAGTCTGAGTTAGTCTTTACTTCTTTTTTTTCAAAACAGGTTTATTGTTTTAAGCAACTGATTTTTGATAACACCAGAGCACAAAAAACTTTAGCATAATGACTCAGGCAACACAAAGTAGAAAGGGTTGCCACCAAACTTAGGAAGCCTATAACAAGGAAGTTAACAAGAGATCCTGTGGAGGAACTAATAATATTTCAGAAAATGTTATGAAAATCTGTAAAAAGCAGATAAATATGGAAATAAACAAAAGGCACAAATGGAAATGTTTATAGAAAAATTAAATGTGTTAAGCTTAGTAACCGAGGATCATCTACCTCTATTTTTATTTATTTACTTTATTTTACATTTGTTGACCAGGCTAGTCTAATTGGATATACATCCATTTTCAGTAGAGGCCAGGGGAGAAAAGCTCCGATGAACACAACAGAATTAACAAAGGTTAAAGGTTACAATAAAATAAACACAAACAGTAAGTAACCAGGTAGCAGACTACAATAAAATAGTAATAGCAAATATTTCAAACTACTTTGTATTGTACATAACAATGACTATGTAAATTTTGGACATAATATTCAGAAGAAGTAAATAATTGAAACGTTACAGTATTTTTACAGTTCCTGCTTTCATTTATGCTAAACAACATTGACTAGTAAGAAAGTAGAAACTAGAAGTAAAAGAAATACCCGATTCCCACATTGAATACAGAACCCTGCGAAATAAAGTAAAAAAGCTTACTATCTCTGACAGACAAAATTACTTCTTTACCCTCCAAAACAATAATAAAACAAATCCACAGAAATTCTGGAAAGGAATCTCTACCCTCCTCAACCCCAGCAGACCACACACCCCTACCCCTGACCCAAATGCACCTCAAGATGCACGCACTCGAAACTCTCCTTAGCATGGAGAACAACGATATCTGTGCAGTAACAGAAACCTGGTTCAGGGGTCCCGAGAGCACCCCAGCACTACCAGGTTATACCTCATACCATGCTTTTCGGCCCTAAAACTTGGACCGAACCACAAAAGGAGGGGGAGTATCGATATTCAAAGATACCCACACCTCCAGGTTGGTGGCAAAGCATGAAGCATCAGAGACTATCCATGTGCAACTAACAGTGGGTAAAACTGCCTTCCAGTTTATAGCCTGCTACAGACCACCCTCCCAAACCCAGGAACCCCACTCGGCCTTCCTGAGAACACTGGAAAATATGAAGGTCTCTCCGAACACCATTATATTGGGCGACTTCAACTACCCAAACATAGATTGGGAGCATTACTCTAGCTCCAACACCCTTGCCCAAAGGTTCCTAGAATTCATAAACTCAAATGCTATGGAACAACTTGTTACCACTCCCACAAGAGGGGAAAACATACTGGACCTGATCATCACCAACATGGGGACTCTATGCTCCAGACCAGAAGTGTATCCCTCACTGGTAAGATCAGACCATAAACTGATCTCACTGGATATTCACATCCCGACCCCACCCCCTGCCCAGAAAACCACAGTGAAAAACTTCTCTAAAGCAAATTTCACACTCCTCAAAACCAAGGTGGAATCCTTCAAAGCCCCCGGGCCTGTGGAAAATACGGCCCAGACCGCAGAATCCTTTATAAATGCATTCTATGAACACCTTCAGGACTGCATGGATCATGCAATCCCAAATAAAACCAAGACCCAATCCTCCAAAGGCAGACGACCTGTCTGGTGGACCCCAGCCATAAACAAACTATACAATAGAAGGAGGAAGCTACTACATGATAGAGCAAAATCCCAAAAAGGGAAGGCATCTCTGATCAGTATTAGCAAAAAACTAAGGGCACTCATAAAATCATCAAAGGCCAGCTTCGAGAGAAAAATTTCACAGGACACTAAGGATAATCACAAGGCTTTCTTTAGTTATGTTAGGAACCTGGGTGGGAATTCCCAGATATGCTCAGAATTAGTCCAAAATGACAAAAAATACACTGATCCCACAGACATTGCCAACATCCTAGCTGACAGGTTCAGCGCAAACTTCTCCCCCCCTCCCCACCAAAAGGGCAAATATCTATCCCAGCAGAGTGCTGCCCCCCTGACATCTCAGATGCTCAGGTGGGAGCCGCCCTCGCCAAAGCAAAAAACACAGCATCAATGGGACCAAACGGTGTCCCAGGCTGCGTCCTACATGAACTCCAAGAAGAGCTAAACCCAAACATAAAACTACTGTATAATCTCAGCCTTACTACAGGATACGTACCCAAAGAGTGGCGTACAGCAACAGTGGTCCCTCTCCACAAAGGTGGTGCCTCAACGGACCCTGGAAACTATCGCCCCATAAGCCTGACTAGCTTGGTCTGCAAAGCTATGGAAAGGATCATCATGGACCTCATAAATAAAGATACTGGGGACCTACAGACACTGGATCCTACCGAGTTTGGCTTTGTTAACGGCAGATCCTGCCTCTTAAACCTGGTTGACTTCTTTGAAACAGTCACCAAGGCCATTGACGAAGGGAAGGTGGTCCACACAGCCTATCTGGACCTCGCAAAAGCCTTCGATACAATATCCCACTCGGGCATTATAGATGAGCTCACCAGCTTAAATATAAACCCCTATGTCACTAGATGGGTTGCAAACTGGCTCAAGGACAGAACCCACATGGTTAGAATTGCTGGAGCCATGTCAGACTCCAAACCAGTTACAAGTGGCATCCCACAAGGCTCAGTCCTGGGACCTCTCTTGTTTGGTATATATTTCTCGGAGGTACAGGCCAACACGGAAGGACTGTGGCTGACCAAGTTCGCAGATGACTGCAAACTGGGCGCCATAATTGACTCTCCAGCCAACACAAGCATCCTCCAAAAGGGCCTCGTAGAAACAGACAACTGGTGCCAGAGCCATGGCCTCAAGCTAAACGAAAAAAGTGTATAGTCATCCCCTTTGGCAAAAACAAAGTGCCCACAAATTACCACATAGGTGATAATCCATTAAGTACAGAAGAAGTAATTAGGGACCCAAGTTGATAGCAATCTCTCATTTGACAACCACGTGGCCAAAGTGGTTAGAAAAACATTTTATATAGCCCACCTAATCATGAAGGGATTCACATCTAGATTAGGGGAGGTCATCGTGCCTCTTTACTCATCCCTCATCAGACCCATAATTGAGTACAATGCCCCTTTTGGGATGTACCTTACCAAACACCTGCAGCAACTGGAAAGACCCCGAAAGTACCTCACCAAGAGGATCAAAGGGCTCAAACAGATGCCATATGCTGCCCGGTTAAAGAAACTCCAGCTCTACTCAGTGGCATACCGCCTGCTCAGAGGTGACCTGTGCCTGACGTATAAGGCCATGTCCAACCCGGAATTAAGGGACATGCTGCACCTCAAAAAATCCAAATCCCATCGAGCTACACGCTCGAGAGACTTGAACCTCAGCACTGAAATAAATAAGACATGCTGGAGGGACAGATTCATAACCCAGAGGCTCCCTTCACTCTGGAATAAAATCCCAGTCCAGGTTAGGCAGAGTCCCTCATTGACTCTTTTCAAGAGGAATCTTGATGAGTGGATGGGAGATCGTAGGTTTACCCCGGGTATCACTTCTGTGTCACTGTTAGACAGAGGCACAGTATACTAACCTCGAAAAAGGGCATAGCAAAATTAATTTAAAATGGGTGGCGAAAGCCAAACATACTCTGGCTAGGCTTATAAATGCCCTTGGGCAGATAGCCTAGTATGAACCTATGAACCTTGGCTACTCAATTCAACTCCTTCTTCATTGATTCTATTAGCAAACTAACTTCCTCTTTTCCTACTTCTACCCTACCATCCAATACCCCCTCACCCTCTCCTGCCAAAAGTTCACCAAGCACTTCTCTTCCTTCCCCATTCCCATCTACTCAAACTATATTCCATTAACTCTTCTCCCACTCTAACTTCCTCATCATCCTTACCAGCATCAAATACTTTCCCTCTCCACTCTGCTCCATTCTCATTAAAACCTATACCCATTTCTACAATAAAGAAACTCCTTCAAAAATTGAAGCCCGGCACTAATGCACCTGATAATATCCCCTCATACTTCCTAAGCATTGCTGCTGAAGCAATTGCCTATCCCATAAGCATTCTCATCAACCGCTCAATCCTGGAATGTACAGTGCCCCAACTCTGTAAACAAGCCTTTATCATCCCCCTTCATAAAGGCGGTAATAACTGCAGTGTTAACAACTTCCGCCCCATTGCTATCCTGTCCCCCATTTCTAAGCTACTTGAAAAATGTGTCCAACTTCAACTACTACCACATCTTTTAGACAATAACCTTCTTACACCTACACAACATGGCTTTAGGCCAAATCATAGCACCATGACAGCCCTCCTCTCCTATCTTGAAACCGTAAATAAAGCACGTGATTCCGGCCATATTGTCTCTTACCCTACTACTTGACCTCTCTAAGGCTTTTGATACCATTTCACACAGTCTGCTATTAACCAAACTTCCCAAACTTAATCTTTCTTCCTCCTCTGTGAACTGGTTCTCCAGCTACCTATCTAACAGACACCAAGCTGTAAAATGGAAAAAGGCCACTTCCTCTTTTCTTAGTACCCCCACCGGAGTTCCCCAAGGCTCCATACTTGGTCCTCTTCTCTTTAACATATTTATAAACGATTTTCATAAATCTATCCCATTCTCTAACATCATCCAATATGCTGACGATTCTACCATTATCTGCTCTGCCACATCTACCCCTGAGCTTCTAAAGCTCACACAAGAAGCTTTCTCAATTACTGAGCATTGGATGAAAATAAACCACCTTGCTCTCAACGCCTCCAAAACTAAACTCATGTATTTACTCCCTCTAAAACTACTCCCTTCGATACAAACAAATTCTTGATTACTAGTCAAAACAACTCAATCCTAGAACTGGTGTCTGAAACTAAGTTACTTGGTGTTCAAATTGATAACCAGCTTAATTTCAACTCCCACCTACAGCTAAATATTAAAAAGACCCACCAAAAGCTGGGTATGCTCTACCGTCAAAATCAATACCTCACAAAGACCTCTAAAATTGCTCTCTCTTCTTCCTTTCTTATTCCCTCCCTTCTCTATGGATCACCTCTCCTAACTAATATTCAGTCCTCTCTAAAGAAACAACTTTCCTCTTGTTACAACAAACGCCAAGTTCGCCAACGGCCACAGGTCATCCACCCACCACTGTTCCTCTCTCCAAAAACTACATTGGCTTGAACTTCCACATCAGCTCAATTACATTCAGCTTACCCTAGCCCACAAGCTCATTAACAACCCCTCTCTTTGTCCCTCCCTGTCTTCTGCTTTTAAGTTTCACCTACCTGACAGAGTCTTAAGGTCAAACAAACAAAACCTATTAGAAATACTTAAACCAACACGCCCCCCAGGCAAAAACCTACTATCCTTTAACCTAGCTCGTCTTTGGAACTCACTCCCACAATCCATTCGTACCATCTCTAATCTTTATATGTTCAAAAAATCTCTTCATATACATCTTACGTCCCAATGGGAATGCTCTTGTTCCCATCCATCATAAAAATATGGAACTCTTCATCCTCCATTCATTCACTTCCTACTCAATAAAGCCTACATACTTATTACTTCCTTCAAATCTGTTTACACTATACAACAAAACAATCCTACCTCTTTAAAGCCCTAACACACCTCTCATTTATTGTACTTCATTTAATAAGATTGCATTATTGAATGTACCTCAAATGCATAAGCAATGACTGTATTCTCTTTTACATTTGTATAAGTATCTTAGCTCTATTGTTTACACCTTGTCTGTTAGTTTGCTTTAAGAGCTTTTTCAAGTGTATGTACCTATTCTGTGTGTCTGTTTTTTGGAGCTTTTCTCCCCAGGACTCCATTGAAAACGGGTTCTTTTAGGCCCAATGGACTATCCTGGTAAACCAACTGCAAATAAATAAATAAATAAAATAAATAAATAAGTAAGTATTAGAACAGGGGTTAAATTTTAGTCAGGGTTACTGCAAGGGCATAACCAGTGCGTTCCAAGGAATAATTTGAGTTTTTGTTTGAAGAGGGGTACGGATGGAAGTGAAGTAAGTTCACTAGGTAGAAGGTTCCAGTTTTTGCCAGCTGTGTTTGAGAACAGAGCATCACCTGCCATTTTGTTGGACTTAGTTATGCTAACTAGTAGTTTATTTGATGAGCGTAAGGTATTGGAATTTTGTTAGGTTGATTAAGGACCTTATGGGCCATTGTAAGTTGGTTGAATTGAAGCAGATTCTGTAGTTCAAGCCATCCTAGTTGTTTTAAGTTCTGACAGTGATGGGTTCTGAAGAGATTTCCAGTGGCAAATCAGGCAATGTTATTATAAGCGCTAGCTAGTTTGAGCAGGTTGTGTTTTGTTAGGTTTGTGTAGATTGGTGAAGCATAGGAGCAGTGGAGAGATTAGATGAGAGTGGGCAATAGTAGTTCTAGCTGTAGAAGTAAGGAAGGGTTTGATCCTATATAGGGAGCCCATTTTTCTGTTTTTATAGTGTTATTAATATGAGTATCGACGTTAAGGTTATCTATTGTAATTCCTAGGAGTTTGGTGGTAGAGTCAGGAGAAATGAGAGTACCATTTTTAGAGATGGCTAAGAAGTCTATTGGGGTGGACTTACAGGTAGGAGTAAAGAGCAAGAGTTTTGTTTTTTGGTTTTCAAGAGGAGATGTTTTAAGAACCATGTCTCTACTATGTTAAACAACTTCTGAGTTAGGGATTGCAGCTCATAGGAAGAATTGGCTGTGCAGATAATTGTAGAATTGTCTGCAAATTGTATACAGGTAGCTTGAGGACTAGCTAGATGCAGATCATTAATAAAAATTGAGAATAGTAGAGGATAGAATTGAGCCCTGGGGAACACCCAGGGTGACTGGCAGGTGGGAATATAGAATATTCTCCCAAAGCACTGCCTGCTGCCTATTGCTGAGGTAGGAAGTGAACCATTGTATAGCTAGTGTATCAAGAGAAAGTCAAATGTTTATAAGCAAAGGGTGGTTTACCATGTCGAAAGCTTTTGAAAGATCAATAAAGAGAGCTGAAGAGAGATTATTATTATTATGGTATCTGTTAATAGAATCAGTGAAGGATAGGAGGGCAGTAGTGGTACTACGGAATGGCCTAAAACCATGCTGGGTATTAGCTAGTATGCTGTGCTGAATTAAATGGTTAAGTAGCCGACGATGAATGCATCTTTCCATGACTTTAGCTAAAGGGGATAATAGGGCTAAAGGTCGATAGAGCATTCATTTGAATTCCCAACTTTATGTAGGAGGATAATGTGAGAAATTTTTCCACACGGCTGGTATGGTTTCCTCATTAATGGTTCTGTTTCTAACTATAGATATAGGGTAGGCTACAGATGTAGCTGCTTTTTGCAGATATTCAGCTGGGATCTGGTCAGCAGATGGAGTACAAGGCTTCAGTTTTTGGATGAGTTTGTCAATAAAATTAGTAGAGATGTGTTGCGATTGGAATGTAGGAAGAGGGCTCGTATTGGGGATAGGAAAGCTAAAGTTATCAGGGGATAACTGGCTGGCCAGAGATTGTATGGCCTCAGTAAAGAAGATATTAAGGGCGTTAGCGGTTTCAATGGAGTTTTCACGGTTAGTGTCTGTTGGGGTTGGTGTACTAGAGTGAGCAGGGTGTAGGAGTCTATTGATACTTGCCCAGAATCTCTGTGGATTATTTTGGTGTGTTTGCTGTATTTTACAGCAGAAGTCTTTTTTTATCTGAAAATATTGCTTTTTTTGTCATATTTCTTAGCTGTCTAAATACTTGTTGATCTGCTGGATTTTTAGTACTTCGTCACCTAGCCCAGGTTTTATTTCTGAGTAGGATTTTTTGCCTGGTTTCTTTAGAAAGCCAAGGTGCTGGTTTTGACTCAATTCTGATGGTACGCTTAGGTGCATGCTGGTCAAGGATAGTTAAGAATCTAGAGTTAAAGTATTTTACTCAAGTGGGAGGGTTCTTGGGGGAGACCAATTACAAGCACTAAGTTCACTTTGAAATAGCCCTAGGTTAAAATGCTTGTTGTTCTGAATAGTCCTATATGTTGCGGGTGAGAAATATTAATCTTTTCCCTGATTATGTAGGTCAATGAGTGATCACTTACATAGTCAGGGACGGTCACTACCTTATACGTTTGGTGGAAGTTATTAATAAGAATCCAGTCTAAGGTATTTTTTATTTGGTTTGTTAATTCCAGTAGGGGAGGTAATGGTTTGAGAGAAGCCATAAAGGTTAATATGGGAAGTTGGATGTTCAGTACTGATGCTCATCAAATCAATATTAAAGTCACCTAGGATTAGTGTTTCTTGTGGGAAGGTTGATGTGACC
This sequence comes from Protopterus annectens, assembly GCF_019279795.1. Classification (NCBI taxonomy): domain Eukaryota; kingdom Metazoa; phylum Chordata; order Ceratodontiformes; family Protopteridae; genus Protopterus; species Protopterus annectens. The sequence goes on from NC_056735.1 coordinate 208,461,860, forward strand.
CAGCTAAGTATATTTTCTAGTGTACTGATGTTGTTCCCAGGAGGTAAATAGATACAGATGATATATATGGATTTATTAGAGTTGAGCTGTATTTTGGAGAGGAGTAGTTCAGTATTATTGTCAGTAGAAGGGTTGTAGGATGAAGAGGTAACTATTAGGCCATCTTTGAATAGAATTGCTACTCCCCCACCCTTTCTTTTATTGCGATCACGTCTCAATATAGTGTAGCCTGGAGGTGTGATTTCATCATCTTGAGTTCCAGGTTTTAACCATGTTTCTGTCATAGGATGTCAAAGGAATACACATCTAAGAGAGCATGAAGGTGGGCCACTTTGTTATTTAAGCTACGGATATTGAGATGTGCTATCAGGAGTGAGTTGGGGAGTTTGGTACGGGAGAGTGGGATAGAGGGATTGAGAGTATGCGAATTAGTGGTTAGGACATTGTCTGGGCCTGGATTAGGATGGATGTCTCCATCTTCTAAGGATTGTCTTTTTAGTCTAAGCAAAGGATTATGTGTGTTACTGATAGGATACTGAACTTTCCTGGTTATTATGGTATTGTATGTAATGTGGGCCAGTCTGTGGTACTTTGATAGAAGGTAGCTTGATGTGGATGTTATATTTATATGATTGGGAGAGGTAGTGAGAGATTGTACGGTTGTTTGTTTATGAGGATAGTGAAATTGAGAATAATTCAGATTTTTGAAGGAGGTTAGGAGATATAGAACAGGTATAAGTGTGGCAATGAGAAGTGAAGTATTTTGGAGGAAGTCAAGTTAGTTATTATAGGCATGATGCAGAGTTTGATTAAGGGTGCTAAAAGATAGATAAGAGTGGTGTAAGTTAAAGTAAAGATATGAGAGTAGGTTATATTACCTTAAGTAATGGGAGCTAATGATTGGTTTTGTGGAGGAAGGGTGTGGTGTAAAAGCTTAGGTTAGCAGAACTGTCTGATTAGTTTAGTTGGTTTGGATAGAGGGAGTGGTTTAAGAAGTATAAGTTTAGGACCACTGGGGGTGGGTGGGATGTGGCAGTAGGGTAGGGGAGCGGAGTTTGCCCACAGGGCAAATGGAGTGGGTAGAACCAAGAAAGAGAAGATGAGGAGGAGCAACCAGAACCAAATCAGTAACACAGATTACTTGCTCTGTATCTGAGCAACTGGAAACTACAGGTAAGTGTGTGTTTATAACTAATCAAAGGTCTGGAGCTCGTGGAAGGTAGAGATCTCTGAAGTTAGCAACTCTGCAAAGACCAGTCATCAAGAGATTAAGTGAAAATAAAATTAACTGAGAGCTGGAGAACTATTGGGCAAAGTAAATAGGGAAATGGTAATGATTTTATTGCCTTATACTGCCACCTAGTGGCGTTTCCAAGGCAATGCAACTGCTATACAGCGCAAGGGATGAGAATGGGGGTTTAAGAAAGTACGAGGTAGTAGCCAGCTGGAGTGCACGCCGCGTTGAAATGTATTAACAATAGAAAACTAGTCAGTTTTATTTCCAAAAAAACAACAGTGAAAATCACCTACACTTTAAATTATGTTATATTGTAGTAATTAACAAATGAGCATGAAATAGTGCCTGTCCAGGCAATGTCTCCTAGGGAGTAGTGAATACAAGATGGTTTCTACGCGGTTGGGTAAAAGCGTCCTAGTTTAAAAAGGGCATAGCAGGCTGGAATAAAAACAGAAGAGAAACAGGGATTAAGAATTAGGACAAAAGGACAGCAGAGAGATAAGACACAAGAACACATATACAACTATTAACCTATCAGTTAGCTATGGACAGAATATCCTGACTTATAAGGGGAAAGGAAGGTAACAGAAGGTACAGAAAGGAGGTAGTTAAACAATTACATTGATGGTTTGCAGAGTCTTCAGAAAGGACTCATTAAGCGACTGCATACATCCATAAAAATGGTGATGTATAGCCAATCAACATGAAAGTCCCCAGTAATAGATGGTATTCCTGTGAAAGTGTGGAAGCTACAAGGGAAAAAAACTGATAGAGATCTGGAAGTTTTTTTTTTAACCTAAGAGGAGGAGGAGAATCAACATCCTGTAAGGAAAAAGTGCTGCAACTGCAATATCTAAACAGGGTAAAGACCCATCAGACCCAGCTTCATATAGGTCCATTTCAATTTTAAGTCATGATTTATAAGTTATGTACTCACCATAACTAGGCATCTGTGTTGTCCATTTTCATTCTTATTCACTAATGCGTTTGGATACAATCCTCAGATCCAACTTGGCCGCATACACTAGACTTCGGATCTGCCTCTTGAACTCCTCACTCTACCCATAATGTTATTTCATCACCTCACTCTACCCATAATGTTATTTCATCACCATTGCCTCAGATTAAGTTTGCTGCCAAATCTCCACCTGGTCCAAGAGACAAAAGATAGATGGAAATAAAGACAGGGCTCAAACCTAGAACATACCATTCCAAACATAGTCCAATAGGTTCTTCCAGAAGAAAACAAGGAATGGGGGATGGATGGGAGGATAAGTGAGGAAGAATGAAAATGGACAACACAGATACCCACTACATCTTCTTCACTAATGGGACAGAGTCCCTAGCTATGTAAACTTGGGTGTCCCTCATGGAATGATATTCCGGAGCACTGTCGAACCAAAGGAGGCTCTATTTCTAGATACAATGTCCAACTTGTAATGTGAATCATAGGTATGAGCCTTGGACCATGTGGCTGCTGCACAGATGTCGTCAATAGAAGTCCTTGACCCGAAGTCTGATGACTTAGCCAAGGAACAATTTAAATGAGCTCAGGGAGGTCTTGGTAAAATTAAACCTTTTTGAGAATAAAAAATTGAAATGCAGTCTGTAATCCTTTTAGCTAGGGTTAAGTTTAAAAACTGACCGACCCATGCAATTTGAGGAAAAGGATACGAAAAGGTGATCTGTTTGTTTTAAGATAAAAATGTAACTGTCTGTGTACATCAAAATGTAGCATGTACTCTCCCTTATTGAAAAAAAGACTGGTAAATGAATGGATTGGTTGTTATTTTTAGAAGCTACTTTAGGGACAAAGGAAGGGTTAGTCCGTATAAAAACTCTATCATTTCATAAAGACAATGTAAGGGGTTTCACTGACAGGGGGCTGGAGTTCAGAAATTCTTTTTTGTTGAAGTTATAGCTTCAGCTACCAGGAAAATCATTTTCCATGACAGAAATGTTAGATCATGTTTGTCTGACAGTTCAAAAGGTTTCAGAGTTAAACCCTGGACAACCATAGTAAGGTCCCAAGGTGGTGAAGAATCCTTTACCAGACGTCTAAGAAAAATGCCCTTCATAAAAGCTTCACACAATCTGGAAGAAACCAGGGAGAAAGACTTATTTCCTAAATGGAAATTTGAAATTGCTGCCAAATGAAATTTAACTGTAGAAAAACTGGCCCTTTCATTAAAAAGGGTTATAAAAAATGAACTGCAGAAGTTGGGGGCTGAAAAGGGGTTGATGTTTTGGTTAGAAGCCCAAACAGAAAACCTTTTCCATGTGTTCCTTTACACTTTCTTGGTGGAAGTGTTTTGTGAAGCCAAAATAATACTGCGACCTGGGAAAGAGAGCCTGGACTGTCTAAGAGTATTACTGGAAGTGGAGAAACCATGCAGGTAACTTGAGGGCAAGAAGGTTGGGAAGTTGAATCACTGATGTGTGAGATAGGAGATCCTGAAATCTCCTGGAGGATAATGAAGATGAGGCTGTTGGGAGGGGAACCAAACCTGCCGAGGCCAGAAGGGGGCAATGAGGATTACTGAGCTCTTCAGCCTGCTTGCTTTCTGTAAGAATTTTGGAATTAATGGAAGAGGATGATAAGCATAAAGGAGACCAGAGGGCCAAACGTGAAGCACAGCGCGTCTCCGTGACTCTCCTGATGGGAAATCAGAGTGAAGTACTTGCTGCACTTGTTGAGGGGAGGTGGCAAACAGGTCACAGCAAGGTTGGCCTCAGCACCTGAAGATCATATTCGCTACTGACTGATTGCTTGAGAGACCACTTGTCCACTTATGATTGGTTCCTCCTTGCTTGTAGATATACCAGACTACCAACACGTTGTCTGTCTGAATTGCAACAGTCCCTGGGGGAGAGATTCTTGAAAGGACTGCTCTCATCTCCAAGACGTTGATATGCAAACTTGGGGGCATCACATGCCTTGAACCATTCTTCCCAAGATACCCCCCCCCCCCCATTTGAGAAGCGTCCGTAGTCACTGTGGCAACTGAATTTCGAAGAACAAAAGGTCTGTCTAGAAGGAAATTATTGGGCTAAATCCACCAACGAATGTGGTGTTTGCAAGTGGGGGAGTTTTATTTGAAAAGACAGGGGCTGATGTAGAATGGACCTCTGCACAGCTAAGGTCCACTGGAGAATTCACATAAAGCAGCATGCTAAAGGAAGCAGTACTATGGCAGCTGACATGGACCCCAGTACTCGGTGCACAAACCTTGCTGGAGGAAAAGGATGACAAAAGGATATTCTGCACTTGATACCTTACAGAAGCAATGCGATGGAAGGGTGAAGATGCCACTCGAGTAGTAATGTGCAGAAGCATTCCGATGAATGACTGGCTAGGCTGTGATTTGGCAAAACTCATTGAAATGCCCAAGGTGTTGCAAATCTAGAGCAAACAGTCCCCGGCTTGTAGTAGTTGATGCCTGGAGGAGCCAGTGAGGAGCCAATTATCTAGACATGGAAACACCTGGAATCCTTTGAGTCTCAAAATGAGCTGCCACTACTGCCATGCATTTGGTAAACAGCCTGGGGGCTATGGTGATTCCAAAGGGCAGAGCTCTGAATTGGTAATGACTAGCTCCCAGCCGAAAGCAAAGATACCTTTTGGCTCGCCTATCTATTTTTATGAGATAGTAATCACATCCAGTCATCCTTGGGCAGAAAGGGCAGGCTGAACCGTGATAATTCGGAACTTTGCCTTCTTCACATACCAGTTCAAACCGCTTAGATCCAAAATGAGTCTGAGGTCCCCCATTTTCTTTGGCACTAATTGGTTGGGTGGGACTTTCTGGAGGACTCTTTTCTAACAGCTTTTGTATTTGTTGTGCTACTTCCTTTCTTTAACGGGTTGAACATCAGGAAGTTTCCCCCCCGCTGGATATTATTCTTAGTGCCCATAAATCTTTTGTGATATTTGTCCAGGCATCTAGGTGCGAAGAGAATCCACTCCCAACTGCTTCCAGTGCTACACAGTTGGGAAGCACTTCAGAAGTGCTGACAGGACCTTGAAAATGAATCTCAAGCCCAGGTTCTGAGGGCCTCCACTGCCTCTAAGGTGATGTCTACCATTAAAATTTCCGCCTCTGCCTCTGGAGGACTTATCCCCACACAAATCCTAGAAAAGGCTCCCTGAGGTTTACGGAACCACATCTTCTTGCCTTCTCTCTGGTTTCTAGTTAAGGTCCATTAAGGGGTAGAAAACTTGATTCCTATAGCACACAGGGTTTTTCCACCTTTCTCAATGCAGGTAAGCATATCTTTAACTGATGGCCCGAAGAAAAAAGTGCCATCAAATCCAGCATTAGTAAAAGACGTCTTTAAAGGATTCCTCAAAGTCACACAGCCACATCCAGACATGTCGCCTTACGGCAATACCTGAACTAGCAGCTTGCGAGTTATCTTCAGTTTTATGAGAATAACACCAAATCTGTCCAATGCTCTGGACTCCCTGTTCTGTGAATGAACACTGAACTTTGCTCCGCTAGCTCTTTTTTTAGTGGCTGTTGCCACCACTATAGCATCAACAGGCACTCCTTTGCTCTAGTGAGGATGGTCCGAAGAAGGGGCCAAAAATTTGTCTGGGCACTTGGGTATGGGATCAACAGTGTCCGGTTTATTCCATGCCCGGTGGGAAACCAGGTCAATAAGATCACGCATGGGGGGGGGGGGGGGGAGTCACCCAAGACGTAGATGGTCCAGCACCAAAAACCTCCAGGAACACTGATTCTTCAGGAGAAGGAGATGGCACAACCAGCCACCTTTCTGCTTAAGGGATTTCTAGAATATCTCCAAAGGAGATATCATCAGGTGGTGATCTGGGGGATCCTTCTCCTTCAAAGTCAGTGACTTTCGTGAGAGAATCCTTGAGGAAGTCTATGCATCTCCTCTTACATGTCCTGTCCTGTTCTGAGGAATCTATTCTGTGAGATGTTCAGGGCAGATATGGGAAGAGAGGGGGAGTTCCTCAAGTGGAACTGTCTGGAGACTAGCTGGAACTGGCTGTCCCTGTGGAGTAGGTCTGACGGGCTCGAAGCCAATGAGGGAAAGGGAACAGTATCAGAGACATGAGATGACGGTTCTCTGTGGAAAGAGAATGCCCTTCACCACCATGAACACTAAAAGACCAGGGAAACCCTTTCCTCCGCCCTGAGAGCTGAGGTTGGGGCCACCCCTGGATCACATCCTCAAGAGAAAGATCTGCTCAGAGCTGTCCAGGGCAGAAGTTCTGAGAGGAAGGGACGGATCTGACAAAAACACTGCTGAACCCAACTCCTCGGATACAGTGCTGAGAACAACACTGATCTGAAGGTATTGGGAGGACAGCCAGTCAAGGAAATCGTAAGAGTGGAGGAAGGAACCCTCTTCGGAGAGCTCGAATTCTGGGACTATGAAACCACGGGTTGGATCGGAGAGAGAGAAACAATAGACTTCATAGGCACACTCACAGATCCAGTAGGAGACAGAGCTGACAGAACCCCCAACTGGTTCTGAGCTCTGAGAAATTTTCACATCACCCTATCGACATCCGCCTTCGACAGGTATCTGGAAGACCTAGAAGACACCGTGTAAGGGGGTTGAGAATACTTCTTTGGAGTCTAGAATAACTGGGTGGGCAGAGAAAGAGAAATAGGTTTTACTGCGTACTCTGGAGTACGGTTTTTACGAGATGTACTAGTTCTCAGATCCGAAGACTTAGAATCCAAAGTAGTGGTACAAGGCAAGGGAGATATAACTACAGGAGTGAACCCTTTCAGATCAAAGGATGACTTTGAATCCAAGGGAAGGCAAGGAGGATTAGAATCAGAAGAGGTCAGATCCAATATTTTTTTTAATCTTTTCAATCGGCTATGAGGAATCACATGGATTTAGATGTTTTTGAGGGATAGGGTTTGAGCCCCAAAAGAACCAAGAAGTAAACTTCTGAGTCTGAGCTTACCACGCCTGTCAACCAAAGCTCTCGGATTAAATGTAGAGCATACTGAACAGGCCATGTTAAGAATGATCTGGTCCCAAACAATAAATGCACTGCTTGTGGGCATCTGAGTTTGGGATCTCATGCCCACACAAGAAGTGCAGTTTTTAAATCCAGTTGGATTTTCCCACATAGGTAAAAGGAGTACAGCACCACTTTTTTTTTTCTTGGAAAAAGAGGACAGCTGTTAGAAAGGAATTATTACGAAAAAAAAAAAAAAAAAAAACAGCCCAGAACGGGAAAGAAAGAAGGATGAAAAATACCAACTATGGTATTTAAAAAATACCTGACAGGTAAAAGAAAATACCAAACAATGATATGAAGACTACTAAAACTTAGTAAAGTCATAGAAAGATCAAAGAAATCCCCAGTGCCAGAGACCACTAAGAAGGCGGATGTTAGAAAAAAAAAAATAGCAAAGTTTAAGAAAGGAGTACATAACTTAACAATAATATATGCTTACAATACTCAAGAGAGGAACCTATGTCTAACCATGTTGGCAGCAAAAAGATCTAACGTAATGGGGATGAAACAGAGCATTGTGGGTAGAGGGAGGAGCTCAAAAACTGGATCCGAAGTCTAGGTTATGCAGCAGAATCAGATTCGCCCATTAGTGATGAAGAATGAACATCAAACAAATCGGTTATGTCTATAACGGCTAAAAGAATGGCAAAGGTGATGCCAAAATTGATAGATATGGATCAATGTGGTTTTGCGGATAACATTTCCAGAACAATCATCCAGAGGGAAGCAGAATGTAAGAAAATACCACTGTTGTTGGTGGGTCTTGATGCAGAGAAAGCATTCGATAAAGTAAACTGTGATTTTATGAGCCTGACAACAGAAGCATTTGCATTCCCTGATAAAATTATAAGGTTGCTTAGGAGAATATACGCGGAATCGGAAATGAAAATTAAAGTGGGTGGGCTCCTCTCAATTTCTGTCTGAGCACAGGAACCAGGTAGGGTGCCCTCTTTCCCCTTTGCGTTATACTTGGAACCAATGGCAAAGAAAATAAGGGACTCAGAAATTCAAGGATATAACTGGTATGGTAGTCAAGACCACCTGTCTATTTGCAGACAATACTATTTTATACCTAATAAAACCAGAAAAGGCTATTTCAGTGTTGTGGAACAGTTTGAGACAATTAAGTCTTTTTGGGATACAAAATTACTCAAGCTAAAACAAAGGTAACAGCTGTAAACTATATACACACACACACACACATACATTGGTTCAGCAGTATCCATATTTATGGGAACATGAAAAAATGAATTACTTAGGAGTACGAATTAAAAAGGATTCGATTGTGGCAACTACAGATATGTCAAAAGAGGCTAAAAGACAACACAAAAACTGAGAAATTGAGAGGCTAAAAGACAACACAAAAACTGAGAAATTGGAAGTGATGTTTTACGGATATGGATACGGACAGCAAGATAGAATATTTTAAAATAGTTTTAGTCCCTTTAGTTTTATACACAGGTTAGGCATATTTTACCAACCAGAGAAGAGCAAAGAGTTGAAGGATTTTATCTGGAAGTGGAGGACAGCAAGAATCAAGGGAGGATAAGTTCATTCCTCTAAAAGAACAAGGTGGTTTGGGATTACCTGATTTGAAGTGGTATTTCAGAACTACACAGTTCCTATACATAGCACAAGAAGAAAGCTAAAGTGGAAAGGGATGATGACAAAACAGCAGGAAGCTCCAGAAACAAGGACAGACTTGGACTCTGGATACAGATCCTTAAAGACATTAACAATAACCATTGAGAATATGATATTCATAAAATAGAAGAACGTATTTTAAGAACCAAGCCAACATGGGAATGGAGATTCTGCCGATATGGATGACTGCAATTAGGGATACAAACAACAGGCAAGAGGGGACGAAAATGTAATGAAGAAAACTAGCAAAGGAACCAAGGTATTGGGAGCAATTAATTAGAGAGGAAAAAGTAATACAATGGGAGGGGGCCAAGAATTTATTTGGGCTGCAGTCTAGAGATTACCCTCCCTATCAAGGATCAATATCAGAGCATAGGCAAACAGAAAGAAATAGCAGGATCCTAAGCAAAAGATTAGCACTAATAGAGTTTTTAGTAGGCTCTAGAACAGAAGCTGTTGTTAAAAAAAAGGATAATTAATGCAGCATATAAAATATATTACATGATAACTATAAAAATCAGAGAAGGTTAGAAAGGACTGGGAAGAGAAACTGGATAAGTAATTCACAGGAAAACAATGGGGGGATACATGTACATATCCTAAATATGCAACAGAGTCTAGAAGATCTAGGATTTTTGCTTGGAAGTGTTTACATGGGTATTTTTATACCCCAAATATACTCCAAAGAATTTTTCCTCAAGTAGATAGCACATGTTGGAGGTGTGACGGAGAAAACATAGGTAACTGGGAGCATATTTTCTGACAGTGTAATAAGATGGCAGACTTTAAAAATTCCCTGCAGACTACTCTATTAGAAATACTGGGTGAGCAAACTGGTATAAATAAGGTGATGATATGTTTGAACTACATTACAGAATCGGAATTGCTTACACATAGTAAGGCCTTGCCGAGTCTAATTATGATGGCTGCCAAAAAAGCAGTTACTAGAAAATAAAAATCAAAGTCTAAACAAACTGTATTAGAAATAATGAATAATCCATCTCAGAAATAAACATTGGAATAAATCTCGTTTAACTAAAAACCCAGTAGACCAACAAAACTTCAGACAGCTGAGAAATGAAACTAAAAAAGCTATACTGTCTGACAAAAGAAACTTCTTCTTCTTTCGGCTTTTTCCCGGTTAGGGGTCGCCACAGCGGATCGCCTTGTCCGCACATTGAATGGCAGTGGAGTTTTACGGTGTCGAGTTGCCAGCCCGGCGCCCAACCTTCCACAGAAGGCACACTCACACGCACACCTAGGGCCAATTTAGAGTGTCCAATCCACCTGCAGCATGTCTTTGGGATGTGGGAGGAAACCGGAGCACCCGGAGGAAACCCACGCGACCACAGGGAGGACATGCAGACTCCGCACAGAAGGCACCCCAGCCGAGGATCGAACCGGAGAACCTCTTGCTGTGAGGCAGCAATGCTAACCACTGCACCACCATGGCTGCCCCTTCTGACAAAAGAAACTACTACCTACAATTTCAGCAGACTCACCATAATAAACCACAAAAGTTCTGGGCGAGTATTAATCAATTATTACACCCAGGTCAATCCATCACGCCAAACCCACAAGGCACAGACCAGGAGAATCCCAAGCAGACTGCTAATGCCTTTAACACCTTTTTCACTGAGGCCATTCAAACTCTTGCCAGTCAGTTATCTAGTCAGAACTTAACTATATCCAACTCTAACTCATCCCCTCCATTTCTCTTCCAACCAGTCTCAACAACATATATTCTTACCCTTATCCAAAAAGTGAAACCGTGCACTCCTTCAGCAGACCAACTACCCGCTGAATATCTACAAATGGCACCCAAATCCATCGCCTATCCCATTTCCATTCTCATCAATAGAACCATCAGTGAAGGACACCTCCCTAAAATCTGGAAAGTATCCCATATTATCCCCCTTCACAAGGGTGGGAACTCTACTGAACTCTCCAATTACTGTCCCATAGCCCTACTTTCTTCCTTAGCAAAGATCATGGAAAATGCATCCACACACAATTGCTAGACCACCTAATCCAAAATAACTTACTTTCAAACTCTCAACATGGTTTCAGACCTTCCCACAGCACTACTACTGCCCTCCTTTCCTTTACTGACTGTATTAACAAAAAACGTAACCTCAACATGCTTTCCTCTGCACTGTTTATAGATCTGTCTAAGGCATTTGATATAGTAAATCACCAGATACATATAAATATCCTCAAATCCCTGTCACTAGATGCACTAGCTATAAAATGGTTCCAGTCCTACTTAGATAACAAACAGGCTGTACTTTGGCATAACATTCTATCTACCCATCTGCCCATTAACATTGGTGTTTCTCAAAGGTCCATATTAGGACCTCTCCTATTTTCTATATTTATCAATGACCTTCACCTAGCAATCCCCCAAGCTACATACATACAATATGCAGATGATTCCACACTTATATGCTCAGCCACATCTATACCTGAACTTTACTCCCTTACCCAAAATGTGTTTAACACAGTTGAACAATGGTTTACACAGCGCTGTCTCCTTCTGAACCCCCAAAAAACTCAACTTCTCCTTTTTACTCCTACTTGTAAGTCCCCCCCAATAGACTTCACAGTAACATCCAATAATGGTACTCTCATATCCCCAGATCCAACTACCAAACTGCTAGGTATCACCATAGATAACAACCTTAGACACCCATATTAACAATATTCTAAAATCTGTTAGTAGAAAACTAGGCTCTCTCTACAGGATCAAACCCCTCCTCTCCCCTGCAGCTAGAATAACTATTGCTCACACCCATCTAAATTTCTACTCTCCTCTAAGCCTCACCCATACATACCAATCTCTGTAAAAACAACCTTAATAAAATGGAAAACTCCTACAATAACATATCCAGATTTGCTACAGGTAACCCTTTCAGAACCCACCACTGTTATAATCTAAAGCAGCTAGGATGGCTTGAATTACAAAATCAGCTTAAATTCCACCAACTGACCATTGCCCATAAAACCCTTTACCAACCTACCAATACCCCATATACTATCTACCCTCATTACCCCCTACAACAACCAAAAGACCTTACGATCATCACATAAACTTCTTGTAAATATTTGTAAATCAAACAGGGCTGGGGACTCTCTTTTCTCTAATACTGTTGGAAAATCCTGGAACCTTCTTCCTAACGAACTTTCCTCTCTTCCCTCTATATCACTCTTTAAAACCAAACAAACTTTTCCTCAGAATACACCGGTTGTGCCCCTGCACTAAACCTGACTGATCAACTAGCTCTTCTTACTTGGTTCAACCTACCCTCCTCTTCTCAGTGATCCAAGTTCCTTTTCTTAATAACAACTTACCTTGTCCTTCTATACTATTACTTACATCTTCAGAATAGGTTCATAGGTTCATAGATTAGTACTAGGCTAACTGCCCTTAAAGCATTTTTTTAGCTAGCCAATTATCCCCCTGAGATTCAAACCCTGTACTTTTGTGTTTTGCAAAAAAAACACCTTCAATAGGCCATCCTCCCAACCTCATTAAGGAGACTACTTTTACAAATATATTGTATAATTTCAGATCCTACTTTTTCTTTATGACTACTCGTATACTAATATTGTATAATTCAGCTGCCATCTTTTTCTTCATGATGTATTGCAACTACATTTTGTATTGTACTAATTGTATCTGTATATTTTGCACTACGTTAAGAACGAATACCTCTTTGATTATTCTCTGTACTGCACCTGCACTGTTCAATACATACATTAATTTTTGTATATGTGATTTTGTTTGTTTCCTCGGAGCTCATCTCCCCGGGCCTCTACTGTTAGACTAGCCCGGTCAACAAATGTAAAATAAAATAAATAAACGAACATACTAACAGATAAAACAACTGGAAATGGGATTAGAAAAGCTAGGAGCAAATTACATACAAAAAATTGGAAATGTGGGAACAATTCATGCAGAATAATGTTCTGGAGGAGATTGAGATTTGAAAGAAGGCAGGATTTGAGTGGATCTTTAGAAAAGACTAGGAGCAAGTTACATAGAAACATTTGGAAATGTGGGAACAATGCATGCAGAATAATGTTTTGTAGGAAGACTGAGATTTAAAAGAAGGCAGGATTTGAGTAAGCCATGTAATGTCTGACTGACAATGACTGGCTAGATTATAAGCCATGTATAACGTTTGCAACAAAAATATATTAATATGGTTTGTTTTCATTTTTATAAATGCATGATTATCCACGTCATAACTGATAATTTAATAAAGATGTTTTTTGAAAGGTCCCTCATATAGTTATTCTGACTTATTTGACTATCCTTTATTCTCAGGGGGGATCCTTTCTTTCTGGAACATTCTATGTCACTGCTTTTCTGCAGAGACTGTTATTTTGCCAAAATTACATGAGGGACCAGTGAATCCCTTAGAAAACTC
>NC_056735.1:208480186-208572686 GCF_019279795.1 Protopterus annectens
ATACTACAATCTAACAAGGCGCAAACCTTTCAAAGATCACTTAAGACTTCCAAAGTATACTGACGTCTGCACATATGTCATCAAACATAATAAACTATAACTCACGGTTACAATGCACTACTAGGAACGGTCCCGACAAGTTTGTATCCCCTGACCGTGAAACCTACAGCTCTTTTAAGTGAGGTATTAAGCATTCCTTAACCCGATCACTCTTCTACCTAAAGATAAAATAATTTGCTCTGTAGTCTGATGAAACAATGCAAAAACATCCCAGCAACACAATAAACTTTACACAGATCAATTCGGAACAAGTCCCCACTAAAATACACGAAATGGTCACCCAAATCCATAAACACAAACGGTGCCCACTTAACAGGGCATGACCCAGTTTTAGATAAATGTGTTGCTGATGCCAGTCCAGATTCTAGCTTACCATCGTAATTCTGCTCGGCGTCAAAACGCTGTCCGCAACCCCTGTTATAACACAACTGTGACATGGTATCTTATGGGAATGCACAAAACTACACAAATGAATTAGTCAAATCGGAATGGCGAACGCATCACCTTACGCGCATGACCGAACCAGCACATTCAATGCCGGCAGAAAATACAAAAAACTTGCTGCAATGTCAAGCAACGAGACCTAAGCGTGACGTAAAAGTCCTCATTCTTCGGGGATCTTCGCGAACCTTCCACGTGCGCAAGCGTAAAATGAAGGCACTTCCGTAATGTTTTCGGTGAAGCATTATGGTTACTTTCAGGAATAAGAGTTGTGGAAAAAGTACTAGGTTGGTTATTCTTGGCGGTAGTTTTAATCCTGTCAGTTACCTTTTTTTGCGTTCCAATTAATTCATTTCATTTGCTTATAGACTGGCTTTAACTAGCCAATGGTTGATAATTATATGTTCCCCTTAATGAGAATAACTGTAGACGTAGATAGTTTGAGGGATACCATGCATGGCATAGGTTAAAGCATTTTTAGGAGTTGTCTCTGCCCCTTAGTAGTACGTGGGAGTTTCCTGGGGTACATTTTCTGCTTCCCATGCACAGATCAGTGTACACGCTCAGCAATATGTTAATACGCCCAAGACACTACTTTTCCAGTACTCACATACTTATGTATCTCATTAGGGTGTTTTTTTGGCACTAGAAGGCTCAAACTTTTGACCCAGGCAATCATGGTGCACACCCAGTGGGTAATATGTGGAAAAAGAAGTTATGTCTTACCATAACGTTCTATCTGTATTGTTGATCCTCGTCCACTCATTACGAATGGGTTTCGGTTCCGATATCGGAACCGAGCCGGCCATATACCAAGCTCGCGCCAGCGATAAACTCTTGAGCTAAGCAACCTCTTACCCATAATCCCCCTCTCCCTGTTACCTCAGATTGAGTTTGCAAGTCAGAAAAAGGTAGAGGCTATCTCTGGTCAAATGACCTAAAGAGAAGGATGGTGAGATCCACTAGAAGCCATAGGAGGGGGAAGGAGGGAGGGTCGTAATGAGTGGACGAGGATCAACAATACAGATGGAACGTTATGGTAAGACATAACTTTTTTATCTGATATTGTTACTCCTCGTCCACTTCCTTACGTATGGGACAGAGTCCCCAGCTACCTCTATTCCTGGGAGGCTTTCATGGAAGGACATTCCTGAGCACCATAGAACCAAAAGATGCTCTTCCTCTGGAGGCCAAGTCCAACTTGTAATGATTGATAAAGGTGTGAGGAGTGGCCCAAGTTGCAGCTGCACAGATGTCGTAAAGAAGCTCTGGCATGGAAGGCAGCAGAAGTTGCCACTGACCTTGTTGAATGAGCCTTGATGGTAGTTGGCAAAGAAGTATTGTGTACCAAATAAATACGGGCCACAGTGTCTTTTAACCATCTAGCCAATGTGACCTTAGCAACAGCACACCCTAATCTAGATCCAGAAAAAGCCAAGAATAACTGATCTGATTTACGGAAAGATTTAGTCCTTTGCAAATAGAAACGGAGTTGTCTGTGTACGTCTAGGGTATGTAGGCAGTACTCTCCCTCATTAGAATGATTAGGAAAAAACACTGGCAATTCAATGGTCTGATTAATAGACAATTCAGAAATGAAGTTTGGCAAGAAGGAAGGGTTAGTTCTTAAGGATACCCTGTCTGGATGAAAAATCAAGTATGGACTCTTTGTACATAGGGCCTGAAGCTCAGAGATATGTCTGGCAGAAGTAATAGCGACCAAAACCAAGGTCTTCCACGACAGATATTTGAGGTCGCATGAAGCAGCTGGTTCAAAAGGGGGCAATGTCAGAGCTTGAAGAACCAAAGATAAATCCCAAGGTTGAATAGGTTCTCTGAAAGGGGGTTTCAGATGATTCACACCCTTTATGAAGGCTTTACATAACTTGTGAGACATGAAGAAAACAACCAGGCTCTCTCACCACGAAACTGTGTAAAGTCCTGATGTATCCAATCCGGACTTAAAGCTCATGAAAAGTGCAGCGGCAAAACAGTAAATCAGGAGCAATAACTTCACTTGCTCAGTATGCAGTGAGCATATAAAGTGCAGCAATAAGTCATTAAATCAAGAACTATAAATTTCACTTCTTTGCAATAAGTAACAGATAATCCAGTATACGAACACCAAAAACGTTTATTGTAAGCGCTTTCGCGTGGTCACCACCACGCTTCATCAGACAATACATGTAAAATTCAAAACATCTATTTATACAGATAAATCTAAAAAAGGCGCCAAATTAAAACAAACAACTCACGCAATTTTCCAATTAAAAAATTAATAAAGACTAATTAGAGAGTTTTTGGTTACTACATTCCATTTAAAGGGAGCCTGAATACTCAGAAAGACTAAGATGTTCATACACCATACTGCAGCTAGTAGTCAGTCATAATGTTAAGCTCTAAAAGTTGGTACTGACGACGAGTGTTTTCAGAAATAGTAAAAGCTAAATTAAATTAAATTGAATTAAGCTACCTGATATACAAAATGGATAAGCACATTTAAAACACATTCAATACCAAAACATAATAACATATGTATCGAGCGTTGCTCTATATAAGTTGCTCTATAACAATATTTTTTGATATTGAATAGATGAATAAATAAATGAATAAATAGTTAAATAATCAAATAAATAAATAAATATCTGTTTCTTAGAATGTAATTCCAATATTAATAGCACCAATGAATTATATTTCTACTATTTATTAAATTCATAATTATAATAGTAGATTCAATTATTAATCAAGATCATAAGTTATCATTGTTCATAGTGTCATATATATAGACAAGTATCAATATTGGGAATCATTAAATATTGGATAATAAATATTAAGTATTAAATATTAAATATTAAATGTAGAAAATTTTAAAATATATATACATATAATTACAATGCAAGTGTATAGAATGTATAAATGTGTAAATATGATGTATATAAATATGAATAAATAAATAAATATATATATTTGTGAATTAATCAATGAGATGGATGAAAAATGAAATTATTAATGAAAAATATTAAATTAAATTATACGTATTGAAAAGCCGAACTATGTGTGTCATCAAAATGTTATATATGTTATACATCTTACATAGGTGAATGAATGAATGAATGAATAAAGATGAAAATAAAAATGACCGAATAAATAGATAAGTAGATGAATAAATGGTTGGAAATGAATTTTGTATATGTGATGCTTGAAATATAATGAACAAAGTAGACATGATACAACTATGATACTAGATAAATGTATACATGAATAAATACAACTACTAAGGTACTGCTGTTGGAAAAAGCTTTTGAGCTTTTGTAAGTGAAAAAATTTTTTGAAAAGTTGATTTGACAAAGGACAATGCACATGAGGTACAAAATAAAAGAATCAATGGAGAGATGTATTAGAATTAAAATTAAAAATCTTGGGTACACACCATTAATAAATACTTGTTTATAGAGTTTTATCTGGCTTCCAAAACCGGTTTAATGGAAACTTGATTATTGATGCCAGGAGGTATGTGTGCAGCCAATCTTAATATCCATTTTAACTCCTTGTTGTTTAGAAGTAAAGAATTATCCCCACCTCTTTTATTAGGTGTAACTATCTCCAGTACCTTAAACTCAAAGCTATGGTGGGGCTGTTCCAAAATGTGTTTAGCTAATGCGTTTAGTTCATTCTTCTTCTGGATGTCATAAAGATGACCATAAATTCTGTCTTTTAGGCATCTTTTACTGAGGCCAATGTAGAACACTATACAGTTTTTACATGTGGCCAAATAAATGAGATTTTTAGTACAGCAGTTAGCATAGAACCTTGGATGGAAACTATAATTCAGAGTAGGATGTTTAAAATCTACTTCTTTTGAAATGTAGCTGCATCTCCTGCAGTTATAACAAGGGAAAGTACCTTTCTTGCTACTAGATAATAAACTTAGGTCATCACTAGTACATTTGTCATTACATAGTAGCTGTTTTAAATTCGGGCTATTCTTGAACATGAAATGTGGCTTGTCCCCTATCAATTGTTTGACAAAGGGGTCTATAGTGAGTAGTTTCCAATTGTTATAAAAAACCTTTTTAATATCATTAATGATACTAGTAAAATTCAAAATTATAGGTACAAAATCTTTGCATCCTGTAGAATATCTATTGTTTATGGTATTTGTATCTTGATTTCTTGTCAATGTAGTCCTGATAACATTGTTCCTGGTATTTGTAACTAGCCCTGAATCATAGCCTCTCTCTCTAAATAATGATTCTAAATGGTCTGCTTCAAGTTGTAAGGAGTGTGGGTCTTTACAGAGTCTTTTTAATCTAATAAATTGACTCTTGATGATGCCAGGAAAAACATACCTAGGGTGCATACTGTCAAAAGATAAAAGTGTATTCCTCCATGTTGGTTTTCTATAAATAGTGGAGGTTATGGTGCCATCCTCATTGATACTTAGTGTAACATCCAAAAAATTGATGGATTTGGCAGAACATTCCATGGTAAAGCGTAGAAAAGTGGAGGTGCTCTCAAGATAATTCAGAAACTTTACAAAATCAGACTCTGTATCTTTCCATACAATAAAAATATCGTCTACAAAGCGTTTATATATTATTATCTGTGTAAACAGGGGGTGGGTAAATAGGTAAGAACGTTCCCAGGCCAAAACAACCAAGTTGGAATAGGTGTTTGTACATGGGGTACCCATTGCCACCCCCCATTTCTGTAGATAATACCCATTTAAGAACATAAATGCATTATTATTTAGTATCACATCTAATAGCTGACATACAAGTAACTGTCTATCACTTGAAAAGGTTTTATCCAACATTAATATGTCTCTTATAGCTTCAATACCCAAGTCGTTGGGAATTGAGGTGAAGAGATTTTTTACGTCCAAGGTAATCAGGATGTAATCATGATGTTGAATGTCTAATTGTATCTCTGACAAACACGCTAGTAGATGGTAAGTGTCTTTTAAAATAGTATCAAAAGAGTCGACCACTGGTCTGAGTAAAAACTCTACAAAGCAAGAGGCATTAGCAGTGACCCAGTGGTCGCCTGATACTATGGGTCGTAGTGGGATAGGATAAGTATTCTTGTGGATTTTCGGGAGTCCTTTAATAATGGGTATGGTAGGGTTATCTACCAGAAGATAGCTGTACATTTCTTCATTAATTTGTCTGCAAATGAGCAGATCATATAACATGTCATGTACATTCTTAATTATTGTGTTCACTCTATATAATTCTAATTTTACATATGTTGTCTCATCATTAAGCATTAAGCACATATTAGTATTATAATCAACCCTATTTAAAACCACAATCCCACCTCCTTTGTCGGCAGGTTTAACAGAGATTTTGTCACATTGTTTTAAATATTTCAAAGAATTGAATTCTTCTGAGTTTAGATTGAAGAACCCAGGTTTTATCTTAGTAGAAAATAATTCATAAAAATCCTGTTCACAAATATGTAGAAAGCATTCTATATTATGAGGTAGTGGGGGCATAAAAGTGCTTTTCCGTTTAAAAACAATGGATGCAACATTTTTGTTAGGATCAGGTTTCTCTTTAAAGAAAACTTTTAAAGCTACTCGTCTACAGAACAATCTTAAATTAATTAAAACATCAGTTAAAGTGTCAGAACAAGCTGGAATAAAATTCAGACCACGGTTTAAAAGAGAAATATCAGCATTAGAGAAATTGTAGTCAGAATGGTTATATAGTAAACCAGTCACTTTTTTGTTCGTCTTGTTGATTGGAAGCTTTCCGTGGATAGCTTCCTTTTCCTTGGGCCTCGACTTGTAGACCGTCCTCTGTTCTGGAATCTTTGTTTCACTGGGTATGGTAAAAAGTTTTTTGATGAGGAACCCAAAGGAACTACAATGTTAGAATCTTTCGGTCTGGCTCCTGGATTAATAGCGGATTTTTGTAACGCTAGTTGGTTCGGAGGGGGCGTGTCAGTCACATTAGAAACCAGGAAACTACTGTTAGCCCC
The DNA here is from genome assembly GCF_019279795.1 of Protopterus annectens. Classification (NCBI taxonomy): domain Eukaryota; kingdom Metazoa; phylum Chordata; order Ceratodontiformes; family Protopteridae; genus Protopterus; species Protopterus annectens. The sequence continues at coordinate 208,486,673 of NC_056735.1, forward strand.
CTCTAAACTAGCGATAGGCAAAGAAGCATTGGTTGGCAGTATGTTATCATTGACAATATTGACAACAGAAGTGCCTTCTATAAAAGTAGAACGTTGTATATTCTTTAGATTATCATTTGGACTACTATTCTCATTTTGTATTAAGTTATTGCCTCTTGGCCAAACAAATACTTGTCTTAATTTAAAATCTTGGAAGTCTCTTTGTAGCTTACGCATTTTTGTTGCCTTCAGTCTCTCACTGAAGGCATTTACTTGTAAACATATATTACGTAGTCTGCGGGTACAATATTCTGCTTTAAAACGATGGCTAAGGTCTTTAAAGTTAGCATCAACCTTATCTCTTAGTTCAATTTCTAAAGGTGTAAAATAATCAAGGAGAAGCCTGATATACCTGTGTCCGAGGTCAATATTCAGATCCTGCCATTTTTTGAGGAGTTCTGGATGTGCCTCTCCGTACGACGGCATACACATAACTCGCATCCCTCTCGGCACAATAGAATAATGAAGACAAGCCTCTAGGTGTTGCCTTTGCCAGGCATATCTTTGTAATTTATACATGTCGTCCTCCAATGCTTTGGATACAAGGTTAAAGTCAGATATGTTGAAGCCTTCTGTATTTACGGGAGTGACATGCTCAGTTTGCGAAAGGTCCAGAGCCAATAAAGGGTTAGCTTGTGCATGTAATAGATCTTCTAGGTTCACTACTGCTTCCCTCGTCCCTGGAGTATAGTCAAGTTCAATGTTAACGGTATCCATCGTGTGCTGGCGGTGAAAATAAAGTGGAAAGGGAGTAATAAACAAAAAAACTCTTCACCGGCAGCTGAAGAGAGAGTGCCTGTAGCTGGAGGCAGAAAAATGAAGAAAACAACCAGGCTCTCTCACCACGAAACTGTGTAAAGTCCTGATGTATCCAATCCGGACTTAAAGCTCATGAAAAGTGCAGCGGCAAAACAGTAAATCAGGAGCAATAACTTCACTTGCTCAGTATGCAGTGAGCATATAAAGTGCAGCAATAAGTCATTAAATCAAGAACTATAAATTTCACTTCTTTGCAATAAGTAACAGATAATCCAGTATACGAACACCAAAAACGTTTATTGTAAGCGCTTTCGCGTGGTCACCACCACGCTTCATCAGACAATACATGTAAAATTCAAAACATCTATTTATACAGATAAATCTAAAAAAGGCGCCAAATTAAAACAAACAACTCACGCAATTTTCCAATTAAAAAATTAATAAAGACTAATTAGAGAGTTTTTGGTTACTACATTCCATTTAAAGGGCGCCTGAATACTCAGAAAGACTAAGATGTTCATACACCATACTGCAGCTAGTAGTCAGTCATAATGTTAAGCTCTAAAAGTTGGTACTGACGGCAGTGTTTTCAGAAATAGTAAAAGCTAAATTAAATTAAATTGAATTAAGCTACCTGATATACAAAATGGATAAGCACATTTAAAACACATTCAATACCAAAACATAATAACATATGTATCGAGCGTTGCTCTATATAAGTTGCTCTATAACAATATTTTTTGATATTGAATAGATGAATAAATAAATGAATAAATAGTTAAATAATCAAATAAATAAATAAATATCTGTTTCTTAGAATGTAATTCCAATATTAATAGCACCAATGAATTATATTTCTACTATTTATTAAATTCATAATTATAATAGTAGATTCAATTATTAATCAAGATCATAAGTTATCATTGTTCATAGTGTCATATATATAGACAAGTATCAATATTGGGAATCATTAAATATTGGATAATAAATATTAAGTATTAAATATTAAATATTAAATGTAGAAAATTTTAAAATATATATACATATAATTACAATGCAAGTGTATAGAATGTATAAATGTGTAAATATGATGTATATAAATATGAATAAATAAATAAATATATATATTTGTGAATTAATCAATGAGATGGATGAAAAATGAAATTATTAATGAAAAATATTAAATTAAATTATACGTATTGAAAAGCCGAACTATGTGTGTCATCAAAATGTTATATATGTTATACATCTTACATAGGTGAATGAATGAATGAATGAATAAAGATGAAAATAAAATGACCGAATAAATAGATAAGTAGTGTGCGTATGTTGTGAGACATGAGGGAGGAGTCTTGGACATTCTCGTGGAAATTAGAGATCGCAGCCAAATGTACTCTAATGGTAGATGCTGACAGCCCCGATTGAAATAGGGCGGTTAGATATTCGAGTACCATCGACACCGGTGCTGAAAAGGGATCAATTTCCTTATCTTTCAGCCAACAGGTAAATCTTTTCCATTTGCCTAGATAAGTCATTCTAGTGGAAGGCTTATGAGATGCAATAAGAATGGCCCGTACTTGTGAGGGAAGATCATTTTGCCTGGCAATCAAGGGAATTGGAGGAGCCAACCTGTGAGCTTCAGACTGTGCAGGTTGGGGTGAATCAGATTCTGCAGATGGAAGATCAACTCCAAGGTTGGACGAAGAATCCATGGTTGATCTAGCAGGTGAGGCCACAGAAAGGGGAACCAAATCTGACTAGGCCAATATGGAGCAATAAGGATCACTTTGCTCTTCAATCGATGGGCTTTCTTTAGAAACTGGGGAATGAGGGGAGTGGGTGGGAAGGCATAAAGAAGACCCGAGGGCCAATCGTGAGCTAGAGCATCCCTGGGTGACTGTCCCAGAGGGGGAATCAGGGCAAAGTAGTTGCTGCATTTGAAGTTGGTCAGGGATGCAAAGAGGTCACAGCATGGATGGCCCCAACGGTGGAAGATCGCCGCTATGAGAGGATTCAGGGACCACTCCTGAGGTTGAAGAATGCACCTGCTGAGTCTGTCTGCTATCACGTTGGAACTCCCGGGAATGTGCGCTGCTAGAAGAAAGCGGTTGGTAGCCATCGCCCATTGCCATATCCTTATGGCCTCTCGACAGAGGGGGTAGGATTTGGTTCCGCCCTGTTTGTTGATGTACCAGACTGCTGCCATGTTGTCTGATTGTATCGCAATTGTCCCTGATGGCAGCAAGGGATGGAATGCCAGAAGCACCGATCTCGGCTCTAAAACATTTATATGCAGATGGGCCTCCACTTCAGACCAAGTGCCTTGGACTGTCTGACCCTGACATAGCCCTCCCCACCCCATCAGGGAGGCATCCGTGGTCACTGTAGCCTTGGGCTGCTGAGGGGAGTAGGGGCGAGACCATTGTGATGGGTTGTGGTTCAACCACCACTTTAGATCTTGTTTGCATCTCTGAGTTATGTGAATCTTGGCTGAAAGGGGAAGCTGGAAAGGATACCATTGGGTGAGCAGTAGCCATTGTAGAAGCCTCATATGAAACCTGGCTAAGGGGACATTGGTGATGCAAGCTGCCATGGAGCCCAACAGCTGCAGGATCAAGTGAGCTGTGGACTTTTCTATTGAGAGAACTGGTAACAGTTGCTGTCTGATTCTTGATATTCTGTGTTCCGGTATGGACGCTCTGCAAGTTTTTGAGTCCAAAATGACCCCTATGAATTCTGTGGACTGAGAAGGGGTGAGATTGGATTCCTGCCAGTTTATTGTTATGCCCAGCTTTTCAATAGTATTGAGAGAATATGCCAGGGCTTCCTCCAATAGGTGTCTGGTGGGGGCAGAGAGGAGCCAGTCATATAGATATGGAAAAACCTGAAACCTTTGAAGTCGCAGGTGAGCTGTGACAACTGCCATGCACTTTGTAAACACTCTGGGGGCTGTAGAGAGTCCAAAGGGCAGTACTCTGAACTGGTAATGACTGGCTCCCGCACAGAAGCGCAGGAATCTTCTTGATGGTCTGTCCACTTTTATGTGGTAGTACGCATCCTGAAGATCTATCGAGCACATCCAATCATCTTTTTCCAAGAGAGGAATGATAGACTGTATAGTGACTATCCAAAAATTTTGCACAGTCACAAATTTGTTTAGCACACTGAGATCCAAAATTGGTCTCCAGTCCCCGGTTTTCTTTGGCACCAAAAATAGTCTAGAGTAGAATCCGGATCCTATCTGGTCTGTTGGGACTACTTGGATGACTCTTTTCTTTAGCAGCTTTGTAATCTCTAGAGCTGCTTCTTCCCTTTGACTGGGTGGAACATTGAGAAATCTTGATGGAGGGACAGGACAAAGTTGGAAGGGGATCTTGTAACCTCTGGTTATTATCCTTTGTACCAAAGAATCATTGGTAATGGTTAGCCAGGCAGAAGGGTACAAAGAGAAATGTCCCCCAACCACTTCCAGAGGAAAGGGGTTGGGCCACTCTTCAGGAGCACTGGTAGGATTGCCCGGAGAAGAAATCTCTGGAACCCTGATTACGTGGACCCCCTCTGCCCCAAAAGGTGCGTCTTCCTTGTGAGTTTCCCCCTCTGCCCCTAGGGAAAAAATTGGCCTGTGTGTTACGGAAAGGACCCTGAGATTTTCTGTACCACATATTCCCGCTCTTTTGGTTTTTGGAGAAAGCACGTTGGGGGGAAGAATAATGGTCACCTATGGCAGACAGGGTGTTACCGTCCTGTTTATACCTGGCCAATGTAGTTTTGACTTTGGGTCCAAACAAGGAGGAAGACTCGATGGGAGCATTGAGAAAGGAAGCCTTCTGCAAAATTACATAAGCGCATCCAGGCGTCGTCTCAAAACAATGCCTGAACTCGCTGCTCTAGCTGCTCCTTCTGATGCGTGGGACACCAAACGCATGGAGGAGTTTGAAATTGATTCAGTAGTGGCCAGCTGAGAGGCCACTTTGTCACGGACCTCATCAGACAGGGCACCTGCCAAAGTTTCAGAGAGCTCAGATACTAGGCCTCTTTGAAGCCTGGTGAAGTGTGCCATATAATTCAGGGACCTGATAGCAAAGGTTGCTAATGCAAAGGTGCACTTCCCTATCCTATCCAATGCCCTGGACTCTTTGTTGTGCGGATGGACATTCTGGCTTTCCTCTTCTGCCAGGTCTTTCTTAGTTGCGGCTGCCACCACCAGAGCATCTACAGGGAGACCTTTAGACCAATGAGGTTCAGAAGCAGGGGGGGACAAGATTTTGTCTTGCCTCTGGGGAATGGCCTCAACAGTATCAGGGGTCTTCCATGCACGCTGCACAATGAGCCGGACCAGTTCGTCTGCAGGTGGGGTAACCCAGAAGGTAGGGGGCCGGGCACGAAAAGCCTGCAGGAACACAGACTCCTCAGAAGTCGGGTTAGAGGACTGCCATTCACCTCTCTGTTTAAGGATTTCTAGGATATCACCAAAGGATATGTCAGAAGGTGAATGAGGGGACCCTTCCCCATCATCAAAGTCTGTGTCTTCAGTGAGAGACTCCTCAGTGGAGTCCATATGTTTCCTCTTGAATGAGGATTTCCGATGAACTTCCTCAGAGGGAGACGCTGGGGAAGACAACACCAAGGGGGTATCCTGTGGGAGTATATCTTGAGACCTGTGCGCCCGGTGTCCACTAAAAGCAATCTGTGTACATAGTGGTCCAGAGGAGGACAGTGAGATAGTAAGCACAGTATCAGCAGTAGACGCCAAGGCCTTCTCCATGACTTGGAAGGCAGGTCCACTAGAAGAGGGGTGAGTGCCCAAGGGGGAAGTCACCTCTCCTCTAAGTGATCCAGCCTGCCAATTGGGAGTCCCAGGATGGCTGAGAAAAGTCAAATCCTGGGTTGTAGCAAAATTTTTCTGCCACGAAGGCAACTGCAGCTCCTTAGAGAGATCCATAAAGGGAACCGTAGAGGGAGAAGACTGTGTTATGTCAGTAGATTTCAAGGGAGAAGGATAGGTCTTGAGAGATGGAATTCCTCTGGCCAAAAGCATTTGATCCACAAGTCACAATACATCATGTTGGGAGAGGCTTCTGGTAGATCTCACAGAAACAACTGAGGGGGAAACAGGTCTATCGAGAGATGAGGGCAGGTCGGTGCCCATCTCAGTAGACTGCACCGAAAACAACGGTGCCGTAAAGGACTGCACTACAGGTGTCTGCACCAAGGAAGTCATCAGTGCTGATGTAATGGTCTGCAGCGTCAAAAAGGTTGGTGCCAAAGTAGTTGTTGGTGCCAAGGTTGGTACCAATAAAATAGTAAACAAGAACTGAGCTGTTGGTTCCGAAACAATGGTGGTCTGCGCCGACTGTGAGGTCGGTGCCGGTAAAGAAGTCTGAACCGAGGGGGCCCCTCGGTTCCAATACAGCAAAGGACATCGGTGCCATAAACATAGATGGTGCCGAGGACTTTTTCAGAGCCAAAGATCTAGGCGCTGAAGGTATCGGATCCGAGAGGGTGGGATCCGAAGCAGAAATCTTTGCTTTCTTTCTTGGTTGATGAGAGTCCCCAGCCGGGGACAAAGGAAGAGATTTAGCCTTAGAAGCATCCTTAGACTTCTTTTTATGGGATCTTGGAGGGGTTGAGGCCCCCGACCCAGAAATAGCCTCTGAAAAGGGAGACTTTAGTAACCCTTTAAGCAAAAGTTTATTTTTCCTCTCTGTCAGTGTCCTGTTGGAAAAAGTCTTACAAATCCCACAGGGTGGGTCAACAGTTAAGTGAGGTGCATCTAAACAGAAAACACACAAAGAATGTGCATCTGAAGTAGGTAGTTTATGTCCACAATCATAACATCTTTTAAAACCAGTACTACCTTTTTTATCTGTCATGTTAAAGGAAAGGCAAATACCAACAATAATACAAAAACACAAAATTACTCGAAGGAAAGAAAGAAAAGGCTATCTACCAACTATGATAATCAACTGATACCTTACATTAGTTAAAAAGGGTGAAAGTGACTAAATTTTTAGAAAACTGAAAGAAAAGGGAGTCGCTAAATGAGATAAGGTAAGAGAAATCAGAAAATCAACTTTTCTGAGAGAAAAAGTCCTTATTTTGAAATAAAAGGACAAAAAAAAGTTTCACTTAGCTCAAGAGCAACAGCCTGATACAACCTGATGGCGACACGGCAAACAAAATCTGAGGTAACAGGGAGAGGGGGTTTATGGGTAAGAGATTGCTTAGCTGGAGAGTTTATCACTGGCGCGAGCTTGGTATAATGCCGGCTCGGAACCGAAACCCATACATAAGGAAGTGGAAGAGGATTAACAATATCAGATCACTTATTGCAAAGTTCAGTTAGAAAATGCATTGCATGGTTAATATTTTTCATAATTATAAAAGTTCTTTTGATGAATTATGATTTAATCGTGTTTACCACAGAGTTTTGTTTAAATATAAAAAAAAAAAAAAAAAAAATTTACAATATATGTGTAATAGTCGGGTTCCATATTGACCTGTTTAGAACCTGGAGTTTTTAAAACTCAAAATGAATAACTTTACCCATAAAGAGGTATAGTTGTGAGGTATGGTGACACTGCACCAACTTCCAGAATGTCCGAATCCCTGCCATTGTGAATATCCAGAAATTTCTACTCTAGACTTGTAATGTCTGTACCTTTCTTGTAGCAGTTGTCATTTTGTTGTATGTATCCCAAACATGGTACCAGTTACTATGATCACACATATCTTAATTGCTGACATAGTTGTACTTTTTATGAGCCATTTAATGCTCTCAGGGCAAAGAGTTGCCCTTAAAAAATCAGACCCAATGCACCATGTTACACTACACCCATATTTCCATGCACATGTAACTTTAGGTGTAACCGTGCTTACTGTAATCAATAGGCCAGTTCACTTACCTGGTTATGAAACAGCAAACAAATAAATATCAGAACTGTTATAATTATGCTATAGCTGTCTAAACCAGTGTATACATCTTGGATATGAACAAAGTCCTTAAGATTACTCATCTGAATTCAGACTTCATATCGGTTGCAATCAGCAAAGCAGAAAATAACGCTTTAAATTTATAAAAGTGAAGAGGACATAATTTGAAGAGCTGTGTACATTTTTGTGATGACGTACACAGGTGCATAATTAAACTGTTACTCATCCAGAGCTTCTTCTGCAGGCAGTTTGCAAAGTAATAATTTCCGAGATCTTCAGACAGAGGTAAACATTGCTCATAGGTTCATAGGTTGGTACTAGGCTTTCGGCCCTAGGGCCTATACAAGCCTAGCCATAACAATTCCCTGGCTATTTTTTCCCACACTATTTACTTCCCTGGACCCCTGTCTAGCAGGGTGACTGACATGATCCCCGGGATGAATTTCCTTTCCCCCATCCAATCGTTAAGGTTCCTTTTAAGAGGGCCAAAGAGGCGCTTTGCTTGACATGTATGGGCAGTCTATTCCAGAGTCTGGGAAGTCTCTGGGTCAGGAACCTATTCCTCCAGCATGTTTTGTTTATTTTGATGACGAGGTTTAGATCCCTGGAGCGTGTGGCTCTGAGGGATTGGGATTTCTTTGAATGTAGCATGTCCAACAGCTCTGGGTTTGACATGGCCTTGTAAATTAAGCAGAGATCACCTCTGAGTAGATGATATGCGACAGAGTATAGCTGGAGTTTTTTAAGGCGGTCAGCACAGGGCATCTGCTTTAGGCCCGTGATTCTTTTAGTGAGGTATTTCTGCGGCCTTTCCAGTTGTTGCAGATGTCTTGAGAGGTACATACCAAACAGGGTGTTGTATTCTATAATGGGTCTAATAAGGGATGAGTACAGTGGGACAATGACCTCCTTTTTTCTGGATGAAAAGCCCTTAGTGTTGAAATAAGAGTTGTGCTGAATAAGTGACAGAGCAGTACAGTTGCTATGGCAATGTCATTCAGCAAATGGTTTTGTAATTGTTTGGACAGCTGCATTAAACATACTAGTTCAGTACATGTGTAATGCATGTATTAATAATATTAACAAGGAAGGGTCATTCACAGTTGATTTTGTGAGTTATTCACATGCAGTTGAAGGAAAGGTGACTGCCATTTTCTTTTTCACCACCAATGTGTGTATTTTAAATAGTAGGACGCCATGTGTTTCTTTTTAGAATCATTTAAAACAATGCAAGTTTCTTCCCTATTATCATTAAGTACAAAGCAAAATGACATAGCTTTAGTCAAGAATATCTCCATCATTTGGTGCCTCAGAATATGGGTTGTGAGCACATAATTATGCTACGTTGTTAATATTATGGGTCATATCTTACAGTACAGTGCCAAATCTTGTTTTCCACTGACATCTTACAATATACATTACAATATACATTGCTTCATAACCATCATCATTGACACTACCATCAGTCCCTTTTTCCCATTTCTACATTGGGTCAGGATGTTGTATCAACTGTTGCCATCTTTTTTGAGGTGCTGGTCAGTTATAATAATGACAAAAGCAAAATGTCACAGTTAGGGTACTAAAGAATAACTTTTATTACCACAGAAAAGTACAGTGTTGTTAATGGTGTGTTCTATCTAATAAAATGTATTTATTTATTTCAGTTTGATGACTGGGGGAGTCCACTGGGCCAAGAAGAGCTCATTTTCAGTGGAGGCTCGGGGAGAAAAGCTCCAAGCAAAATTCATACAGTATTTACATGTTGCAAGATACACATAATATTGAAAAATATACAGTATGTAAAATATACAACATATAGTTATTGAACATAGTTGTTTAGGTATACTTGTACTGTAAATGGTAGTACATCATATGTAGTTGTTAGGAAAATGTATAACTGCAATGCAATATGTAGGCTTAGTGTATTGAAATATATAACTGCAATATGCAGGTTTAGTGCATTAAGGGTTAAAAGGAGTTAATACATTTATTCTGCTTATTCTGTGTGAAAATATGCAGCTGCTAGAAGCTCTGAAAAAAGAACAATGGATGTCTGTAAATCCACCATGGTCAGCAGAATGTGTATTGAGGCCAGGACTGTACCTTGAATCTATCATATCAGAACTAGAGAAAGAATTGTGAGAAACTAAGGAAAGCTGAAACAAGCCCAAGGCCAGGTTGTTTTTCTCAAATATGTTTTTGCACGACAGCAATTATCTGACCATGTCAGCAGCAAATCTAATAATAGCATCTTTATGTGAACTTGCAGAAAACTGTATAAAAACTGTAGGCTGAACTATGGAAAATCAGACAAACCTTGTATCTACATGCTTTGTCTCCTTGCTGCAAGTAATAAAGGGTGCCTTGCTTGTACCTAACGTGCATTGATCTTTGTGTTTTCTTTTACAGATTGGTCTTTCGGACCGGAAACCCTCTCTTCATCTCGGATCAGACGGCCAGGTGGCTGAAACCATACGGGGAAGAAACCAAATCGGTTCTTCTTATATGTAAAGTCCTCCGACTGAATTGTCATCAAAAGAGGCCAGCCACTTTCTGATCCAAACCCTCAGGAAGGGCAGGATAATCAGGATCCAACCATCTTAGTATATAGTTCCTGGACTCCGGAAGATATCTGGAAAGCTACAGAAGGGATTCCCCATCCGAAAATTAATTTTAGAAAATTTTCAAATGATTTACAAGGAATGAGGCTAAGTTATCATTTAAACAGGGAAGAAATAGAAAGGGTAGTTCGACAAATTGTAGGGCCAGATTGGTACATGATTTGTGGCAATTGGAATCCTCATGATGCTGAACAAAAACCCCTTCCTCATAGCAGTGCAGATTTAGACGCTAGAGTAAAATGACTTACAGACCGCATCTCTGAAAAATGGAAACCTAGGGCAGACTGGACATGCATTAATCAATGCATCCAGCAGGAGGGTGAGACAGTTGATCGATATTTCACTAGGCTACTGGAATGTTTTAACAACCACTGTGGGATGCAGGTCCCCGAAGACCAAAAACAAGATTCCCCATATGAACAGCAGTTGAAAAATGCATTTTTAAAAGGTAGTAGTGCACCTATAAGCAGTTTTATTACAAAACATATGGTTGATCATCGAACTAACAGTCTACAATCACTACTCAAATATGCTAGGCATGCTGAAAGGCATTTCAATAGCAAAAAGAAAAAGAAGGCTCAAGTATTTTCTGTAGAGGATGGAGCAGAAGTTTATGTAGTACGCCCCTGGAAAAAGGGCAGGAAAAATGCACAGGGAGGTAGGCAGTCTGATCAACAATCAGAAGACTTTGAAGGACGTTTAAAAAGGGGTGAATGTTTCAAATGTGGTAAAAAGGGACATTTGGCAAGGGATTGCAGGAAAAATAAGAAAGCAACAACGGAAGATAAGGAAGGTGAAGACTGACTATATGATAGTCAGGAATCATTAGAAGGGGCTAGTGCAGAAAGGACAAATGAGAATGTGAAAAGGGAAATAGAGGAAGTACAGGGAATTGATGACAGTGAAATACAAGATGAAGTACTAGACTTGGCTTTATTGAGCTTAGAGCTCTACTTAGCAGATACTAAACCAGAAGTTATACTTTCAGTGGAAGGCAGGGAAGTCAAATTTTTGTGTGACTCAGGGGCATCACGAACCCTGATACACCCCTCCAAATTGCCAGAAAACTCAGAATCATCCGACTACATATTAGTCAAAGCAGCTAATGGGCAGCTATATCGGGAGCCCCTCTCCCGCAATATTACAATAACTGATCCTGTTTCGGGATTGACACAGAAAAGTAAGATTGTAGTTTCTGCAAAGTGCCCAGTGAATCTCTTGGGCAGGGATCTCATGCAGTTATTTGGCATAGCAGTAGTCCCAACCATGCAGGGAATGGAAGCACAGTGACAAACTGACATCTTTATGGTGCAATCGGGGGGGGTGAAATATTTTATTGGTATAGTCAGGACTTGGTCACAACTGGTCCAGGGACTGTGACCAAGGAGCTGATGAACATAGCCATCAGTAAGTTTCCCTCCCTCAACATTGATAAACAACATCTGTTACATTGTACCCTATATTTTTGTAATACACCAGGACCCGATAAGGAATATGAAGAAAGATTATTTAAACACCAGGACCCGATAAGGAATATGAAGAAAGATTATTTAAGAATCATGCAAATAGATTGGTACTGCATAACCTGTACTGGGACACAGAAGGGAATTGTGTAGTCAGCTGTTCGCTTCCCCAGGAATTTTTAACACTTTACAGATCTAATTGATTACCACATGTTAGCTTGACCAAGAATAAAAATATACAGTGGGCAGACCTAGGGGAGAAAGCCACAAGATGGGAGAAACAAACAGAACTGGAACTGTCAGGACAGGGAATACAGGTACAGAAATTGAATTGGGTGACACAGACCAACCCAGCTGTGCACCTGCATTCTCTCGAAGACAGCTGATGGACGCTCCTACTGAAGGAGGAAGAAAACGCCTTGCGAGATATACCAGAGACTCTCTGGTCAACAGGGAAATCAGATGTAGGACTTATCTGTACGGCAGGGCCAGTTAATATCACACCGAAATCAGCATTTAGACCACAGAAAAGATAATACCCCTTAAGGAAAGATGCAGAGGCAGGGATAAAACCTATTATAGCAGCATTGCTTAAGGGAGGGGTGCTAGTGGAATCTCCCAATTCTCCGTGTAATACACCTCTATTTCCAGTTATAAAAGCCAATGGAGAATGGCGTATGGTCCAGGATTTGCAAGCTGTGAATGACGCAGTAGTAGCAAGGGCACCTATAGTGCCAGATCCACACACTTTGTTAAATAACTTAAAACCTCAACAAAAATATTTTTCTGTGGTGGATATTAGTAATGCATTCTTTTCAATACTGATACACCCAGATAGCCAGTATTGGTTTGCATTTACATTTCAGGAAAAAAGATACACATATACGTGACTACCACAGAGATATTGTGAGACCCCTATGATATTCTCACAAGAAATGTCAAGTAACTTGGCAAGGTTTAATCCACCAAAGGGTAGTCAGGTCTTACTTTATGTTGATGACATTTTGTTGGCAGCCCCCACCCTGCAGGATTGTAGGGAAGATACCGTAGCACTTCTATGATTTTTAGCCGCTGAGGGACATAAAGTAAACAAAGATAAGCTGCAGCTCTGGAGAAAACAGGTTAAGTACCTAGGATATGTGATATCCAAGGAAGGTAGAACTCTAGATGAAGACAGAAAGTGGCAATCTTGCAGGCACCGAAACCCACCACCAAGAAGGAAATTATGTCCTTCTTGGGAACGACTAATTTCTGTCAAAGCTGGATTCCAAACTATGCCTTGGAAACTGCACCCCTAACTGATCTTATATATAAGAAGCCTATGGCAGCACAGGAGTTGTTACAATGGACATCAGAGGCAGAATCTGCCTTTTGTAAACTGAAACAATTAATAGCGTCCTCTCTAGTTCTGGGATTACCAAATTATCATAAACGATTTTTCCAGACTGTAGATTGCAAGCAGGGTTATATGACATCAGTACTAACACAACAACATGGGGCTAAGCAATGCCCCATTGCTTACTATTCATCACAATTAGACCCAGTGGCACGGTCCTTACCCCACTGTGTGCAGGCAGTAGTTGCAGCAGCGATGGCAGTACAAGCTTCAGCCTCAGTAGTCTTGTTCCACCCCCTCACTCTGAGGGTACCCCACGCAGTCACGATTATTTTGCTACAAGAAAAGGTGGCATATCTTTCCCCTGCTAGGCATCTCTCCTGCATGACTATATTGTTGAGCCAACCTCATATGACAATTGAACGATGCATGACTTTGAACCCTTCTACTCTGCTCCAGACCCCTGCAGATGGCATGCCGCATTGCTTCCTGCAGGTAATCGAGCAAAAGACATTACCTGGAAAAGATCTCACAGATGTCCCCTTGGAGGATGCCGAGGTGACATACTACGTGGATGGCTCGTGTAAAAGGGGTCCTGCAGGACATAACCTAGTAGGATATGCAGTAGTTTCTGATACTGAGGTTGTAGAAGTAAAATCTTTACCACACAATTTATCTGCACAGGCAGCAGACTTGATTGCCCTGACACGGGCATGTACCTTAGCAAGGGGTAAATGTGTAAACATTTTTACTGATAGCCAGTACACTTTTTCCACTGTACATGTGTTTGCACAACAGTGGAAAAACCGGGGAATGATAACATCTACTGGCAACCCTATAAATCATGCGCAGTTTATTTTAGATATTTTAGAATCTATTCAGTTACCTCAGAAGGTGGTCATTTGCAAATGTGCAGCTCACACCAAGCAACAAGATATGATTTCAAAAGGTAATGCAAGAGCTGATACAGCTGCAAAACAAGTAGCTACAGAAGTATTTCTTTTAAACGAGGAATTACAACCCTCTGAAATTCTGAATCTAGATATGTTAAAAACAATGCAGACACTCACCACGCAAGCTGACAAACAGAAATGGATAAAATGAGGAGCAATCCTCGAAAAAGGGTTGTACATCTCTAAGGAAGGGAAACCAATACTACCCTCTAATTTGTTCCGCTATGCGGCATTGTTGAGCCATGGGCAGTGCCATGACTCAACAGGGGGGATGATACAGTTGGTAAACCATGTGTTCACAACGTACGGATTTACAAACTATTCTAAAAAATTTTGTTTAATGTGTCAGATTTGTAACAAACACCATGCACAGGGGGCGATAAAGCCCAAGCAAGGGAGTTTTCCCACACCACCATATCTGTTTCACACTATCTGCATGGATTTCATAGAACTGAACAAATGTGAAAATAAGAAGTATTGCCTTGTCATTATAGATATGTTTTCCAGATGGGTGGAAGCCTTTCCAACCAAAAACCCAGATGCAGCTACAGTGGCAAAAGTACTTGTTAAGGAAATTATTCCTAGGTTCGGCATTCCGGAGAGAATCTATAGTGACAATGTTAAGCACTTTGTAAATCAAACCATACAACAGCTGAGTAAGTTTTTTGGCATTTCTTTAAAAAATCATTGTTGTAAATCATCCGCAGTCTGCAGGGCTGGTTGAAAGACATAATGGTATACTGAAAAGCAAACTGAGGAAATTGATAGCTGAGACAGGGAAAACATGGCTGTACTGTTTACCCCTGGCACTGTTGAACATGAGAACCATCCCTACAGCAAAAGGACTGACTCCTTTCAAGAAGCTGTATGGGAGGGCTTATTATACACCCCGGTGGAAACCTCTCATGTCATCAGACCAGGAAGCTGATTTTACGTTAGCTGAATATATGAAAAAGTTGTTGAGTTCTAAACATCTGTTGCAGTTTAATTCTGTTTCAGGTCAAAAACAAACCGAAACATCGGAAGTGGCAGTGACGCCAGGAGACTGGGTGTGGATTAAAATCGTGAAGCGAAAGAACTAGGCATCGCCAAAGTGGGAAGGTCCCTACCAGGTGCTTCTTTCAACACCTACTGCAGTCAAAATAGCAGAGCGAGCTTCGTGGATACATCTGATGCACTGCAAGTTGGTGAAGAACTTCAAGCTGGACAAAGACCTTACCTCTCCATCGGGACCCTAAGCACAAAAGTCTGGCTACAAAGGGGGGTCAGATCAATAGGAACTGATCCATCTCAAACCCAGTGAAGCAATCACCGGTGCTAAGGTCCTATAGGGCAGAGAGTAAGATCACGTGTCCTAGGAGAAAATAACGGAAGCAAGAAAGATCCAAATACATCTGTTTGGAGAAACCGGAGAAAACAGGAATGCAGAGCAATCATTCCCGCAGAAATATTGCATGACCATCCTGTTAACTGTACTGGTAGCAATAATCTTTTTATTGTGGCCATTTCTCTTCTCTGCCACACAAGTAGAACGAAGTAAACGTGCAAAGTGGCACCCAAATTTCAATACTTATCAGGCTATTAAGCACGCTTATGCAGACACCCTCAATATCTCCAATTGCTGGGTCTGTGCAGCTATTCCTACTGCACATGGAGGAATACCCTTAATACAGATTCCCTTAAATATGAACCAAAGCTGGCAAGCACTGCTGAAAGATGCAGTGAATGTGACATCAATAAAAAGAGTGACCCTATTCTTACCCAAGGCAAAAAGAGGAACAGTGTGCTTTCAAAACTACGGAAAAACAGAGGTTGGAAATAGCACCTGTAACATGACAGTGATACATTACTGTACTGGAAATTCCTGCACCATGACAAACAAGGGACAGCAATTACAGGTTGGCAATAGCAATGACTCCACTGAAAGAAAGAAAATGGTTGATGAAAATCAAATTGTGTATAGTAAAATATTCTGGGCTATGACCCAACAAAAGCCCGGCAACTATAAATTCAGCAACATCTCAGTCACAATTCCTGACTGCTACTTCGTGTGTGGTGATAGAGCATATAAATGGCTACCAGGCAATTTGTCTGGAAGCTGTTTTCTGGCATATTTGATTCCAGCAATACGACATGTATCGACACTACCCCAGGGGAAAATTCGAAATGTTCGAGAAATCAAGAAACCCGCTAATCCGGTGGGACAAGTTGATGCATCCTGGATATATCACCATGATTTAACCCATGTGAATGACAAAGGACTGTCGCACATGGATCTGGGTGATGATGTCATATCTTGGGCGGGCATAATACCAGCATACGGAGCAGTAAAATCGATCTGGGAGCTGAGAAAACTATCCAAACTTCTTGAAACAATGAGTAATGTGACTTTTTTTGCCCTAGAATTGGTGACTGATGAACTCACAGCCATGAGGACAGTGGTGCTTCAAAATCGCATGGCTCTCGACTTCACCCTAGCAGCGAAAGTAGGTTTGTGCACTTTAATCCATGAGGAGTGCTGTTCATTTATTCCTGACAACAAACATGAAATAGACAACCATCTCAAAACCAGGACTGAATCCATTGGCAGACTTTTTCCAAAAATGGTTCGGGGGTTGGGGCAGCATCTTGATGAACATTCTGATTGCCATCTGTGTAGGGGCAGCCTTACTGATGGTGTGTGGATGCTGCTGCATCCCCTGTATAAAAGGACTAGTTGAAAATTTTATAGACGCTTCAATTTCAAAGACTTTATATCAGAATGTTGAGTTAGAGGTACTGATTAAAAGCTGAAGAAATACTTTCACAGGCTTGAACTGAATGACTCCCTAACTGCAAATCCTGAGTGGGAAATGGTTAAGGGAAGAAAACCTGTTTATGCTTGTTTTGAAAGTAGAATAAAGTATTAAAAGGGGGGGGGGAATGTTAGGAAAATGTACAACTGCAATGCAATATGTAGGCTTAGTGTATTGAAATATATAACTGCAATATGCAGGTTTAGTGCATTAAGGGTTAAAAGGAGTTAATACATTTATTCTGCTTATTCTGTGTGAAAATATGCAGCTGCTAGAAGCTCTGAAAAAAGAACAATGGATGTCTGTAAATCCACCATGGTCAGCAGAATGTGTATTGAGGCCAGGACTGTACCTTGAATGTATCATATCAGAACTAGAGAAAGAATTGTGAGAAACTAAGGAAAGCTGAAACAAGCCCAAGGCCAGGTTGTTTTTCTCAAATATGTTTTTGCAAGACAACAATTATCTGACCATGTCAGCAGCAAATCTAATAATAGCATCTTTCTGTGAACTTGCAGAAAACTGTATAAAAACTGTAGGCTGAACTATGGAAAATCAGACAAACCTTGTACCTACATGCTTTGTCTCCTTGTTGCAAGAAATAAAGGGTGCCTTGCTTGTACCTAACGTGCATTGATCTTTGTGTTTTCTTTTACGGTAGTTTAGGTACACTTTGAGAGATTGAAAAAGCATACTGGTACTGTAAAATAGTAGTACATCATATAAAGAAGCATACATGTGCTGGAAAACAGAACAAAATGTTAAGCAGAATGCAAAAGCTTCTATCAGAAAAGCATTGTAATGATAGATGTTGCTTAATGAAATTTTTAATTCTAAACTACAGTGTGAAATGCTGGTCCCACAGAAATATCACAGCTCCAGGAAGGAAACATCCCCATGTGTGCCCCCCCTGCACACACCCAGAAACATTCACAACTTTGGGGATCTCAGAATAGGTTGCAAGCTCACACTAGACCTTTATTGCTAACAATATGTGTTCTCTCTTTCTAACAGAACATTGTCAAATGTTGGTATCTGCAGACATTTTAAAATGCTAAATGGTGCTTGTCTGTTATTATAACATGCAAAGCAAAATGTCCCAACTTAGAGTGCTGTACTATTAAGAATGTATGCGCCATCTGATAAAATGCAAATAAGTATGTCAGAGCTCCTGTCAGAAAAGTACTACAGTGTTAAATTCTGTATTCCGGAATTCCTTTTTTTGTTTGCTTGTATGCTTATTTATTTATTTTGCTGTCCAGAATTATTATGTTTTATTTAACAACCAATCCTTTAACTTTAGTATATCATCCACTAACAACTATCTGCCTTTTTCTCTTCTAAACTACTAAATATAACACAACACATAACCTCCCAGTAACGTACCCCTCCTTTTAACTTTTTACTTCTGCTATTACCCACCAGACCCTTTGATGTGTTTTTATTACCTTACCTCTTCGAATCCATAAAATGTTTCTGTGTTTCTATCATAGTGGCTATTATATACTTTGTAAAACTAGTCCAAATGTTAAAGTATTTATACACATTTGTCTACTACATAATGTAGCTTCTAAAACAATGTAATGATGTCTTGTATTTTTAATGGTATATTAATTTTTGATGATATATTTGTTTTAATTTTATTGTTGGAGCTTTTCTCCCTGGGACTCCTCTGAAAATGGGTTTCTGACACAGTCGGACTTTCCCGGTCAGCAAATGTCAATAAATAAATAAATTAATAAAATTACTGTGTACAAGTTGTTGGTTTCCTGGGACATTTTACAAATAATGTATCAGTAACAGATAAACTGTATTGCTAGGTCAGAAAACCGGACTTTGGATTCAGTATCAATAAAACACTTTATTACATGAATAAGTATAGAACTTAAGCACTTTGGTCCCATAAAAACAGGGACTTCATCAAAATCTAAAACCCCTTAGGATCATGACCCTTTTATACCCTAAATTAACACAATAATTACTTTTCTTAAAGTGACAATACACCTACATCCTCAAATTGTCATGTCCCTGCTAATACATAAAAACTCATCATAACAAGTATTACCAAGTCTCAAAACCATAAATACTTAAAATAA
This sequence comes from Protopterus annectens, assembly GCF_019279795.1. Lineage (NCBI taxonomy): Eukaryota > Metazoa > Chordata > Ceratodontiformes > Protopteridae > Protopterus > Protopterus annectens. The sequence continues at coordinate 208,505,668 of NC_056735.1, forward strand.
CATAAATGACAAGATGTGTGAAATAGTAAAATATTAAAATAAATAATAGCGTATCTATTTCAAATTAGATCTATTGACAAGTACCGGTTGTAAGGAAATATATTCATTTAACCCTGGGAAAGTGTAAGCATGTAGTCATAGCTGCCACCTTAATTCAGCTTCTTCAAGTTTAGATTTAAAACCCCCCCCCCCAGGGTTTATTTTAACATTTTCCAGTATAGCAAATCTAAAATTCTTAAACAGGGGACATTTCAGAGAGTGCTTAAACTGGGCATTATTTTCATTATGTTTACCTGTCTGATACTGATATTCATATATCCTCTTTGGAGACTTCTCTCCATCTTACCAACACAGTAAGCAGGACAACTTAAACATTTTGCAAGGTAAACAACCCTTTTTGTTTGACAATTACCCCTTTTAGCAAAAAAATGTCCTTTTGCCTGTGAAGTGAAGAAAATAGTCACAGCAAATTGGAACATATTAAAAAGTAATCCCATTATCCACGAAATATTGGGTACACATCCCACTTTTGTCTTTAAAACTTCCTCCAGTATTAAAGCTATTTGTGAAAGGGAAGCTATGTCCTTTAATTATGATGGTATTTTAAAGAAAGGGACTAAAAATGTGGAAATTGCTCTCAATGTGGTTTCATTTTGGAAGGGGAAGGGTTAACACTCAAAAATGATCTTCGCTGAATTTTTTTTTAAAGGGGTAATTTTAAAAGGAGTTGTTTACATTGCCAAATGTTTAAATTGTCCTGTTTACTATGTTGGTAAGACAGAAAGAAGTCTCCAAAAGAGGGTATACGAACATCAGTATCAGATAAACACAATGAAAATAATGCCCAGTTTAAGCACTCTCTGAAATGTCCCCTTTTTAAGAATTTTAGATTTGCTATACTGAAAAACTTTAAATTAAACCCTGGGTAGGGGGTGATTTTTAATCTAAACGTGAAGAAGCTGAATTAAGGTGACAGCTAGAACTATATGCTTCCACTTTCTCAAGGTTAAATAAATATATTTCCTTACATCCGGTACTTGTCAATAGATCTAATTTGAAATAGATATGTTATTATTTATTTTAATATTTCGCATATCTTGTCATTTATGTTAAAGCATTTATGGTTTTGAGATCTGATAATACTTGTTATGATGAGTTTTTATATGTTAGCATGGACATGACCGTTTGAGGATGTAGGTGTATTGTCACTTTAAGTAAAGTAATTATTGTGTTAATTTAGGGGATAAAAGGGTCATGATCCTATGTGGTTTTAGAGTCTGATGAAGTCCTTGTTTTCATGGGATGAAAGCAGTTAATTTCTAGACTTATTTAGTAAAAGTGTTTTATTGATACTGAATCTGAAGTCCAGTTTTCTGATTGCAGAGATACAGTTTGTGTTACTGAGTTGGTGTTTGGTATCGCTACACTGTTTGATTTTTTCTGGGTTCATTTGCTTGTGTATCACAGTCAAAATAGATTCACTTGATGATATTCCATCCCTATTCTCCCCTGTTCAATGGGAGGAGTTTAATAGGGTATTTTCAGAACTGGCTATAGTGAAGGGTGAATTAATGTGGTTGATTGACTTGATTAGCCAATCGGATGAAAGGATTGTGAAAAGGAAGTGAAAGTCTGGATCCAGATTGTCAGCCTGTAGCATAGAACTTAATGAGGTCAAGTTTTCAATTCCTGTATTAGGTACTGGAGCAATCAGGGGTAAACCATTTAATTCAAGTTACAAAAAAAAAATGAGGAGTTCAATTTGAGTGGTACGAGACGTAGAGAAGAGGAACACATTGGAACTCACCCTAAAGGTACTGTTTGTAATAAAACTTATGCTGTCGTCAGTGTAGCATCAGTCCCTGTTACCTCTACTCACATTCAGTCAACCATTTGTAATCAAACAAACAGTGGTACAGCTCCCATTAAGGGCACCACAGTTTCTAATAATAATAGAACTGCCAAAATTGTGAAAATGGATGCTTTCATAGGCAAATCTTATAGTTTTGATCTGGATACTGTTCCGAATCAAAGACATGATGTAACAATTAATAACCATGACTCTGGGTCATTGAAATACTTGATTTATTTAATTGAAAAGAAACTGTATAAGATCAAGTATTTGCAGATCAACAATGCTTATTTACTTAAGTGTATTCATATGAAAATTGTTCCTCAGGGGTTGAGGGTTCATAAATTTCCATACGGTTTGGGTTATAGTGATTCTTGTTATGAAGAATTAATTGAGATGTTCAATAGACATGGTTTAGAGTTAATGGATACAATTATTAAGTTTAATGATGAGAAAATATACATCCTCATCAAAGAGGTTGAGAAATTAAATGCTGATATTAAAAATGATTTACTTTTTCCACAATGGGAAAGATTGTATGTAAAACAGTTTGGAGTTATTAACAAAAAGTCTAATAAGGTTTATCATTAGAAAGTGAAGAAACTTCACAGAGATTGCAAAACAGTATAGTGACAAGATGGCTTTTCCAGCCAAACCAGTTGTTAATAGTCATTTTATTCAGCACAATACAGGGGTGTACAAGAATTCTTCAATTGGTGACAATGTTTAAAATTTTAGGGCCAATAGACTGGAAGACAATGTTAACAGTAAGCATTTTTTTATTTCAAAGGAACCAATAAAGGAAAGCTTGGGGGAACCCGGGTTATACCAACAAAGCGATAGAAACCAGCAATAGACAAATGCGGTAGTGAAAGAGGTACTAGAACCTCTTCCATTGTCTAGTAATGATAGGATGCAATCATTTAAAGGCTTTCATGTTTTTAATTATACAAATATACCAATTTTTAAGGACTATTTTTCCTTATTTATGAAAGAGTTAAATTTTTTCCCCACTAAATGTTTTGATGTTGATTCCATTATAGAAACAAAGTTATTCATTAGGAAATTAAACTTAGCCATATGCTTCAAAGATGAAAGGGACAAAATAAGATGAGGGATGAGTCTGTGATTAAGTAAAAAGTGTTTTTAATCCTCCCTTGAATCCTACTCTTAATATTTTGGAGAAAGCTATTATTGAAGACCTTTATGATTTTAAAGTAAAATCTAAGAACACTCATCATTTCTTTAACTTAAATAAGAATGAAAAGGTATTGTTTGATCAGCTTAAAATTTACACAAAACGTTAAGGGTTATAAAACCCGACAAAGGGGAGGGTTGTTTTCTATGACTCAATGGAATATTCTAAGAAAATTTTGGATTTGTTGTACAACATTAGTGCATACAGTCCTGTTTTAGTTCATGAGATTAACATACGTTATAGGAGAATTGATTTGTTTTTGGAAGAATTCTTATTAGATCAGAGAATTACTTTAGATGTTTACAAATTTTTGGAAATTAAAAACCCTATTATTGTCACTATGTTTGGCATCCCAAAAGTCCACAAAGATCTCAATAATTCACCTTTCAGACTGATTGTGGCTGGACTTGGTTCCAAAACATACCCGTTTGGCGTTTGTATTGATAGGTGGTTAAAATTTATGTATGATGAAGTTAACCATTTAATCATTGATTCTTGGGACTTTTTGGGTAGGCTTAAGCTGGACCTTTGGGATAGTGAGGTCATTTACTTATCCATTGATGTAGTGGATTTATTTATATCGATTCCTAGAGACAAAGGTTTGGAGCAATTGCACAAGAGCTTGTGTAGATATACAAAGTTTTCCAATGACAAGATTAATTTATTAGTGGATTTTATGGCTTCAGTTTTAGATTATAACTTCATTTATTTTGAAGGCGAACATTTCAAGCAGAACAAAGGTGTCACCATGGGGGCATCATGTGCCCCAATTTGTGCTAACATGGTATTGTTGGATTGAGAGTACAACAAAGTTTTTAGTTGTCAATACTATCCATTTTTGGACGACATCTTTGATGGAATGGGCCCGAGTATGAGATCAAAAATGTTATTGATTATCTCAACAACATGTCAAGTTTTCTTAAGTTTACTTTTACTTGTAATAAAGTAGGAATCAACTATTTAGACACATTTATTAAAAATTCAGGGAATGCTTTCAAATCTTTGATTTACAGGAAGCCAACTTTCAGCAATTCATATTTAGATTATTCAAGTAACCATCAAATGAGTCAAAAGAAAAGTATTATTAAAGGACAGTTCATTAGAGTTGTTCGTATTACTTCACATCAAGAAGACCTGGGAAAAGAACTAGGAATAGTTGCTGAGATGTTTTTGAGAAAGGGATACTCATCTAAGTTGGTCGAAGAGACAACATTGTATGTGGAATTTAAAAGAGGTAAAAAATATAAACCACTTTTATGTGTAGGGCTTAACAAAAGTCAAAATATGAGTGTTGATGGCAGTTTTGAGAGAGCTTTAGTGATTGAATATGGTCCTTTTGCCAATGAAGTGAAGAAAATAGTCATGGCAAATTGGAACATATTAAAAAGTAACCCCACTATCCATAAAATATTGGGTACACATCCCACTTTTGTTTTTAAAACTGGCCCCAATATTAAAGCTATTTGTGAAAGGGAAGCTTCATTCTTTAATTATGATGGTATTTTAAAGAAAGGGACTACAAAATGTGGAAATTACTCTCAATGTGGTTTTATTTTGGAAGGGGAATGGTTAACACTCAAAAATGATCTTCCCGGAAAAATGTTTTTTAAAAGGGGTAATTGTCAAACAAAAGGGGTTGTTTATCTTGCAAAATGTTTAAATTGTCCTGCTTACTATGTTGGTAAGATGGAGAGAAGTTTCCAAAAGAGGATATACGAACATCAGTATCAGATAGGTAAACACAATGAAAATAATGGCTTGTTTAAGCATTATCTGAACTATCCCATTAAAGAATTTTAGATTTGCAGTACTGGAAAACATTAAATTAAACCCTAGGTGGGGGGGATTTTAAATCTAAACTTGAAGAAACTGAATTAAGGTGGCAGCTACGACTACATGCTTCCACTTTCCCAGGGTTAAATAAATATATTTCCTTACAACCAGTACTTGTCAATAGATCTAATTTGAAATAGATATGTTATTATTTATTTTAATATTTTAATATTTCACACATCTTGTCATTTATGTTAAAGTATTTATGGTTTTGAGACCTAGTAATACTTGTTATGATGAGTTTTTATATATTAGCAGGAACATGACCAGTTGAGGCTGTAGGCGTATTGTCACTTTAAGAAAAATAATTATTGTGTTAATTTAGGGTATAAAAGGGTCATGATCCTATGGGGTTTTAGATTCTGATGAAGTTCCTGTTTTATGGGATGAAAGCACTTAATTTCTATGCTTATTTATGTAATAAAGTGTTTTATTTATACTGAATCCGAAGTCCAGTTTTCTGACTGCAGCAATACAGTTTATGTGTTACTGAGTTGGTTTTCGGTATTGCTGCACTGTTTGTTTTTTTTTTTAAATAATGTATGTTACTTGTACCTCATAAACAGAGTCTGACAGTTCAGGTTTCTCAGAATGGCACTTATTATAACGTAAAAGTGTTGCATTGGTAATTATGCATGTTGTATCTGGTAAAATGTAAAGCAAAATATCACAGCCACAGTCAGAAAAGTACTGCAATACCAAATGTATTATCTGGCATGGCCAATAGTTCACATAAAACTTGAAAAACAAAAGCATGTGAAAAGACAGTAGTAGGTTTCTAGATATATACTAGGCTATCAACCGCCAGGACCTTTATAAGCCTAGCTGTGCAACCCAAACCAATTGTGTAGCTATGCACCTTAGGTGTTTATCAAGAGGGACATGTTAGGAAGTAGTTAAGGGTTTTGTGGGGGTATGTTAGTTAAGTAATAACTAACATACCCCCAGAAAACCCTTAGCTACTTAACTAACATACCCCCACAAAACCCTTAGCTAAGGGTTTGTTAGTTAAGTAATATTTCACTTTCTGTCAACCTCTGTCCATCAGAGACATGGGGGGGCCAAAGCAGGGGTGAATTTCCTATTTACCACCCAATGGTCAAAATTACATTTGAATAGTGTCAGGGATGAGCTCTGCATCCCATGGATGGGGAACCTATACTATAGCAAGAGGGTCCATTGAGACACATATTTATCTCACCCGCATGTTCTGTATGTTGCAGGCAAAGTTTAAATCCTTGGATCTAGTGTTTCTTGTGTTCATTTTGTGGATATGCAAAAGATCTATCAGTGCTGAATCTGAGGATGTTTTGTTTGCCAGGCGTAGATCGCCTCTCAGCAACCTGTAGGAGATGGAGTATAATGATAAGGCCTTAAGGTAATCAGTGCAGGACAGTGTGCTAATGCCCTGGTTTTGCTGGTGAGAAACCTCTGTGAGCATTCCAACTGTTCTAAATGTATGGTAAGGTACACATTGAAGGGGTCATTGAACTCAGTGGTGGACCTGATAAGGGCCAAGTAAAGTGGTGCTATAACTTCTTTGGTCCTAGATGTCATACCCTTACTTATAAGCTGGACGACAAAAAGTGATTTTCTTACACTCTTGGCTATGTGTTGATTGAAGGTCAGGTTACTGTCTACATATGTTCCTAGACCCCTCACTGCCAGGTCAACTATTAAGGCTGTTTTATCAATGGAGTATTTGCTTAGGTTGATGTTTACCCAAAGGGCATTATAATGCAATTCTTGGCATTGAGTTTTAATTCTTGGCTTTGACACCAGTCATTTGTTTGTGTTAAACCCTCTTACAGGAAATTAGTGTTATATGGGGAATCAGTAATAGCTCCCAATTTACAGTCATTTGCGAACTTGGTGAGCCAAAGGGCCTTGACATTAGCTTTGATGTCCAATGGTGCACTTATGTAGTAATGGTACCAATCACTTTAATATTAATTAGCAACTAAAATACCAATAAGTACATTCAACTCATTAAAAAACAAGAAACTTTGATCAGACAGATAGAAAGTGAAAAAGTCAGATTTAAATAACACTAAGCCTAAGACATGGGATGTATTACATGGCCACTAAACAATACACTCATCTCTGAATACTTTTTTTTTTTTTTTTTTTTTTTTTTTTTAATTTTAAGATGTATATGGCTATATAGGCTAGGGTATACACAGGAATTCAATAGAATTTGCCAATAATATTCCCTTGAGTCATCTTCATCCTTTACATTTTTGTCATGCATAACAAGTTCTACACAATCTAAAACTAACAATAAAAACTTTTTAGAATTGGTAGACATTACAGAATGCTTAAAATGGTGTTATTTTCATTATGAACACTTACTGCATAACTGTGTTCCTGTGCTTTTTGTGTGCTCAATGTAGCACACTTCACAGGATACAGAACACGTTACATAAAACAAGCATTTAAATCTGCAGTTAAATACTCAGGTGCCTCATAGGACCTCTGAGTGTTTGCATAATAAAAAGAGGGAGTATTTAACATAAATCCAGAACATTTACATATAATACTGAAAAATAAAAGTGCCTCTTGCATTCCCTTCTGAACTTCTGCTGAGCCTGCATTTGTTTTCTAGAATGTTATTAACATTCTTTTTATTATTAGGTATGGATTCATCTCCTAAAGAGTCTTTAACATATGAATTGGCTGTTAACAACTTCCACATTTTATAAAATATTAAATATTGACTTACTCATAGGTGGATGAAAGATATAAATTAAAAAGGCGCCCAACTTTCTGTCAGTATTTTCCTTTTGTATCTCTAATCTACAGTTACCATCCATCAAAAAAGATATTATGTACTTACCATAATGTTCCATCTGTGTTGCCCATTTTCATTCTTCCTCAACTAATGGGATCAGATCCAATCCTCTGATCTGACTTGATCATTTTACTAGCTCATGGCCACCAACAAACTCTCAAGCTCCTTCCCTACCCACAATGCACCACCCCAACATTCCTCAGATCTTGTTTGCAGCTTCACAGCAAGCCTATAAAAGAAGTACCACAATTGGAATTCAATACAAAGGACATAAATGTCCTAAAGTAGCTAATTCCTCCAGGGGTTAGTTATGAAATATGCAGGTGGATAGTGGGTGGGGAGTTGAGGAAGAATAAAAATGGACAACACAGATGGAAAGTTATGGTAAGTACATAACTTCTTTAGTTGATGTTGTCCATTTTTGTCCTTTTCTCAACTAAAGGAACAGAGTTACCAGCTTCCTAAATTCCTGAGTGGACTCTTAAGGAAGGATATTCCTGAGTATGGTTGAGCTAAAGGTTGCTCTTTTCCTCAAGATCAAATCTTTAGTTGATGTTGTCCATTTTTGTCCTTTTCTCAACTAAAGGAACAGAGTTACCAGCTTCCTAAATTCCTGAGTGGACTCTTAAGGAAGGATATTCCTGAGTATGGTTGAGCTAAAAGTTGCTCTTTCCCTCAAGATCAAATCTAGTTTGTAATGAATGATAAAGGTATGAGGATTTGACCAAGTTGCAGCTGCACATATATCATCCATAGAAGCTCCAGACTGGAATACAGAAAAAGTTGCCATACATCTGGTTGAATGAGCCTTTAATGGTTTTGGTAAGAGGAGATTCAATTTGTTATAGATAAAAGAGATGCAATTTGTCAGCCATATAGTTAGAGTTACCTTTGTAACTGATTCACCCAGTTTATAATGTGCAAAGAAAACAAATAACTGGTCTGTACTTCTAATCTCTTTTCTTCTGTCTAGGTAGAAACGTAATTATCTACGAACATCCAGTAAATGCAGCATACATTCCCCTTTATTTGTATACTGTGGGGAAAATGCTATCAAGTTAATGGATTGGCTAATGTTGGATTTTGACTCCACCTTAGGAAGGAAGGAAGCATTAGTACATAACATGATCCTATCCTTATGAAAAAAAACAAATATGCGGGCTTAGAAGATAACACTTCAAGTTCTGAAATTATTCTAGCAGATGTAATTGCTACTAAAAAGACAGTTTTCCAGGTCAAAAATTTAAGATCACATTTATCTGAAGGTTCAAAGGGAGAGTCTATTAAAGCTTGCAGTACCAAATTTAAATCCCATGGGGATATGGGATCTTTAAATAGGGGTCTTAGCAGAAGAGTGCCTGTCAGAAATGCTTTGCACAGTTTAGAGGAAGCCAGAGAAGAATTTTGAAATCCCACATGAAAGTTAGAGATTGCTGGGAGTTGAACTTTAATAGTTGATGAACTAGCATCCTCATTAAACAAATTTGCTAAAAATTCAAGAACAGAATGAACTGGAGCTGAGAAGGGGTCTGTCTGATTCTGTTTTGCCCAATAAACAAACCTTCTCCATTTACTCCTAAAGAGTTTTCTAGTAGAAGGTTTATGGGAAGATAAAGGTATGGAACAGAGGAAGAAAGCATTGGTTGCTTGGCTATTAAAGGAATTGGAGAAATCATGCTGTTAGTTTGAGGTTTGAGATATCCGGGCGAACCATGCCTGTCGAATGAGACATAAAGTCTGGAACTGGATCCAGAATCCAAGGTGGGTATAGCAGATAAGGCCAAAGGAAGGGGAACCAAATCTTCCAAGGCCAGTAAGGCTCAATGAAAATGATTTGTTCTTCAACCAGGCTGCTTTTTGAAGGAATTTGGGAATTAGGGGACTTGGAGGATAAACATACAGAAGAATGGGAGGCCAGTTGTGGAGCATAGCATCCCTCAGTAATTCCCTTGGTGGGGGGATCAGGGCAAAGAAGCTGCTGCTGCACTTGTTGTTTAGGGGAGATGCAAAAAGATCGCAGCAAGGCTGGCTCCACCAACTGAAAATAATTTCCATCACTTTGTTGTTGAGAGACCACTCGTGAGGTAGTAAGATGGACCTGCTCAGTTTGTCTACTATCATGTTGGACTTCCCCATAATATGTGTTACTATTAGAAAGCATTTGGAAGATACAGCCCATTGCCACACTTTGAGGGCTTCATGACACAAGGGATAAAAATCTGGTTCCCCTTTGCTTGTTGATGTACCACACTACTGACATGTTGCCTGTCTGGATTGCAATTGTCCCAAGAGGAAGAGAGCCCTGGAATGCCTGCAAGGTTAAGAGTACTCCTCTCATCTCCAGAACATTGATATGCAGGTTGGCTCTACAGGTGGCCAAGTGCCTTGGAAGTGCCTCCTCACCCAATATGAGAAACGTCCATGGTCACTATGACTTTGGGCTGAGGGACGATGAAAGGACAACCTTGTAACAGCTGTTTTGACTGCATCCAATAGGAAAGTTATTGTTTGCACACCTGGGTTATTCTTATCTTCACATACATGGGCTGAGAAAACATTGACCATTGTGTTGCCAGCATCCACTGAAGCATTCTCACATGGAATCTTGCTAAAGGGACTAAAATTACTGCAGCTGACATTGATCCAGGGCCTGCAGAATCTATTGGGCTGAAATTCTGGTACAGCAAATTATTTTCCTGACCTGTGTACTTACTGTTTGCATTCTCAATAAAGGAAGAGAAGCTACCATAGATACTGTGTTGAACACTGTTCCTATGAATTTTAATGTCTGGGTTGGTTGCAGATGAGGCTTGCTATCATTTATAGTTATTCCAAGATGCGAACTGGTCTGTAACATGTGATCCTGAGTTTCTATCAGTTGATGTCTGCTTGGGGTGGTAATGAATCAGTCATCTAAATATAGAAACACCCATAATCCTTGCAGTCTTAAGTGAGCTACAACCACTGACATGCACTTGGTGAACATCCTGGGGGCTGTGGTGAAGCCAAAGGGCAGTGCTCTGAGCTGATAATGACTGTCTCACAGCCGGAAGCTTAAATAATTTATGGATCATCTGCTCATCTTTATGTGATAGTTCACATCCTGAAGATCTATTGGGCACATCCAGTCTTCCTTGCCCAAAAAGGGCAGAATGGACTGAACTGTGACCATTTGGAACTTTGTGTATCAAGCCGACTTGTTCAATACACTTTAAAATAGTGTATGACATTTCTCCATTAATGTACAATGCATTGCAAAATGTCATTTGTCAAGTACATAGAATAGTGCTTAATTACCAGAACATAATATATGTTATGTCTGTTCAGTCTGATAAAATCAGTATGTGTTAGCTGTGGGTAGAAAGGTGCTATAGTACCAAATGCTGCTTTACAGAATGTTTTTTTTTCTACTCTAACACCAGTGTCAAATGTTTGTTTCCATGTGCATTTTAAAAATCATATATGTTGCTTGTTCTCCATCTGATACAATGCAAAGCAGAATATCACAGCTTCAGAAAAAGTTGTATAATGACAATTGTATAATTCTTGAATTATTTCAAACTAGTATTATCTTATTTTGCCATTGCAATAAACTGCATTGCAAACTTTCACTGCTTCAGTCAGGACCCCTAGCTGGATATCTCAGAAAAGGGCTTGTCAGCATGTAATACTCCCATGATATTAACAATGTAGGTCTCCTTTTTAAAGTTCTGCAGCACTTTGTCAGATTCTGGTTTCTGCAGATGTTTTATGATGTTGTATGTTGCTTTATTTCTTGAATATGTATTGTTGAAATCACTACTGGTGTTACTGTCTCTTGAACAAAAAAGGTATCATATACTTGCTACATGCTCCTCACAATGTCTGTTCCACAAAGCCGTGCTGTTGTTGCTGTATGCTATGCAAACATAAGAAGTCAGATACATGTTCCAGCACAACGTTATATAAGCAGAATACACTCTAATGTCATATGTTAGTTTCCATTACTGAATAATGTTATGTTGCTTACAGTGTGCCTTGCAGTTTACTGCCAAATGGTGTTTTTCACACTAATTCTAAAATGCTACATCATCTTTTCCCACTACAATAACATGTGATGGACGCTATCACAGACCCACTGCTGAATATTATATTTTATTGTCTTTTGTTCATTAATACTTGTGCAAAACAGAGCTACTTTTGACTGTCTATTATGCAAAAAGGGTATCATATATTAGCTACAGGTTAATTTAATATCCAGTGCCCAAGTCCCTTCTACTTTCAGTGTGTATTGCACCAAAATGTATCTCATCATAGTCTTAAATGTGTTCTCTCTAAAGAAATGCAATGCAGAATGTCAGCAAAGTACCACAATGACAAATGCTGTTTTCTAGAATTATCTATTTTTAAATTCAGTAGTAGAATATCCAATGCTACTTTCTGCAATATTGTCTAAGACAACGTATTTCTACTTGACAAGGTACTGCAGTACCAAATCTTGCTTTCCAAAATTATTTTAAAAGTCTGTATTTTATTTTTATTTTGCTGTGAGGTGCAGTGTAGAATGTCATCTATGCACAACAGGATGTATAAATCCATACATGGTAATTAACTTATACATTACTTTTTTTTTGCTTCACAGTAGTCCCAATTCTGCCAAGATAAACTTCTCAATGGAAAATGCACTCAATATACCCCATCATAACATTCTCTACAATTACTTCCTAATGAAGTAAACTAAATAAATTACTAATACTCAGCAAGTCAACATTTTGCATTGTAAGTTGGGGTATAGAGGGGGTAATATGAAGCTGTGGGTACAGGGAAATTGCTATAGTTGTGGAATCTATCATGGACTAAGATGAGTAAATAGTGATACATGTATCATTCACTGGGAAATAAGTATAGCAAACCTGTCATGGCTTACTTTATAGTGATGTCATGTGTCTAGCTTCCTTATTTTGTAAGTTGCTTGTATGACTTGGTTATTCATAAAACACAATTTAGTTTGTTTAGAAGCTTGTTCACAGCAAAGAAGAACACATTTTTACACCAAATGAGTATAATAAATAGTAATATAGATGAAAAAACAAGCAAACAAAAACGTAGTAAGTCCACACATCTTAATGATTCAACATCTTTGATAAGTAAGCAAACTTTGAATCCAAATTGGCGACATCTACCAGAGACAATCATAAGGCCTTCTTCACTTATATTTCCAGTCTCAAAGGAAGCACCCATATCTGTTCAGAACTGGTGGTCAAGGACACCATATACACAAATTCCATAGATATAGCTAACTTGCTGGCTGACAGATTCAATGAAAACTTCATCCCATGCTCCCCCCATCAGTAAATCAGGACATCCCCAGTACCTGCCCCTCTCCCCATATCTCTAGGGAACAGGTCATCACTGCCCCCTCAAAGGCATAAAAATACAGCCTCCATGGGACCCGATAACATCCCAGGCTGCATCCTACATGAACTCAGACAGGAACTTGCTGCACCATTAGGCACCCTATTCAACCAAAGCCTGAGTACTGGCTTCGTCCCAGCCGAGTGGAGGACAGCCACTGTCATCTCTCTGCACAAAGGCAGAGCATCCATTGATTCGGGAAATTATAGTCCCATCAGCCTAACTAGCCTAGTCTGCAAGGCTATGGAGTAGATTATCATGGACCACATTAACAAGGACATTCACAACCTCCAAGCACTCGATCCCACACAGTTTAGCTTCATCTAGGGTAGATCATGTCTGTTAAATTTGGTTAACTTCTTTGAGACAGTCACCAAAGCCATGGATGAGGGGAAGATGGTGCACACCACCTACTTTGACCTGGCCAAAGCCTCCAACACTATTCCCCACTCAGGCATAACAGATAAACTCTCTCAACTAGGCATCAATCCATATGTTACCAGATGGGTAGCAAACTGGCTCACTGATAGAACCCACTTAGTCAAAATAGGGGAAGCCACCTCAAGGAGTAGACCCGTAATGAGTGGTGTACCCCAAGGATCGGTCTTGGGGCTTCTGTTATTTGGGATATACTTTTCTGAGGTGCAAGCCAAAACCAATGGGCTATGGCTGACCAAGCTTGCAGATGATTGCAAGGGGCGCTGTCATCATTTCCGCTAGTGATGTGGACATCCTCCAAGAGGGTCTCACCCAAACAAACGACTGGTGCCAGAAACATGGCCTCAAGCTGAATACCAAAAAATGCATCATTATCCCCTTTGGGGATAGTAACATTCCCACAAATTATCACATTAATAACATCCTTAGAATGCAATCAGTCGTGAGGGATTTGGACATCCAGGTTGATAGCAACCTGACTTTTGACCACCATGTTGCTTCCATTGTATGGAAAGCTTTCTACATGACCCACCTTATAAGTAAGGGTATCTCATATAGGGACAAGGAGGTCATAATATCACTGTATTCTTCACTTATAAGGCCCATTATTGAGTACAATGCCCCTTTTGGAATTTACCTCACAATGCACATGCATTAGCTGGAGAGACCACAGAGGTTCCTCACCAAGAGAATCCATGGTCTCAAACATCTATCCTACGCTGACAGGCTAAATGCCCTGTTCCTCTACTCAGTTTCATACAGACTCCTCAGAGGTGACCTCTGTCTGGCATGCAAAGCAATTTCAGACCCCTCCTTGATGGGACTGCTGTATATCCGCAAGTCAAGATCCACTCAAGTAGCCCACATGTGTGATCTCAACCTGGTCTGTGACATCAATAGGACTTGTTGCTGGCTTGTGTCCCAGAGACTCCCCCATCTCTGGAATAGACTCCTCTCCACATCAAGCAGAGTACCTCATTATCCCTTTTTGAGCACAACCTGGATAACTGGATGGGAAACAGAAAATACACCCCTGGGATTCCACTTGTGTCCCTGCTTGTGTCCCTGCTGGACTGGGACATCGGGTGCTGACTTGGCTAAACATGGGCTAATCTCTTGGCTAGGCTTATAAGGGCCTCAAGGCCAATAGCCTAGTAACTTCCTATGATCCTATAATACAAACCATGAAAAAAGTAGTAGTAGAAGTGTGCATAGCTCAATAATTTAGAAAGTTCTAGTTAAGGAAAAGCACAGCAGAAACTGAATAAATAATAGTTGCATGTACTCCTGCACTGAGGAAATATAAAAGAAAACAGAATTCACTTTTCATTTAACACAAGAACTTTTAGGAACACTTATTCAAATAACAAAATGTGGGGACCTCCAGAAGTGGTCATGCCAGATTCATTCTGTAGTACGAGATGTATAAGATATAAATATTTATAAAGATATTGAAGAATCACAATTCAACACTCCCACAGCTTTTATGTTAAACATTTCCTGCATAAACTATTTTTTTAGTACAGAGAAATGTTTGGCTTAGCAGCATTTGTTTTAAAACTTAACAATTTATACATTTTACAATATAAAATTTATAACAAAGAAAGACATTTACTGCCATTTCAAAGTTTTCACTGTCATTTTCTAAAAAGGTTTGAGTAGCTTGTGTAACAAAAAAAAACAAAAAAAAAAAACAAAAAAAACATAAGGACTCTAAATTAAAATGGCTGCATTTTATAAGTGTTAAAGCAGAACTACTGTAGGTCTTAAACTCAGGTCAAGATTTGGATACTTAGTAGATAGAAACTGTCGTATAACACAGAAGAAAAGAGTTGTCTGTTCTGAAAAATAATGTGTGTCACTATTTCTAAGCACGTCTCAATATTAAAGTAGTAAATACGTTTTTTTCAGAATGTCGGTGGTGCTAGTTTTGCCTTTAATAAAATCATTGAGATTTTACTTTTTACTTCTGTATTTTCTACTGAAAAATAGATATGAAAACCCAAGTTTCATTGATAATGTGATCGGGTTTTAACCATAAGGTGAAGCTCTGCCAGTTTGGCATTACTTCTTGTGGTCACTTGTATGTTGTTATTTGAACATGTTTCCAACAATGCTTATGTGAAATGCAAAGTGAATTATTCTTTGACATTTTCTTGGTGCAGTGACTCAGACAGGAATGTCTTTGCAAAGAAGGGGAAATCTGGACTACCTGTTGACAAAACCTTAGGCATGCTGTTAAAGTACAGAATTAAATAACAAAGAGTTTTACATTCAGTCTCAGTTAAGAATAATGCTTCAGGATGTATAAAGTACCTGCTTATTCCATAAACAGCTCTGGAAGACTGCTAGGCCAAAATCTTCAGATCATTCTCAAAGAATAAAGGAAAAAAACTTAATTTATATACTTTTTCTTATCAATTTCATGCATGCAGAACTTTGACATGAAATTACTTTCATGTTCCCGTGATCCTTGCTTAGAGCTTCATGTGAACGTTTCACAAATATGCCTTTTAAAACATGAACCACAGAAATAGCTTTGGTAGGTGTATCCTTAATCTAGTATTCTGATTCAATGGGTAAAAGACTAAGCAAGACAGAGTGCATTGGGTATAGGTATAAGGACATGTGAAACTAAAGGAATGCCATGCCCATCTGTTTAAAGTATATTGTTTAGTTTACTTATTTGTTAACTAGTAAGCCCACTGGACTGGTGAACCTTGCCCTTTTCCTCAGTGTAGTGTGATCTCGGAGTTGGTATATTTAGTTAGGGGGGTGTAGGGGATTTGGGGGGGGGGCAAAGCCTCCCACTCTGGTGGGTTTAATTTCTTTCCATTGATTTATATTTTGCCTGGTGGCCAAGCAGTTCGTTTCCCAGGGAAAGCAGTTTGGTAGTCCGTGATTTCAGTTTAATGGAGTTTCGTTGAAGTGGAAGGCGGCAATTTCTGATTCTGTGATTCAGTGAAGTGTAAATTCAGTAAGTAAAAGTAGACTGATATACACACACACACACACACACACACACACACACACACACACACACACACACACACACACACACACACACACACACATGCACAGATTAAGAAATAGCTATGTTTCACGGTAAAGGGAAATCCCTGCGGTATCACAAAGGCGAAACAATTGAATTGCCATTTGTGATTGCATAATAGAATATTGATTACTAGTGTTTTGATTTCAAGCCTGGAAGCTGCCTGGAGGACTTATTAGGTATCTTCTCTGCTATGCCTCTGCTGCCTACTCCTCCTGCTCATCTGATGGGATAGAGCAGCAAAAGCAGCTCCTCTGCCATCCCAAAACCAGAATGCACAGCCCAATGTATCCTTCAGATCTAGGGTCTAAGAAAATTAATGGCTACATCATTGGTTCACTACTCACATTTGGTCATACATGTCTATATGTACAAAGTATCCTTCCAATGTACACTCTTATGCCCCTTGTGTGCAAAATGTATAGACATTTTTTGTCTTTCTGTCTTTTCTCACTCTCTCCTTCTTCTGCTACCTCACTCTTTATTATCACTACTGCTCTACTACATTTTCCCTACTTATCATTTCTAGTGTATTTAAATTGTATATAGATCAACAGCTTATTTTATAC
Source organism: Protopterus annectens (assembly GCF_019279795.1). Classification (NCBI taxonomy): domain Eukaryota; kingdom Metazoa; phylum Chordata; order Ceratodontiformes; family Protopteridae; genus Protopterus; species Protopterus annectens. The sequence continues at coordinate 208,522,795 of NC_056735.1, forward strand.
ATGTTGTACGAATAGGTTCATAGGTTGGTACTAGGCTATCGGCCCTAGGGCCTATGCAAGCCTAGCCATAACAATTCCCTGGATATTTCTTCCCACAATATTTACTTCTCCAGGCCCCTGTCTAGCAGGGCGACTGACATGATCCCCGGGGTGAATTTCCTATCTCCCATCCAATCATCAAGTTTCCTTTTGAAGAGGGCCAATGAGGCGCTCTGCTTGATATGTATGGGCAGTCTATTCCAGAGTATGGGGAGTCTCTGGGTCAGGAATCTATCCCTCCAGCATGTTTTGTTCATTGTGATGACAAGGTTTAGATCCCTGGAGTGTGTAGCTCTGAGGGATTAGGATTTCTTTAAGTGGAGCATGTCCAACAGCTCAGGGTTTGACATGGCCTTGTATGTTAAGCAGAGATCGCCTCTGAGTAGACGATATGCCACAGAGTATAGCTGGAGTTTTTTTAGACGGTCAGTATATGGCATCTGCTTTAGGCCTGAATGCGCCTATTTTATGTAACTTGACTATGCGTTATATTGCAATAACCCAGGCTAGGCCTTAAATTGGTCATTGCTGATCAGTACCCCACTCTGGTAAGCAAATGTAAATACCATAAAATAATAAAAATAAATAAAATGATTATGCATCCAAATTAAAGTATTAAAACAGCAGGTGGACACTTTAAAATATGAAGTAGAAAAGGAGAAAGAAAGGATGAAGTCTATAAACATACAATGAGCCACTAAATGGGGAAAAAATCACTATTCTGACTTTAAACCAGATACCGATTTTTTTTTTTACCTACCAACGTAAGGAAATTATATGTCCACTAAGAAGCCAATGTGTGCATGCTGTTTGGCCCTCTATAGGAAAGGACTTCCTTAGTATCAGAGAGGATCCCGCAAAGTTCATGGAATAATTCAACACAGTAATTAACAGCTTTCAGCCTATTTGGACTGATTTAAACCACTCTATTTGTGATGTCTCAAACTGTATTTGAATTATACAAGGGCATTCAGAAATCCCTCTACCATGTCACTACAACCATTGGCAACATCTTTGGACACCATGCAGCAGTAGGTTGGGAAGGCAAAAAGTTCAAAGACAAATTGGTTATTGATACTCACTGTTGCAGATTGCCAAGAAAAAAAATAAAAACAGAAAGAAACTACAAAAGCCAGATTGATAGCATTGTAAATACAGCACTTTGCTACTTGTAGAAGAGGTCAGGTAAAAGCCAGTGGTGGGTACAGAGGGAGAAGAAGAGGAATACGACAAGGGCTGGCCTATAATATGGGCTAGACTAATACTAGCCCACATGATAAATGTTTGCTGCTCCTGTGGAAACCCTGGATTCTGGAAGTCTAAGTCTCCTAACTGTTTTCATTCACAGCCAACCTCTGATCAGTTATCTTGGCCCTCACTTTTTCAAAATTCTGATTTGTTGTTCGAAGATAGCCTGATAGAAGATGGCATTGTATGTGCATCTCTTCTTTCAGTTTATCAGTCTGGTTATTGTATAAGTTAATGATATCACAAATAAGGTGTCTACAAAATACATATCTGACACTGGCCATATATGCTGTGTATTTTGAGCTAAGGAATTTCAAAATATTCCAATACTGGCTTCTATACTTAATACAATAAGTGTTTCTATCCAAGTAATTCCACATTTTGTATTTTATCCCTTAGTTGTTTCTTTGGATCCTTTTTCAGACCAACACAATTTACTCCAGAACTTGTCCTCTCTTTTCACCCATTTGGTATGAGGTTTAGTTTCTAAAATAGCCCATACAACCTACTGCTGCTGTTTCTCCAATGATGGTATTTATCTACATGTTCATACTGAAAATTATCTCTATTGACAGAGTAACCCAAAACTGGCTTACAAACTATAACCATTTGGATCAAGAAATTATCTGTGCAGCTCACCCTTTGTCTTTGGTCAAAATATGTGTAACTCCTAGCAAACCTTTATCAAAAATATCTCAATACCATTTGCATACAAAAGTAGGAAAGGAAATTCTTCCCAATCTGCAATTTTTACCAGAGATAAGCATTATTATCCAAGCCCAGAGTCCATGAAAGGTCTTTGTATACATTTCAGATTATTGTTAAATTTTCTTGAATAATTTGTCAGTGTGATAAACATTCTTTATTCTAATCTGTCAACTCATATCCATAGTGGTATCTATTCACACCCAGTTCCTGTCAAAAATGGTACTGTGCAAACCTGATATTTTCTACCAGTTTAATTGCTTTATTGAATCTTTAGTTTTTTATAGCTTCAGCCTCTTCTACCCATTGTCTTATATTAATGTTATAAGTGTTCCAATTACAGCATTTATTGATGCAATTAATATCTGTTTTCAATACCTCAAGAATGAAATTCCAAACATTTTATCAATTATTTACACGTTTTCCTACTTAACACAAATTACTACCTTAATATTAACAAGGCAATTCCCATAGGCTCATAGGTAGGTACTAGGCTATCTGCCTAAGGGCATTTATAAGCCTAGCCAGAGTGTGTCGGCTTTCATCGCCCCATTGATTAATTAACTGAGCCTCTGTCAAGCAGAGCCAATGAAGTGAACCCAGGGGTGTATTTTCTGTTACCCATCCACTCGACAAGGTTTCTCTTGAAGAGTGTTAGTGAGGGGCTCTGCCTAATGTAGTTAGGAATTTTGTTCCAAAGCATGGGGAGTCTCTGTGACAGTAATCTATCCCTCCAGCATGTTCTATTTATTGTTGTGGCAAGGTTTAGCTCACTAGAGGGCATGGCTCACAGTGACTTGGATTTCTTTAAGTGGAGCATGTCCATCAATTCTGAGTTGGACATGACTTTGTAAGTCAGGCAGAGATCACCTCTGAGTAAGCAATATGCCACTGAGTACAGCCGGATGTTTTTTTCTGATAGTTGTTGCCATTTCAATCCATTTGCTCTGTTTCAGGTTAAACTATTTGCCTCAGTGAAATACTTAGGAATTAGATTTTCTGAAAGTAACATTAATTGTAGCATTAATAATATTGTACAACTTAGAGACTCTACTGGCATAAAGAGATAAAGCCTTGACTACAGCCCAGCTGACCTGTGTTCAATTAACAGATTGGATTACTGCTGGTGTGACAGGAAAGAGCTTGGTTTGCACATCTCAGGTAGTAGGGTGCTGACTGATACACTCCTTAAGGGGAAGCTTGGTTCAAACAGCAGAGCTGCCCTCAGCAGTGATAAATGAGCACAGGGGTAGGGGAAATGGAATGGTTAGGTCATTAAAAAAAAAAAACTATGAGAAGCACAGCTGAGCCAAGCTGCCATGATCCCTAGGGATTCACGACCAGCCCCAGTAAATACAAAGTAAGTTGGGGTGGGGGGGGGGGGTTGGAGAGAAACTGCTTAATCAAGGTGGACATTGAGTACTAGGGCCAGGCTGGTAAAAATTAGGTCCTATAGGCCAGAAAAATAATAATAGTATTCTACAACATGGTCAGTAATTCAGCAAGATTTAGGAAGTGCAAAGTGGAAAATGCTTTATAAGTTGAATGAATAACTTTGCAGATGGTATGGAAGTCTACAGAAATCAGTTAGACTAGCATAATCTTTTACTGAGGAACTGACTTCAGGGTAGGATGGTAAAACTGCACCTATGGAAGCATCAGGTGATATACTAATGCTAGCACAAATAAAGCAGTGGTTAAGAAAAGCAAATTCAGTATCAGTGCCAATATGTACTGGCACACCAACTGTCAGACATGATATTTTGAAGGAGGGGGTTAAGGCATAGTGAAGGTTCCTCAATACATTACCTTCTCCTTCAAATGTCACTTACAATGACATGCTGTCATATCTTCCATGTGTATTGGTGGTCTGTCCCATGTCTGATGGTTGGTTTGTGATACTACTTATATTTCAACTTTGGAATCAAGTCCCGTTCATTGCATTGACTGGATTACCTGTCATCCACTCTAACTTCTGGGTACCTGTCATCTCTAGGCTGCTTGTCTCATTATTGTCAGGTGGCCAGACACCCTAATTCCTTAGTAGTCAATCATGCATTCCTGTTTCTAGTTCATATGCCACAGAACAGTTTCTGTTTGAAATCATCTCAGCATTTTTTATAGAATACAGCTTTTGTGAATGGGATACCATGCACAAATTGGTGTACCCTCAAAACTCAGAGCTATATTAACCTCAAGAAAATATCACTGAATATTGGCGGTCTCTCTGCCCTCCGGGTAGTGAGGACCAGTGGAGATTGTGCTTTGGAAAAATCAGACCAAATTAGTTGTGTGAATTCATGCTGCTAGTCTTTCACAGATTTACAATATTGCTTGAAATATTGTGTATGCCCTGTACATTGCAAGACGTGAAACAGTGTCAGAAAGCCTCAGTGGGATCCCTCAGAGCATCTGTGCTGAGTCTTACCAGTAGTTATACTTCAGAATTGGGTAAATGGGATAGGAGCCAGAGGCTGTAAGAATGAATGTAAAATATTAAACCAACAGACAGAAGAGGATTGCATACCAGCTGACAGAATATGCATACTTGATGACCTTGAGAATGTAAAAGAAGACTTTGTTACTGTAGTAAAACGGCATATAGCAGTGGATGCCTCAGCTTTATTTATGCAGGAAGGGAGAGTGTGATTATCAAGAACGTATCTTAAGTAAGTGTAATTTTATTTCAAACATTTCGTAAGACCCAAATAAAAGCTATGTTTGTCATGTAAAGCTAAATGATTTGTTGCTGAATGATCGGTTTATCTTAATCACTGCTGCCAGGTGACAATGGCCACAATGATAGTAGCTGCTAATAAAGACTAGTTTGATTGTGCTTTTTATTTGCTGGCATTAGTGAAAACTAACCAACCACCTCAGAATGTGCATCAGCCTCCTAATAAGAAGCAAACAAAAATTACATTTTTGTAAGGATTATTATTAATTTTGCAATATTCCAAAATTCCAGTAGATGTTTTTCCTTCAATTTCTTCCCAACTCAAGTATTATCATCACTTCAGCATAACAAACTCCAAATTAGTTAGATCATAAAATTAGTACTACGGTTTTACATCAAAAGTGTTCACTTTATCAGCATAAAGTATTTATTTAAATTTATTTTTGTTGTCCATTAACTGAGTGGGCCATTTGAGCAGAGATGAATCACAACAGAAGGTTGAGCAAAAAAAAAAAAAAAAAAACCTCAAGTCCTCCAGACTTTGGAGGAGAGTAAAAATCTAATTTATCCAACTCAGCTTGGTACCACTTTAACCATTACTACATCAAGTGGTTTAAAATGACTGGATGAAAAATAAAGGCTTTATTGATAGATGGCTACCATGGCATGTAGTGTGCCAAGGTGTGTCAATTTAAAGCAAAAAAAAAACAAAACAAAACAAAAAAAGCAAATTTTCCTCTGGCTAGCAGCCTAAGTTTTGGAGAAAACGGGTTAGCAATACTGGCTGGTTATAGAAGAGTACATTTATTTTTCATGCTGGTTAAGCATTAATTCTGCACAGTTCACTTTCATTGCTCTGCAGCCAGTCTTCCACAGCATCTAGCCTTCTGTTATCTTTGGTAGCAGTGCTGATTAGGATGTACAAGCTGTACATCTGAATTTTGTTTTAGTTTGGCATTCATCTCATGCAATGCATTTTCACAAAGCTGCAGCCTGTCTTGCACATCTAGTATCTTTGACATTAGTAACGGTGCTGATTTTCGCTGCACAGGAACTCTATCCATTACTTGTTTCACTTTGGCTTTCATGCTGTACAGTTCAGTATCATTCTTCATTAATCTGTCTTCAATTCCATCCATTCTTTTCATCACCGTGCAAAGTTCTTGCATGAGAAGATCTATCATATTTTCCTGCTTCCTCATCACACCATTACCTACAAAACAGGAAGATGAAACAGGCGTTACTGAAGCATGTGAATAAGAGGAAACCTGAAAGATTAAAGAGTGCAGAAAAAAATAAGGAATAAACTGCACACACTAGTAAGAAGTGACTGTTTCAGTATACTGAAGAACAGGAAGCAGCAGAGCTGCAAATAATCAGCATTATTTGCATTATTTATTTATTTAACATTTGCTGACCGGGAAAGTCCGACTAGACTCCACAGACCCTATTTTCAGCAGAGGCCCGGGGAGAAATGCTCCAGTCGCATGTCTTTAGAATGAGGGAGGAAACCGGAGTACCCAGGGGAAACTCACGCGAACCCAGGGAGAACATGCAAACTCCACACAGAAGACACCCCAGCCGAGAATCGAACTGGAGAACCTCTTGCTATGAGGTAACAATGTTAACTGCTGCACCACTGCATTACTCTAATAATATGAAAATGCACCTTTCATAGGTTCATAGGTTGATACTAGGCTATCTGCCCTAGGGCATTTATAAGCCTAGCCAGAGTGTGTTTGGCTTTTGCCACCCTTTTAGATTAGTTGACTGTGTCTCTGTATAGTAGGTCACAGAAGGTAGCCCTTTTAAGGTTTGTTTACTCTGTCAAGCAGCGACACAGAAGAGATCCCAGGGGTAAACTTAAGATCTCCCATCCATTCAAGATTTCTCTTGAAGAGGGTCAGTGAGGGGCCCTGCCTGACATGGATTGGGATTTTGTTCCAGAGTGAGGGGAGCCTCTGGGATATGAATCTGTCCCTCCAGCATGTCCTATTTATTTCTGTGCTGAGGTTCAAGTCCCTGGAGCATGTAGCTCTAAGGGATTTAGATTTCCTGAGGTGAAGCATGTCCATTAATTCTGGGTTGGACATGGCTTTATACGTCAGACACAGATCGCCTCTGAGTAGGCGGTACACAACTGAGTAGAGCTGGAGTTTCTTTAGCGAACTGCATAGGGCATCTGTTTGAGCCCCTTGATCCTCTTGGTGAGATACTTTTGGGGTCTTTCCAGTTGCTGAAGGTGTCGGGTAAGGTACATCCCAAACAGGGCATTGTACTCAATTATGGGCCTGATAAGTGATGAGTAGAGGGGCACAATGACCTCTCTTGATCTAGATGTGAACCCTTTCATGATAAGGTGGGCTATATAGAAGGTCTTTCTAACCACTTTGGCAACATGATTGTCAAAGGAGAGATTGCTATCTACTTGGGTCCCCAAGTCCCTAATTGCTTCTTCCGTACTTAATGGATTACCACCTATGTGGTAATTTGTGGGCACTTTGTTTTTTCCAAAGGGGATGACTATGCACTTTTTGGCATTTAGCTTTAGGCCATGGCTCTGGCACCAGTTATCCGTCTCTGTGAGACCCTTTTGGAGGATGCTTGTGTCAGTCGGAGAGTCGATTATAGCACCCAGTTTGCAGTCATCTGTGAACTTGGTCAGCCATAGTCCACCCGTGTTAGCCTGTACCTCGGAGAAATATATACCGAACAAGAGAGGTCCCAGGACTGAGCCTTGTGGGACACCACTTGTAACTGGTTTAGAGTCTGACATGGCACCTGCTATTCTGATCATGTGGGTTCTATCCCTGAGCCAGTTTGCAACCCATGTTGTGACATAGGGGTTGATATTTAAGCTGGTGAGCTTATTTATGATGCCCGAGTGGGGTATTGTGTCAAAGGCCTTTGCGAGGTCCAGGTAGGCTGTGTGGACTACCTTCCCTTCATCTATGGCTTTAGTAACTGTTTCAAAGAAGTTGACCAGGTTCAAGAGGCAAGATCTGCCTTAACGAAGCCGAATTGGGTAGGATCCAGTGTCTGGAGGTTACCTTCAATATTGTGAATTAAGTGCAATGGCTGTAGTTACTATTTCTGAACTAGGATCACAAATGGAGAAACTCTCTTACACTCCCTCTGTCCTTCCTTCCCTCCCTCTCTCTCTTTTACTGACACAGGGATCGTCGTGGGGGTGGAGGTGAGGGTGAGGCTGCTATATGGAGGATCAGTAGTCACACACAATGATGTTGTTGATGAATTGGTCTCAAATTCTTGCAGAGCTAAAATATACTATATGTACCCTGAGTAGTTCATAGGTTCATAGGTTCATACTAGGCTATCTGCCCTAGGGTATTTATAAGCCTAGCCAGAATGTGTTTGGCTTTCGCCACCCATTTTAAATTTAGTACTCCTTAGTTTGTCTAATAATATATTACCTAGTTTTGGAATTGCTGCTAAAGTTCAATGGCTATGAGTATTAATGGCTGAGAGACTGTACAGAAAACTTGTTTCTGAAAACTATTTTCTCTCTAAAGTAATGCCCCTCCCCCCATGCATAATTACCCTATCAAGTGCTTTTTGAGGAAGCCCTCTGTAGTGGGCTAGCTGCCATGATTTCATCAACTGCTATCCCAGCTCAGCTTTCTCTTCTGCTTGTGTCTGCATAGCTCCAACTGGCACATGCCATGGCCTCACACGTGGGGTTAGGAGATCCTGCAGCAGTGAGCTTGACCTCTGGTTTAGGAGATCAACAGTAAGCGCTGATATTGTCGGCATGTAAACAGCTAGTGTCAATGCTGGTCTTACAGAGGAAGATTTTTATTTTTTATTTATTGACATTTACTTACTGGGAAAGTCTGACTGGGTAATAAACATCTATTTTCAGCTGAGGCCTAGGGTAAAAAACTCCCGAGATTTAGATAATGTCAAATAAAACATTAGTATAGATGAAATTTAATATATATATATATATATATATATATATATATATATATATATATATATATATATATATACACACACACACACACACACACACACACACACACATATATATATATATATATATATATATATATATATATATATATATATATATAAATTAGATAGTGGAATACATAGGCTACAAGAAAGCTTGAAGATGACATGAAGTAGCTAGGCATGACCTGTTACTATTTCCAAAGGGAGGGATGTGAGATGCCATGCTAATGATCAGCATTATGTTTCACCTCTTAGTTTGTTTTTGGGAAAGAGTTTTATTTTATGTTATAACTATAGATGTTTTTCTATGATTTTTAAAATTAAAAAGAAAAAAAAAAGAAAATGCTTTAACCTAATCATCTGTGATAACTTGGTGCCCACAGTAAATGTGGTATGAGTTAACACGGGCTCAGTATTGCAACTTTCCCTAATGATTCTGTAACAGAGAACTCATGAGGCCTATTCTTTACCAATAAGTTTAACTTTATTTAACTTTGGATGATATGTCTTAGCTCAGAACACATAATCAAAGCAAGAAACAGCAAGAAGCTCTCAGCCCCTAAAGAAAATATGTTAAGTTGTACACAGCAGAATAACTGTATTTTGCATCGTGACTGAAAACCTAGAGCCAGGTCTGGGCTTCAGAGTTTAGCCAGTGCAGGCTCAAATGCATTTAAACATTTAAACGTGAGTTTAAAATAATATTTTAAAATATATAGTAGGAAAATATATCTCCTTTAATACAATCCAGTTGAAAAATGAGAGGAAAGAGGTCTCTACTTTAACATATTTACAATACTCTACATATAAACATCAATTCTCTCTTCAGGTCTATGGTAGAACCCCAAGTCATATAGATTCTAGATTAAATACTATGTAGTGTATTAAATTCCACCCCAAATCATCACAGAGTACAACACATGAACATTTTACTTACCTATTGCCATTTAAACCAAAATTAGAAATTCTGCATCAGAATTATATTTTACGTAGGAAAACCTGAAGTGACACTTTGACATTCCAAGTAGCTGTTAGAATTTTTTAGATAATCACTGAGACTGACCATGTGGCGGTTACAGCTCCCTCAGCCAACCAAAGTAAGAAATTCTGAGCTGAATGATTACCTAACCTAAAGGGGCTAGTATTCAGAAATAAAGGTTACCAAGAGAATATAAATGAACAGAGTATCTGCATGAATTGATATGTAATTTGTGATGAGCTGTGTATATGATACATGGACATTACCCATATTTTACAGCTACCAAACTACGTGAATGAAATGGGAATATAAGCTAGTCGTAGCCAGAGTGAGGAAAAAACAGGAATCGTTACATTTAACCAAAATAGGAAAATTCCTAGCATTTTAAAGTCAGAAAGTGTCAGTTTATTCCTTACATCCCAGATGTTATTGTAATTATAAGTGAAGGAGTTACCAGATTCCAAAACAGCCCAGTTTTGGGTGTTGAGATGTTCATGTTCTATCTCTGTTGATAGTGTACTAACAGCCCTGTCCCGTTCACCGAGGCTCTAAATGACAGCACTGTTTTTTTATTTAGTATTTAGTACAAATGGTTAAGTTAGCCACAACATTTAGAGAGGGGGCTCAGAGAGAAAGCTTCACATACAAACAACATATAATGCTACAGTGACATTCTATGGCTCATTAAATAACACACTCACATTTGATGCCAGGAAGATCAAAAGGGTGTGGGTTCTGTCCCCATGCTAGATGCTTGAATTTGTATATAAACACTGGTATTGGAGTGAGCATGAAGGGTTGTTGCACTCCTAAGCTCTCAAACTTCTGATGAAATTGGTTTGTTGGTGGTACAGGTGGATGTAGCTCACATGATATGGGATCAGAACCATAACTAACTCATCTGATTCACTGGCCCTGTGCTGATCAACAAAGTGGCACCACCCTCAACTTAAATTTGAAGAGTAAGAGTAAAAAAATAAATAAATAAAATAAAAGAACTGCTAAAACTATACCAAGCAGTTTGCTACTCTTTAGGCCAGTTACTACTACCCCCTTACCTCACGTTACGCTGTTCAGCAAAGCTGCAAATACAGGATCGGCATTCATTTATGAAGCTGTAATATTCACATGGCTACATAATTCACTGCTGAAAGTGCACTCCCACACCATCAGCATCTACCATCTGTGCTCTCTGACAGCTTGCACCAAAGGTAACCACCACTTTCATCCTGCCCTAGTTATCCCTTTGTATGGCACCATGGAACTTATGATAACTAGTAGGGGTGACTTTATTAGAACATTTGAAATACATCATAACAAAGAAAAAACATATCATACAATTATAGAAATCAGAGTAACAAAAGCTCTTTATTTTTCATAGCCTATTACTTATTATATAAAACACCAACATATCTACCAAGCTATACAGATTTCATGCAACTAGGCAAAATCATATCTAGAATTTACAGATGAAACATTAAACTGAGATTTAATTTATCCAAGTTGGTGGTAGTCCTGGAGGATTTAAAAAATGCAATTATCAAAAAGAGAAGGGAATGCTTTATTAAACCATTTAAAATACCTCACAGAAGAAAACAAAAAGCATACAAAATTTCATCCAATCACTGCCCCTTCTACAATACAGTCTGTAACAAAAACACTTTCCCAGGTATTCAAAAAGATTTGCGTGTTGTAGAAGCCTCAGCTCAGAAGGATTCTACAGTGTGGTAAGCCTGACTGATTCAGAGGCTGCTCTCATGGAGAGTGGTCACACTGGTGAAGACTCATGCAAATATAGCAATTTGGGAAGAGACTAATTTACATTAGCCATGTCATCTCTCTTGGGAATGGTACTGGCAATGGAATAAGGTGGTAGAGCAATTTCAGAGGAAACAATATATGCCATCTTGATGGCATAAACAAATTCTCTCCTGCGGATGGGTTTGCAGTTTGTATTGTAAGTATAGGTAGGTACTGCAGAACCATCTATGTGCGTGTGTATGTCTGTCAGAAAAGTGTTTAATTGAGAAACATAATGATTAGCTGCAAATTATGTATTACTTGATGCAGATTTACCTTCTTCCTAGTGAGCAAATCCATGTTAACCAAACAGTGTTGTTGGTGAAAATCTTTCTGAATCCCAGCACTCATGTTTTATATCTCACTGCTTATTATACAAAGCATCTGCATGTCTTTCAAGTGATATAGATAAGCAACTAAGAAAAATCATATCCCTCTATGAATTCCATCACAATGTATGCTCCCATACAAACTGGAACAATTCCTATTCAAGTTTTACTTCTCAATGCAGGACATAACAGATTCTTATGATTCCTTTTCAAAAACCCTTCTCCATGTCGCATTTTTAAAATTAGATCTAAAGTTACTTCTGTACAGTGACCCTTTTAAAGACATGTTTTTTTTCCATTATACATTTATGTTTCATCTTTTTTATGTTAGAGTCATGTGTATGATAGCTTTTCAAAAGAAAACTTACTAATAAACTTCATTTTAATTCTTTTCATGCTTTATCTTAAAGCAAGAATCTGTTGTTCCTAAACTTTTGTAACCATCTATTAATTAAAATTCCCCACTACTGCAACATACTATATTATTTCTGTCATTATGATGTTTGTCTTTTCTGCTTTTCCCGGTTAGGAGTCGCCACAGTGGAACTCCGGTCTGCTAATGATTGACAGTAGATTTTTTTATGGTGCTGAGTTGCCAGGCTGACGCCCAACCTTCAGCGAAGGCACGCCCATTCACGCATGTCTTTCGGAGGCCACTCAACCACGGGGAGGATATGCAGACTCCACACAGAAGGCACTCCAGCCGCAAATTGAACAGGAGAACCTCTTGCTATGAGGCAACAATGCTACCACTGTACCACTGAAGTTATATTTCCGTCATTATGATAGCACCCAATATTCAGCTTCCATGGCCTAATTTTCTTTCGGAGTTCAGATATAATACCATAATAGAAATTTTAAACAAATTCAAATCCTTCACATGCTTAATACTGAGCTAATACCCTCATGCATCCACTGTAAAAGAACTAAAAAATGTCTTTTCCGTCATCATTGTCATCAACCCCCTTTTGACCATTGTCTACATGGTGTTGAGGTATCGCATCAACTATCACCACCTCTTTCAATTCAGTGCCCGTGCCCCCTCCCCTGCCTTCATTAATAGTTAAACCTGACTGTCACAGGTCTTCTTTCACTCAGGGACACAGTTGACTGGGACATGCATGCTATAATGTTTAATGTCTTTCCTCCCAAGCACATGGTATAATGTTTGAGCCTTATCTCTCGCCAATGCCTGTATGGAATTTGCATGTTCTCCCTCTGTCTCTGTAGGGTCCACCCCCACAGAAAATAAAGGATGTTGCTACATCAAACTCACCCAAAACTGAGTGAAGTAATGAGCATCAGCACTGACTCTATGTGGTGCCTATTGGCAGAAGAGTTGAGCAGACCAACTACTTCAGGCGTCAGCTATGGTGTGCCGTATCTTCTAGATAACAGAACACAGATCACTGACTGGATGCTGTGTCAGGACTAGCCATTTTATGCTGGAAATATTGGCTTTATGTGATATAGTCATATTGAGTAATTTTGCCAAAAATGGATATGGATATTTGCCGCAGATAAATGGGTTAAGCATCTGACCCATACAAAGGACACATACAAATAGGGGTGGGGCCCATGTGGCTCTTTTAGCCAGAGCGTGCCTACCATCAAAACCAACATCTCTGGGTCAATAAGCTACTGGTCCACTGTCCATTTGCCCAGTCTAGGTTACCAGGGATAGCTGTCTTGAGTAAAACCAACCGACCTTCCTTTTCCAGTGCCTTATGATAACTTCAAATTATAAAATGAGTCAGGGCATAATGGACTGTGATGTTGATTAAAGCCATACCTTATCATCTTTACAGCCCTAAACATACCATGTTTAATATGGTTCAGACATGATTTCTATTTTCAGTATGCCTTTTGTATGTCCTTTCCCACCTCATCTAGCATTGCAAAGTCTCCCTCCCACATCACTCCCATACTCAGCAAGAAGGAATTCAATATTCACTCTTTTTAAATGAAAGTTATTGACTAAGACTCCGCAGTTCTAATTTCTAATATCTTATTTACTATTAATAACTCAAAAATATTCATTAAATCAAACAGTACTTCCCTTAAAGTGATTTGCTGCAGTTTTATGAGTGGTCTGCAGTGATTTGCTGCAGTTTTATGAGTGGTCTGCAGTGATTTGCTGCAGTTTTATGAGTGGTCTGCAGTGATTTGCTGCAGTTTTATGAGTGGTCTGCAGTGATTTGCTGCAGTTTTATGAGTGGTCTGCAGTGATTTGCTGCAGTTTTATGAGTGGTCTGCTTTTGTTTTGCATGCATTGCAAATAGCAGTATCACTTACTATAGCGTTTTCTTTCGGGGAATTATTTATTTCCTAGCGAAACTATCAAGACAGAGTTTACAATGGCATTCTGAAACGTATTTTTCTGTGAAACTCTGATGATGTCATGTTAGGATAACAGTGCTAGAGTAGAGCTGTTAATACTGAAATATGTCAGCCTTTTTTTTCAGAGACTTTTCTTATTTTTTTTTCCTGAGCTTCAGCTGTGACATAGGGTTGCCACCCCTCAGTCAGGAAATCGGGATCTCTGTCAGGAAATCAGGAAATCAGAGTATCTGCCAGGAAATTCAGTTTTGGTGATAGTGCTTGTCATTTTGAATCATTCTGACAGCTAGCTTATTTCTTAAGTGTCTTTCCCAAAATACTTATGTTTTACTTGGATTTCATATTTGCAGTTATTTTTTTTTTTATTCAGAACAGTCTTTTGCTTGTTTCAACAGGCATCCTGGATGGTATGAAATGTGAAAACTAGCATGCAATTAGATTAAGCAAAGTAACTCTAGTTTAAGCAAAAGAATTCTCTTCATGATGCATTTTAAAAGAATTACACAAAAAGTCTGAATGCTCTTTTTTTTATAAAAGTGAAGCAATGGAGCTGTCCTCCAGTTAAACTTTATGTTATCTATGGTGAAATTAAAAATGCTTTTTCCCATCAGTGTAATTTTATATGTATGAATAAAACATAGATTCCGGAAAATCTATGTATATATTCAGGAAACTGTGTGCAAATATTGTACAGTCTTCTTCCTGTCCTCATTTCGTTGGTATTATTTTTAGAACTGTATGCTTCTCTAATGTAATAGTTGCAGCAAACATACCAGTTGCTAAACCAATATTAGAAATACATTTTAACATGCGCAGCAACTTTATACCTTTGCCTGTTTGTTTCCTTTAGCATGTTATGTAATGTTTCTTGAAAACGGTTGCTAGCACGATTATTAACTTTGCAAGAGAAGCACTGCACATTTACTAATTGAAATGGGTAGGGTAGTGGGTGAAGCAAAGGGTGGGCTTTTGCCAGGCTTTTGCCTCATACAAAGGTGGTTACCCTGCTGTGACAGGATAAAAACAATGTAAATGTATTCACATTCAGTTTTGTAAACAAATCAGTATTCTACTGGGTGTTTTATTGTTTTACATGGCACTACTTTTCAAGGAGTTACAGTTAAGTTTGCACAATGGTGAAATAGGTTATATCAGTGTGCTGTACTGCTGGCAGTCTCATGCTTGTTAAAATTCTTTTTAAAAAGTGCATGGATGCTATGTTTTGTTTCTGTGGAAACCGTTAATCATTTATGCATTGTTTTCAGGTGTCTAAGTTAAAATATGATGTTAGTTGTTCTATACATACCCCTCAACAGTTCAGAATATTGTGGAATGTCTCTGACTGGGTTCCCACACAAGCACACATACCCAACTTTAATACAGTACATTGCATACTTCACACATGACTTCCACATGCACATCACAGTCTGTCTCCATGATCTACACCCAGCACTACTATCATCAATTCTTCCTCTGCCTATCACGGATAGTTCCACGAATAAGCCTGTATTCCCTCGTAAACTGCACTACATACATGTCTTATAGATTCATAGTACATTTTTTTCAGAAATAAAAAAGGTTCACATTAAATATAGAAGAACTGAAACAATGCACCATATTTCACTTGTTTTCCTAAGATCAGTTTTGTGTGTGTGTGTGTGTGTGTGTGTGTGTGTGTGTGTGTGTGTGTGTGTGTGTGTGTGTGTGTGCGTGTGTGTGTGTGTGTGTGTGTGTGTGTGTGTGTGTGTGTCTGTCTGTCTGCGTGTGTACGTAAAATGTGTGATATAGCTTCTGTGAGGATCATTACAGACAGATTATAATTATTATACAGGCAATGCAATGATGTGAAAAATCATTCAAAGGTATATAGAATCAGAAAGTTTAGACCCATAGTATTTTATAATACTAGGACAGTGGTAAAGTGACTTTTATAACAATGCAAAGTTGAGAAGAGTGTGGAACAGAGTATGTGGCCCTGTAATCATTTTATAGCAAGATTTAACTACCACATGGAGTGTCATCATCATTAACATTGTTGTTATCTGAACTCCCTGATGAACTGAAATAAGATTAATCATTGAAACAATTTTGAATTCCTGTATCAGAAGTTAAACCAATAACTTACAGGAAATCTCCACCCTCTCATAAAGTTTACTCAATCATTAGGTTTCTTTTCTCTCTGCAATATAGTTCCAGCATTGTGTAGGTACCAAAAACCTGCTTGTACTTTTTAAAACTTTTTATTTCCTTGCATTGGAGTCAAAGGAAGGGAAAGCCCACCTACTTTTTTTTTAAACACAGCTTCTCATATACTTTGAAGAGAAATTTGTCTCCACTTGCATGACATATCATAGACACATTTAAATCTGTAGTTTACTATCATGAGCGGACAGGTGATCCGCTGTGGCGACCCCTAACCGGGAAAAAGCCGAAAGAAGAAGAAGAAGACTCTGTCAGGTACTGCTGTCAATCTTAGATGGGCAATTAATCCTGCATATGTCAGGAACACAGCAGCTAATATAAAAGAAAGAAAGCTGTGGAACTGTTTTCCACTGTTTTTATTGCAGAGGGGAGGTGAACCTAGCACTCCCCTTTCATAACAAAACAAAGCAATTAGATCAGTCAGGGGTTTAAAGGCAATTGTCAGCTCTTCTGACAGATTTACATAAGCAGCAACACACTATTGAAATGCTAAGCTTTAAGTGTTATTTATAATAGATTATATGTTAAGATAACTTAAATGTAGTATCAAAGATTTCTGTGACATTTAGAGAAAAGTCAGAATTTTTTTTTCTTGTACAGTATCAATGCATTTACCATTTTCATGTCCCCCCACACACACAGGCCAGAACTGCAGAAAGAGAGTTAGGTGGCAACCCTATCAACTAGACGCACTGATACTGTTCATAAAAAGGTCTTTTATGCTTTTTTGTGTCGCCTCACAGTTAGACGTTGCCCGTTCGATTCTCAGTTAGAGCGTCTTCTGTGTGGCAACATGCGTGAATGGGCATTCCTTCGTTGAAGGTTGTGCATTAGGCCCGGCAAGCCAGCACATAAAACTCTACTGCCAATCATTAGCGGACCAGAGTTCCGCTGTGGCGACCCCTAACTGGGAAAAGCCGAAAGACACAAACAAACAATTCCAGGGGGAGTGCATATCTGGTACATGCAGATCCATTGTAAGAGATTCCCACCGACTTTGAGTCAGTCATTACATTGATATAGTGCAGCCATAATATACAGCTGAATTTACTTTAACATACATTTACTATGTGTGCTTGCATTTAAAACACTGAGAAAAGGAAATCAGAAGTACTTAACTGTGTTTAAATGCACGCCCGTGCACACACACACACACACACACACACACACACACACACACACACACACACACACACACACACACACACACACACACATATGCTTTTGTACACATGTACTTTATACACATGCACATATACAGAAACACACATGCACTATATATATATATATATATATATGTGTGTGTGTGTGTGTGTGTGTGTGTGTGTGTGTGTGTGTGTGTGTGTGTGTGTATGTAATATGTGTGCATATAATGAATTATTTATAATAAACAACACAGTATAGTTAAGCATTATTAAAGTATACATTTTAGTAAATGTTGCCCAATGATTTACTTGGTCACTGTCACACATTGGCTAGGTGTTGCACATGCAATCCTGGTCAATGTCTTTATGTCAGTATTTTTTGTTTGTATTACCGTTGATGGCCTGAGGAAGCCTGTGAAAGCGCTTACCTGCTTTGTATCCAGGATAAACATTTTACTGGATTTTTATGGAACGTCTTTTTATTGGACCTATCTTAACTAGCCATTATAGTTTTCATCTTGTTTATGTGCATAATGCTATTCTGCCTAGGTTTGCTTCTTAGTTGCAATTTTTACTTTATCATTGTTATTTATCTACTTTCTTTTGCTGCAAGTGGCTAACAGCTATTTGTAGCATAGAACAAGCTCTGACAGACACATAAATGAGGCTCAGTCAGGTAAACATAGAAGCAGCTCTGGTACAGAAGATGTGTTTAGATGATAGTCCTTCACAGTCCTGCCATTCAATCTTAATGGCATGAGAAAACAGCATCACCTCCTGATGTCTAGCATGAGTCATATAAAAAGGACTTGAAATGTATTCCGGGTAGAAGGAATGAAAGTTAGAAAACAAGATCATGTTACCAAGGCAGGCCCCATCATCCACCATTTTGAGAGAAACACATTAAAATTGTAAAAGAAACACCTGGAGTGATTTTAAGCCATTTAAATAGCTCAAAAACAAAGATACAAGGAAAAAATATATATATTTTTTTTAGTTCTAAGGTGGAGTTTTCTTTTAAATATCAGTACTTTCGCTAAAAAAACAGTCCAGGCTTCAGAATTGCTTTCATGCACCGAAGTGACAGTTAGTGGAATGCTTACATTGATATCAAAGATCAGAGGGTACACCACAGAAAATTACAATGAGGTAGAACACCATTCAATGAAAAACAGCAGAAAAAAGGGAAAAATTATTGTAAATTATGAAATGATTATTGCTTAACCACAGAAGATGGCATTACAACAGTAAAACAACTATGAAGGAAAGAGTAGTGACAAATCACTTTAAAGTATTTAGGACCAATATGATATTCTTCATACACAACCTTACATTCCATCCTAATTTCTAAACCCACTCATATTCTATAGTAAGTACAATGCAAATAGTACATCTTATAAAGCTAAAATCAGGTCAGCGACATAACATATCCCATTTAGTAAAAACAAACCCGGTTTTATTTCCCATCCACAGTTATATTTACTTTGCTTTGCATGTTTCATAAAGCAGGGCTCATTGATAATCCAAATAATACATACATATACATATATATATATATATATATATATATATATATATTTATTTATTTATGTATATAAATATACTCACACACACACACACACACACACACATATATATATATATATATATATATATATATATATATATATATATATATATATATATATATATATATATGTACACACACACACACGTATATATATATATATATATATATATATATATATATATATATATATATATATATATATATATATATATGTATATTTATGGTACCAGCCAAGCCCCCAGTGGTCTATGTCGACACTGGATCAACCAGCCATTCTCCTACGCCCTGGACTATTCTGGTATTTGCTGGGGCTATTTGTTAATCCTAAGGGTGTCCTATAGGATTGGCCATTTAATTTTCTGTCTGTGGGGGTTTCCTTTTTATGTGTACTACTCACTTTCCCTGCCCGCAACACTTGTTGACTATGTCTGATGGCAATTCCCC
This sequence comes from Protopterus annectens, assembly GCF_019279795.1. NCBI lineage: Eukaryota > Metazoa > Chordata > Ceratodontiformes > Protopteridae > Protopterus > Protopterus annectens. The sequence continues at coordinate 208,542,251 of NC_056735.1, forward strand.
TCATTGGACCGCTCCTCCCCTTAGGGAGCATCATTGATGAGACCTTCCCTCCTAGGATGGGCATGCCCATCTCTTCCTGATGCTCTGTCAGTCACTCAAGTCACTAATCAAACCCAGGTCAGCAGAGCCATAGTTAGGGCATTATCCCTCTATCCCATAGGAGTGATCGATAATCCAAATAATATCGATCTCATAAGGCAGCCCTGTTTCACTTCACTAAGTATTTTTATAATTTTCCCCATCTTTTTACTAAGGATATAACCATAGAAGAAAAAAACATACTATTAAAAATCAGTAATCACTTACCAAAACCATATTGATTCATAATATCCCAAATTACATTTCTGGCTATTGTATCATAAGCTTTGGATACATATCATATGTGGTGATTCGTCATTCTCCCCTTCCCATACACTAGAATCCACAATCTCCTACATCAACAACAGTAAACAACAATAAACCTCTGACACCTTTCTGTTTATATAAGCCATGAATCTCATCCTCTAAAATATTTTGCAGACTACCACTGAAATGTACTTGGATAGGATAATTTTTGTTAACCGCTTATAATCTGCATTACTTAAAGTTACAGGTTTCCAATTTTTAAAGTTATTTTTCATTTTAAATCACATATATTTACAACAAACATTATTATATATTCCATTCTAAAACTATTGAGAACCTTGAAAAACTTGTAGTTGTGTCATGAAGTCCTTATAAAACTGATAACAAAGGATATTACCACCCTGTGCTGCCATTTTCAACACATTCTGTAATTCTTCCAAACTAATGCCAATCTCAGCTGTGCCTCTGACTTCTACAGATAATAGCTCAGCACTCCAAGCTTGTTTAGAGATCCCTCTTTTATATTTACAAACGTATTCCAGATAACCCTGTGCCATACATATCATAACCTCCTACTTGTATACTAAATACCCATCTTGAGTTCTTAAGCCATCCATAACTCCTTTAAACATTTTTAGCAAAAGCAGCTTAAATAAAGGAAAAGCTTCTTCCTTTCTTCCTTCCTCAAAAAACATAATTTGTCATACATACCAATCTGTAAATATCTTTCATTTAGTTTTTATATGAATTCCTTCATCTGAAACAGTTTAAAATTCCTCTTCTCCAGACACTTTTGCGTATCATGAAAAGATCCTACAGTCACTATGGTTTGTTCATCTTGTTATATTTTAAATGGATTCCAGACAATTCTCCACCATATGCATCATATTCTTCTGGTTATGGACTATATTAGCATACTGAATTATTAAATTATCCATACACCCTTTATCTTTTTTTCTAACCAACTTAGCAATGGAGAAACATCTTCCTTCCTACCTCAAACAACATATGTTATATTTACCAGTATTGTTTTCTTCTTTTAATTCAATCTGAATAGACTCCTTCTTCTGAAACAATTCTGTACCCTTGATTTCCAGAAGAAGTGCATTATATATCCTACAATTTGTTCATCTTTTAAGTCTGTAATAATCCACATACTGTTTGCATTTGTTTGCTGTATTTGCAATTCACAAGTTTGTCCTAGAACAATAAAAAGATCTCTTGGATGAAATGGTCTTTCCCCAGCTGATCCAGTTTCTTTTGCATATCCATTTCTCCTAGCATACCATTTATTATTTGTATCCTTTTTATTATTACCTTCAATTCTCAATTTTGGCCAGAATTCCTGAAAATAGCCAGATAACATTAAAGGCTTGCACTTTACTCTGTTTATTTCTTGTATAGATATAATGTGACATATAAAGTCTGTTTCCGTGCATATGTCCCATGTTTCACAAGTAAAATCGTCTGGATTTCCACAAATTAAATAAGTTAGCTGAAAAATTTTCTGTCTTTTCTTAACACTAGATTCCGTGTTTCTTCTGGATTCCTTTACCACATTACAGTTAAAAAAATCTTTATCTAAAAATTATTTTTCATCAGTAAACAGAGTTTATTTTTTTAATAAATGTCAGCATTAATTTCAATAATTGGACGATACATTATATAAAAAACTACTTCTACCATCCCCCTATAAATCACACATCAGAGACTGTTCTGGATGTACAACAGTAACAATCAACAAAAGAAATGTGGTTATTAATCATGATGCAAATACAGAACCATGGTAATACTCAATGGAACTAACCCTTTTCCACTTCAGATGAATTCAAAATATTCTGGTTCATCTCATTTAGAAATCTAATGTACTGCAAACAAACAATAATTAATTTGTATCTATCTGACTGTAAAATAACTAACCTTCTACACCAAATTTTAATCCTATTAGCATGTATTTTTTATAAATCCAGAATGTACTTGGCTCTTAAATAAATAAGAATGTTATTTTCTTTTTTCTCTAATGAACGTTCCATCAGTCTCTTTAGATTCATAATTTTCCATTATTTCTTCCTTAAAATCAAGCAATAATAAGGCAGTAACCACCAGACTGAATGTAAAACAAAGTTCAGCTTTATTAAAATAAAAGAAGAAAATAAAACTGCATCATAAGCGCTTTCGGGTGTAACCCTTCATCAGATGATATATCAGTCAAGCACACACACATATTTTTATACAGGGTGTAACCAATCAGATTCAGTACTGAACCCTCCTCTTCTTTAAAGCTGGTTTTAAAGGGACCACTTCATTCAATCCTGGGGCTTTATCAGCTCCCAGTCTAACAATCCATTGCATTTCCATATATTCGGTCTCACTATTTAAATCACTCATCCTGCTACTCTTATTAACTGTCTGTATCACCATAAAACTTCTCAAAAACCAACTTGATGCTACTCAAGTCAGAAGTGGCAAACTTCATGACACCCATACAGACGGAAGCTGAAAGTTCGACTGCTGAATCCTACACTAAGGCACTGTATGAGCACATCCACTCGTGCATGAATCGTGTCATCCCAAATAGAACCAAGATGCTCTCCTCCAAAAAAAGGAAGCCAATCTGGTGGTCCCCTGCCATAAACAAACTATACAACAGAAGGAAGAAGCTGTTGCAGAAAAGAGGACAATTCCAGGATACAAAAACTCCCTTACTAGCCTCAGTAAGAAGCTGAGATCCCTCATAAAATCCTCCAAAGCTAGTTACGAAAATAAAATTGCCATGGATTCCAAAGACAACCACGAGGCATTCTATAGTTACAACAACAATCTAAATGGCAATGCTCAGATCTGCTCTGAGCTACAACAGAATGGCATTAAATATACTGATCCCAAGGATATTGCCAATATCATGGCAGATCGATTTAGTGCCAACTTCACCCCCCTCTCACCCCCTAAAGGGCTCATCTCAATACCAAAAGATTGCCAAATTCCGGTAATCACAGCCACACAGGTAGAAACTGCACTCTCTAAAGCTAAGAATACAGCATCCATGGGACCAGATCATCCCGGGCTGTGTACTACATGAAATACAAAATGAACTGGCACCTCACCTAAGTGTCATGTTTAATCTTAGCCTCACCTCAGGCTTTATGCCCACTGAGTGGCTCACAGCTACAGTTATCCTACTCCACAAGGGGAGATCCACCTTGGATCCCGGGAACTACCGTTGCATCAGTCTGATGAACCTGATCTGCAAGGGCATGGAATGTATTATCATGGAACTTATAAAGAAAGACATTGGCAACCTTCAAACACTGGACCCCACCCAGTTTATGTTCATGAAGGTCCGATTTTGTCTCCTGAACCTGATTGACTTCTTCAAATCAGTCTCCAGAGCTGTGGACAAGGGTAAGGCAGTCCACACAGCCTATCTGGACCTCGCCAAGGCCTTTGACACCATCCCCCACTCTGGAATCATTGATAAACTTACTAAGCTGGGCATAAATCCCTACGTCACTCGTTGGGTTGCCAACTGGCTTACTGACAGAACCCAGACTGTAAAAGTAGCCGACTCCAAATCCAGCTCCAGACAAGTGACAAGTGGAGTGCCTCAGGGTTCAGTCCTGGGACCGTTTGGCATCTACTTCTCTGAAGTACAGGCCAACACTAAGGGACTCTGTCTAACAAAGTTTGCAGATGACTGCAAACTGGGAGCCATTATTGAATCCCCAAATGATGTGGATATTCTACAAAAGGGTCTTACAGAAACAGATGCTTGGTGCCAGAGCCATGGGCTCAAGCTTAATGCCAAGAAATGTATAGTTATCCCCTTTGGGAAAAAACATGTACCCATGAATTACCACATAGGTGGCAGTGCACTAAACACTGAAAGTGTGATGAGAGACTTAGGGACACAGGTGGACAGTGGTCTCACCTTTGATAACCACATCACCACAACAGTCCAAAAATCCTTCTATGTGGCACACCTCATCACTAAGGGCTTTTCATCCAGAAAGAAAGAGGTCATTGTCCCAATGTACTCATCCCTCATTAGACCCATTATAGAGTACAACGCCCCATTTGGTATGTACCTCACAAGGCATCTGCAATAGCTGGAAAGGCCGCAGAAATACCTCACTAAAAGAATCACAGATCTAAAGCAGATGTACTATGGTGACCGCCTAAAAAAACTCCAGCTATACTCTGTGGCATATCGTCTACTCAGAGGCAATCTCTGCTTAACATACAAGGCCATGTCAAACTCTGAGCTGTTGGACATGCTCCACTTAATGAAATCCCAATCCCTCAGAGCCACACGCTCCAGGGATCTAAACCTTGTCATCACAATGAACAAAACATGCTGGAGAGATAAGTTCCTGACCCAGAGACTCCCCATACATGTCAAGCAGAGCGCCTCCTTGGCCCTCTCCAAAAGGAACCTTGACTATTAGATGGGAGATAGGAAATTCACCCCAGGGATCACGTCAGTCACCCTGCTTGACAGGGGTCCAGGGAATTAAATAATGTGGGAAGAAATATCCAGGGAATTGTTATGGCTAGGCTTGTATAGGCCCTAGGGCCGATAGCCTAGTACCAACATATGAACTTATGAACCTATAAACAAAAACACATGCCCTTCATGTAAAACTGTGTGTTTATATAAAGCATAATGTTCATTATTCAGCCTTATATTAGACAGGTGTTTCAAAATCCTGTCCTTCAACCTACAGTTAGTTTTTCCAACATAATATGCAGTACATTGTTGACAAATAGCAATGTAAACAACATTTTGTGTGTTACAATCTGCATAAACATTCAAAGAATATATCTTGTTAGTTCTTGGATGGAGAAATTGATTTTCCTTCACAATATACGTGCAAGCTTTACAACGGTGATAGGCATACATACCCTATTTTACAATACTAAAATTCTTTTTAGTGGTTAAAAATGGCTCATGACATAAAATGTCCTTCAAGTTTCTATTCCTTTTAAAAATAAACTTGGCCTGTGTCCCAACATTACTGGCTCTTTTGTCATCAGTCATCAGAATTCTCTAATTATTTCTGATGATCTGGTATATCCCATCTGTATCACTACTATAAGTAAGGTTCAAATGCACACCTGTAATAGTCCTGCTATTGTCATCCCTTCTCATATCTTTATGTTCCCTTCCTCTAAGGAACCAGGGTTTTGCATTATTTCTTCTTTACTGTCTGCTTTGTCTTATTTTCTTGTCCAACACTTTTGCCTTTTACATAGATTATTATCAGGAAAATGCATCTCTTGATGGAAGGAATCCTCATTCATACACAATCTTGATATCCTGCAAAATTGTCCCTTTACTATATTATTGAAGACATGTCTGGGGTGCATACTATCAAAACTTAGCATATTATTTGTCCAGCAGGACTTTCTGTATAAAGATGTTTCTATGCCCCCATTTCCTTTTTGTTTTATATGTACATTGAGATACTCAATCTCAGTATAGGAATAACTGATAGAAAATCTAAAGAATTCTGTGGTAGATTCCAGGTATAAAACAAAGGATTTTAACTCAGTTGAGGTGCCTTTCCACAGAAAAAAACACGTCATCAACAAATCTACTGTAAAATCCCAGCTTATCTTTCCATTCATGAACACCATCAAATATTACAGTGTCTTCCCAATGCGCCAAAACTAAATTGGTGTATGAGTTAGCACAGGGTGTTCCCATTGCTATTCCTTGTTTCTGACAGTAATATTTCCCATAGCTCAAGAAAGCATTATTCTCAAGGACAAGTCTCAAGTAAAGTGCAGATTCGGATGTTGTCATCTATATTATAACCAATTTTTCCACTCATAAGTTCACCAACAGCCTTAATGCCATATTGATTATCAATAACAGTAAAAAGATTTTTTTATATCTAGCATAACAAACATATGAGTAGACCCATTATGTGCTTGCCTTGCATGTATGCACCCAGAGATTGCAGGAACCCAGCCGTATCTTTAAGAATCCTTGGAAATTTTCGCAAAGTCGATCTCAGAATCTGTTCTACCCAAATGGAGATGTTCTCTGTTATCCATCTCCTGCCAGACACTATAGGTCTCAATGGTGGTGTTTTAGGATCCTTATGGATTTTGGGTAAGGCTTTAAAAACAAGAATGACAGGGTGTTCTATATACAAAAAACTATGCAGCTCTTTATCTATTAGTCCCGATTTTTCCAAATTATACAAAGCCACATGCACCTTCCTGATGTAATTGTGTATCATGACGGGTGATAAAGGTAAAATACTTGAGTATGTTTGTTACGCTAGATGTACAAAATCTTTTTACTGTTATTGATAATTAATCAATATGGCATTAAGGCTGTTGGTGAACTTATGAGTGGAAAAATATAGATGAGAACATCCGACTCTACACTTTACTGAGACTTGTCCTTGAGAATAATGTTTTCTTGAGCTATGGGAAATATTACTGTCAGAAACAAGGAATAGCAATGGGAACACCCTGTGCTAACTCATACACCAATTTAGTTTTAGCGTATTGGGAAGACACTGTAATATTTGATGGTGTTCATGAATGGAAAGATAAGCTGGGATTTTACAGTAGATTTGTTGATGATGTGTTTTTTCTGTAGAAAGGCACCTCAACTGAGTTAAAATTCTTTGCTTTATACCTGGAATCTACCACAGAATTTTTTTAGATTTTTCTATCAGTTATTCCTATAGTGAGATTGAGTATCTCTACGTACATATAAAACAAAAAGGGGATGGGGGCATAGAAACATCTTTATACAGAAAGCCCTGCTGGACAAATAATACGCTAAGTTTTGATAGTATGCACCCCAGATCTGTCTTCAATAATATAGTAAAGAGACAAATTTTCAGGATTTCGAGATTGTGTATGCATGAGGATTCCTTCCATCAACCGATGCATTTTCTTGAAAATAATCTTTGTAAAAGGGGCTATACCAAAAAAGTGTTGGACAAGGAAATAAGACAAAACAGACACTAAAGAAGAAATAATGCAAAACCCTGGTTCCTTAGTGGGAGGGAACTTGAAGATGCGAGAAGGGATGACAATAGCAGGACTATTACAGGTGCGCATATGAACCTTACTTATAGCAGTGATACAGATGGGATATACCAGATCATCAGAAATAATTGGAGAATTCTGATGACTGATGAGAAAGTAGCCAGTATTGTAGGAACCATTAATAAATGGTTAATATATGGTTATATTGTTGAATGCATCCGCGCTAGTTACCAGGAACAGCGCGAAGTTTGTTGGTATGACATTCAGTTGTGGTCTACATTTTGATATGGACATTGGGCTTAGTAATACGCCCAGTTTAGAAAGGAATAAGTTAGGTAATTATATTGTAAAGCACTACAAAGTGTTTCACAAATATAATCAGCGGAGTGGCAGAACACATTATGATAAAAAATGTTTCAATAACGCAGTAAGAAAGATATTTAATTCTAAATGAACATACTTATGTTTCAATAACACAGTAAGAAAGATATTTAATTCTAAATGAACACACTTATCAGTTGTTTTTTAATAACCTCCGCGCCAGATATAAGAAACAGCGCAGAATTTTTGTGAAGACATCCAGTTGGGAATTACATTTAAATATGGATATTGGGCTTAGGAACACACCTGGTTCAGAGAGAAATAGCTAGATAATTACAGCGCAAAGCACCACAAAATACTGTTTATTAAATATAACCAGCAGAGTTTTAAAACAAACCACGATAAAAAGGTTCCTGCAACACAGCTTGTTAGACAATACATTTTAATTGAGCATGGTTAATAGTTGCCTTTTAATAATAAAAAATGCTAAAGCAATGCTATGTAAAAACTGATCTACTTAGATTGTTAAACAAATTTGTTTAATTGTTTAATTGAATTACTAGCATTGTATATAAGCAAGCAATGGAATAGTCACAAGTTATCTTGAGAAAGCCCGTCATAGGTACGGGTGAAAGCGCTTGATTTATTTTCTTTTTTAATGTTGGATTCTACTTCTACTGAAAGTTATTTCTTTCGTGTATTTTAACTTTGGCTTGTCATTAAAAGCATTTTACTAAAGGAGAAGTTTTCAATGACTACTACAATTGTGGGATTCGTATGAAGAAGTTTATTGGCTACTTGTGCTTCTGCTAACTTTTTTCCTAGCTGTTTTCCTGGGACATTGTTCGTGTTTTGTGTTTGGCTTATCACTATGGCAGAAAGCACTGAAGGTACCGACTTCCAAGCTACACCATTATTGTTAACAGAAGGAGCGGACGATTCTCCGGTTACCAGGTCTGAATTTAGACAGGTTCTATCTTTGTTAACCCAATTGACTAATTCGGTGAGAGACATTAACACTAATCCTAGCAGCAGAATTGCTGCAAACCAGGAGCAGGAATTTGGCGCGAAAAGAACAAACACACCAGTTTTGTCTTCTAATGATGGTTCGGAGCAACAACCCAGCACTTCGCAAAGGAATGAAACCTTTTTTCAACATCAACCAGCTTTTCCAGTAACGGACAACTCACTGAGAACTTTCAACTTTAATACTTGGTCCAACAAGCATTTTGCCTTCTCAGCAGGTACAGTGTGCAACAATGTTACTACTAATGACAATAACAAAGTAGATTCAGACTTTTCACTGTTCACTGATAAATTGTATACTTTTAAAGCAACAAAGCTAGAAATTGACTACCTGCAGGAATGTATTAAAGTAAAAAGAGTACCAAGAGGGCTACGTATTAGCAAATTTCCCAACAATGCCTCGGTTGGCTCAGAATTGCACAAAGAAATTTCTGAACTTTTTGATAATACTGGACTTGAAATGTTACATCTTATGGTGAAGGACTATGAAAAGAAAGCGGATTTGTTACTTGAAGAATTGAATATATTGAATGATTCCATTTATACTGACACTGCTTTTTGTAGAATTAAAAAAGACTATAATAATGTTTTTCATGAGGTGGACCAATATTGTGTAAGGATTATAGAAAGGAAGGTAAAAAAATTAGAAAGGGACTTGAATGATTACAAGAATGGAATAACATCATGTTATTCAAATAAGCAGAACTGGTCTTCTAGATTTATGAATAAAAATGGAGCTCCTTCTTCTTTTCAAAATGTAAATGACAACACACCTATGACTGAAACTTTAAGACGTAGTGAAAGATTAGCTCAAAAACAGAACAACAATAATTCCACCCCAAAAAACATTGATAACCAGGGTTTTCAATTTCCCCAACGCAGGCAAGGGAACAGAACTCAGTTCCAGAACCAGCAAGCGTGGGGGAAACAGCGCAGATAAATATTCTTAATGAGACTAGTATATCACAAACACATTTTTCAACATATGTGATAGAGACAAAAAATAATTTTACTATATATAACTATACAGAAAACCAAGTGGAGGACACATATTTTGAATTATTTACTAAAGGTTTTCAGTTTGTACCAACTAAAAGTATTGATCTGACCAAAACTATTTTGGAATTTAAATTATTCACAAGACAGCTGAATTTAAATATTTTTTTCAAAGGAAAGAATTATTCCAGGGACCTAGTAAGCAGATCAAGTACTTTCAACCCACCCCTTCATCCAGTAGTGAAAATCTTTGAAGATATGATGGAAACTGAAATTAGAAGTTTATCTAAGAATAGTAATGTTTCCAAACAGAACATACATCAAGATTGTCTTAAACTCATTAGACAACTCAGGAATGAGCAGATAAGGGTGATGAAACCGGACAAAGGGGGAGGGGTAGTTTTAATGTATAAAACAGAATACGAACAAGTTATTCACAATATGCTTCAGGACACAGAGCAGTACAGTACCCTCTCAATTAATGAGTTGAACATAGCTTATGCAAGGATCAAACACATACTATATGACATGCTTCTACAGGGAGCTATCAATGAGAAACTTCACAACTATTTACTAGTTAATAAACCTCTTACACCAGTAATATTTGGTATACCCAAGATTCACAAGGGACTGGAACCACTCAAGTTTAGACCAATTGTCGCAGGTTCAGGCAGTATCACAGAACCCCTTGGTAAATTTGTTGACGCAACACTTAAAAACACCATAGCATCAATTCAACACATTTGTAAAGATTCTTGGGAGTTTCTTAAAAGTATTAAGGATTGTTTCTACACTAAAACAGACTTTTTAGTTACGATAGATGTTGTTGATCTTTTTCCTAGCATTCCATGACATTGGTACACAATGGTTCAACGAAATATTAATTAAAACATCAAATTTTAGTAACAACACTATAAATTTATTAACGGATTTTATGTTGATGATTTTAAAGAACAATTTTATCTATTTTAATGGGGAGTTTTTTAAGCAAAACAAAGGGGTGGCTATGGGTTCACCATGTGCCTCAGCATATGCGAATTTAGTTCTATATCACTGGGAGAATGAATACATTTTTGAAACAACATGGAAGAAGAATATTCTGCACTACAGAAGATACCTAGATGATATTAGTATTTTATGGGAAGGAAGTATAACAAGTTTAGAAGCCTTCTTAGAGTATATAAATGAGACAACAAGTTTCTTAAAATTTACATCAAATGTAAGCAACACACACATGAATTATTTGGATGTGTTATTGGTTAAAAACACAGAATTACAAATCTTTGAATCTTCTGTATATAGAAAACCAACCTTCTCTAACACGTACCTGCATTTTAGCAGTGCCCATCCATTTTCACAGAAAAAAGGCATTGTTAAGGGCCAATTCATTAGGGCCTCAAGAATGTGTAATACGGATGAAAAATTCTTTGCGGAGGCCCAATTGTTAAGGAAACTCTTTTCTGAGAGAGGTTACCCACAGACACTAATAGAGAAAATGTTTCAAGAAGTATTAGAAGGAAGAACAACTAAGTACAGCCCACTAGTAGGCACAGTTTTGGAACCATTACTTCCTGTGAACCCCACTTCAGAAGTTAAAGTTGATTCCCCTAATTTCCAGACTAGTTTTTGTTGTACTTACAATAATGAAACTGAAAAACTAAAGAAAATGATAAATAAATTCTGGCCCATTTTGACTACTAATGAAGAAACAAAAAAATGGGTACCAGATAGACCATTGTTTGTGAATATAAGGAATGCTAACTTAAAGAATATGTTCGAGAACCAACTTCCAATACAACCTGATAACAAGGGTGGTAAATTTCGAACATACAAATGTAACAGCTGTAAACAATGTTGTCATATTCTTGATGGAAATGGTTATTACATTAAATCAAGAAAATTTTTTGTTAAATCAACAAGCTATTATAACTGTGGATCAAAAGGTATTATATATTTAGGCATTTGTCAAAAATGTGACAGTTTCTATATAGGTAAATCTGAAAGAACATTACGCAAAAGAATCTACGAGCACATGTATGATATCAAGAAAAAGAAAGAAACGAATGCCTTTGTTAAACATCTTAATGCATGCCCAAATATGACCTTAAAATTTATGGTTATAGAACAAGTGCCCCTAAACCCGAGAGGGGGAGATTGGGAAGCTACCATTGAATTCAAGGAGTTGAATTGGCAACTTAGATTAAATGCCTCAAAACACCCAGGACTCAATGAGACCATAAGTATTACAAGTCTTCTCAAGTTAAGAAGGGCAAAATTATGATGATTTACTATATATACCAGATCCTTTATGACAAAACAGTTCTTTATATTATTTAGAAAAATATTGGTCAGTTATGAATATATCAATATATTCATTTTATTTTAATTTTGGAAGAATTTATAATATTTATTCAATCAAAAAATATATTAACAAAATCAATGAAATCATATTCCAAATGAATTGATAATCACAGATATAATAGCATAAGAGATAAAAAATATGCACAGTTTCACATTACATAAAGAACTTAAAAATATTAAAATTTAAAATATTAATTTATTTATTTAATTATTTATATTTATTTATTTATATATTTAAATACATTCGGTTACATATTTATTAAATATTTATTCTGTTATATTCAACTAATAACAATGTATTTTATGACTTTGGAAATTGAAGGACATAATAAGAAAGTAGTAAAATGAAATTTATATATTGGTTTATTAATATGTAAACTACATGTTACAAAAAGAATATTATTATAATAATATTATATAACAATTTTTTATAATAATTTTTTATAATATTTTTTAACATAAATAATAATAATATATATATATTTTTTAAACATAGTGTTGTTTACTATCATAATCAATAATACTGAAGCATTATGAGGTCAGGACAATTAGTGATTGGACAACGGAAAAACATAATAAAACAAAAGAATTTCACTTTGAATTTGTATAGTCAGAGATACGTTATAGAAGCTATCGCAAAATCAAAATATGAAATTTTATATTTAAGAAGTTTGATTAGAAATAAAAATAAAGCGGACGTAATTGTAGTGATTTAAACTTAATCATAAAAGGAATATTACACCTAAAAACACGTCCACATTCCATTAAAGATTTTACTTTGTAGGAATATGTACCACGAGATTAATACTTTCCAATAAATCATTGTATTTAACATCGGAAAAGAACGAATTATTGAACAGATTATTTTATTAATGATTTATATTTAACAATTTACGCAGAGAATGAATTAAGAAGTAGAAACTTTCATATTTTAATATTTAATTAGTTTTAATAAATGGTTAATATATGGTTATATTGTTGAATGCATCCGCGCTAGTTACCAGGAACAGCGCGAAGTTTGTTGGTATGACATTCAGTTGTGGTCTACATTTTGATATGGACATTGGGCTTAGTAATACGCCCAGTTTAGAAAGGAATAAGTTAGGTAATTATATTGTAAAGCACTACAAAGTGTTTCACAAATATAATCAGCGGAGTGGCAGAACACATTATGATAAAAAATGTTTCAATAACGCAGTAAGAAAGATATTTAATTCTAAATGAACATACTTATGTTTCAATAACACAGTAAGAAAGATATTTAATTCTAAATGAACACACTTATCAGTTGTTTTTTAATAACCTCCGCGCCAGATATAAGAAACAGCGCAGAATTTTTGTGAAGACATCCAGTTGGGAATTACATTTAAATATGGATATTGGGCTTAGGAACACACCTGGTTCAGAGAGAAATAGCTAGATAATTACAGCGCAAAGCACCACAAAATACTGTTTATTAAATATAACCAGCAGAGTTTTAAAACAAACCACGATAAAAAGGTTCCTGCAACACAGCTTGTTAGACAATACATTTTAATTGAGCATGGTTAATAGTTGCCTTTTAATAATAAAAAATGCTAAAGCAATGCTATGTAAAAACTGATCTACTTAGATTGTTAAACAAATTTGTTTAATTGTTTAATTGAATTACTAGCATTGTATATAAGCAAGCAATGGAATAGTCACAAGTTATCTTGAGAAAGCCCGTCATAGGTACGGGTGAAAGCGCTTGATTTATTTTCTTTTTTAATGTTGGATTCTACTTCTACTGAAAGTTATTTCTTTCGTGTATTTTAACTTTGGCTTGTCATTAAAAGCATTTTACTAAAGGAGAAGTTTTCAATGACTACTACAATTGTGGGATTCGTATGAAGAAGTTTATTGGCTACTTGTGCTTCTGCTAACTTTTTTCCTAGCTGTTTTCCTGGGACATTGTTCGTGTTTTGTATATACCAGATCATCAGAAATAATTGGAGAATTCTGATGACTGATGAGAAAGTAGCCAGTATTGTAGGGACACAGGCCAAGTTTATTTTTAAAAGGAATAGAAACTTGAAGGACATTTTATGTCCTGAGCCATTTTTAACCACTAAAAAGAATTTTTGTATTGTAAAAAGGGTATGTATGCCTGTCACTGTTGTAAAGCTTGCACACATATTGTGAAGGAAAATCGATTTGTCCATCCAAGAACTAACAGGATACATTTTTTGAATGTTTATGCAGATTGTAACACACAAAATGTTGTTTACATTGCTATCTGTCTATATTGTACTGCATATTATGTTGGAAAAACTAACTGTAGGTTGAAGGACAGAATTTTGAAACACCTGTCTGATATAAGGCTGAATAATGAACATAATGCTTTATATAAACACACAGTTTTACATGAAGGGCATGTGTTTTTGTTTATAGTGATACAGACAGTTAATAAGAGTAGCAGGATGGGTGATTTAAATAATGAGACTAAATATATGGAAATGCAATGGATTCTTAGACTGGGAGCTGATAAAGCCCCATGACTTGAATGAAGTGGTCCCTTTAAAACTGGCTTTAAAGAAAAGGAGGTTTCAGTATTGAATCTGATTTGTTACACTCTGTATAAAAATATGTGTGTGTGCTTGACTGATATATCATCTGATGAAGGGTTACACCCGAAAGTGCTTATGATACAGTTTTATTTTCTTCTTTTGTTTTAATAAAGCTGAACTGGTTTTTACATTCGGCTGGTGGTTACTGCCTTATTATTGCTTGATTTTTGCGGTTTTCACTTTTCGGCAGTACCTTTAGTGGAGGATACCCTTTATTTTTACTTTGTGATTATTTCTTCCTTTTGCAATTTTTCCAAAACATCAGCAGACAGATTCAATAAAGACTACACTGTCCATTTACACCATGTGTGCGGCACGATGCACACACAGTAGCAGACTGTTTTGAATTCAGTAAGTGGCTCTACATGGTGTGCAGACCCACACAGAGCCACACAAAGAAAATAAACACTGTGGCATGCTAATCACAGCATAAGCAGCTGAATTGTGCACTAATTAACCAATCCTAGATGGAGGAGCTATTCAAAAAGCTATAACGCAACTGTGTAGTCTCAGTGCTGATTTTCCCTGCAAATTCCAAAACCTACTGGAACACAGCCATGGAATGAGTTTACACAGAAACAATATTAGGGGCAGCTGTTGCTTTCTTTCATGTGTATGTGCAGCAGGCTGAAGTCTATGCTGCTGCTGCTGCTACTAGAACAAGACCAAGAAGGAGAAAAGTTTTCAAACCCCGTTTAACTTATCACAATCTACCTGACATGGAAATTGTAAAGCGCTACAAAATGGATAGAGACACACTACAAGAACTCTGCAACCTCTGTTGTCCTCAACTCAGAGCTAGGGGAAACTGATGGGAACCCATGCCAGTGGAGGCAAAGGTATATGTAATACTTAGAATTTTAGCTACAGGTACCTTTCAGAGATAAACAGGGTTAATGCTGGGGGTGTTACAGGCATCAGTGTCCGAGATCCTCCATCAGTTCTTGAATGCTGTGCTCCATCATGCTACTGACAACATATATTTTCCCCATGCTCCAGAGGATAGGACCAAAAATATGCAAGAGTTCTACCATGTATCTCACTACCCTGAAGTATTGGGTGCCAGAGATTGCACATATATAGAAATTAAGGCACCTCCTGGGGAACAGGAAGGCTGTACATAAATAGAAAAGGCTTCCACTCTGTTAACTGCCAAGCCATGTATAATGCCAAGAGAATCATCTTGAACATGTGTGCTGGCAACCCAAGCATTTACTATGACTCACATATCTGGCATGCCTCCCAACTCTATCAGATTATCACTATGGGGGATATCCCACAGGATCATTTACTGGGGGATGCAGGTTATGCACTGAAACCGTGGCTGATGACGCCATCAGAAATGCACACACACACACACACACACACACACACACACACACACACACACACACACACACACACACACACACACACACACACACACACACACACACACACACACACTGAAGAACACCATAATGAAGCACACACTCAAACCAGTGTTTGGGCTGCTGAAGTCATGGTTCTGGTGTCTAGAAACATCTGGGGGAGTCCTGCAGTACAATCCATGGACATGTACTGAAATATTCACTGTATGTGCCATGCTACACAACATCATTCTGAAAAAAACGGCTTCATTAGGATGAACAAAGGGAAGTGGCACACATCCCACTACCAATGGCAAGGTCATCACAGCCACATGCAGGTGAGGAGTCAGAGGGGGAAGGAGCAGCTGCTGTGGGTGTAAGCAGATGTAGGCGTGCTCAATATGCCCTCGCATTGGCTAACAGACAATGCATAGCACACTCAGAACCTAAGGGGTTAAAACCTTCCTCTTACGCACATACATATAGTAACATTGATGCCAGGCAATGCTCACAACCTTTACCTAACCATGTAATTGCTGTATACTGCTAGCATCAGACAGAGTCAGCCCTGAATAAAAACTGTTGCAACTGCTGGATTTACAAGGTAAATGTTGAACCTGGTGTGTATTGTGTAATAATATGAATGACTGCCATATCCTTGCACATTGTTACTTGGTAGTGTAAGCAAGTAATAGGTGAGTAATTTGTACAGAAATTACTTTAACATGTAACAGAATAGATTTTTATGACTTACAAGTATATGTGCCCATTATTAAGTAGTAGGCCTCAGGCATCAAAGATTCACACAGTCAAACCTCTCAAAAGTGTTGATGGTCACTGCATGCCCTCAGTTTAGCATCATACGTTTGTTCTGGAAATTCATTAAAGAGAGAAGTTAGAAAGTAATGAGACACATTTCAGTTTCAGAACTCAGAACCCTGACAAGAGCATTAACAATACTGATGCAAAAAAAGTTTGATGCTATCAACTGCCTAACTTTCTAAGACCAATATAAATCAGAGGTACAATTACCAGTTCAACATAAATGCAGATATACTAAGCACTAAGTCAGCTATGTACCCTGAGCATCAGACACAAAACTTATGTATTCCTGAATCCAAAAGATAGAAAACAGGGATATAGCACAGTTATAATCATTTGCACAGGGTGTTGTGTGGGGTAGGGGGCAGGAAACTTAGGCTGACACAAAAAGTCAGTGAGTGTATGAGTAAGAAAGAGAAGCAGGCAGACATTTGGATAAAGTAACAAATGGCCATTAAGACAGAATGAGTTTTATTCTTCACAGCTGAACCATGTAACTGTTGTATAACATTGAGTCTGTATGGGTCCTCCAGGTGAAATTAGTGTCTGAGTGTCTGCATGAACACAGCCAAGCTCTGTGCTAGCTCTACATCTTGGTATGTCCCACAGGTGTGCATGGTAGATGTGGCACTTTGTTGTTGTCATACCCGACCATGAGAACTGGTTCTCCCAGCAGTTCCACTGACACATTCATGCCCACAGTCAGATGCACTGCTGCTACCTGAACATGACTGATGTCTGCTGGAAGAGCTCCCCTCATGGAGATGCCCAGGACTACGTCCCCATGTCCTGTTATATCTGGGTGTGGACAGCTCCACCGTTGATGGAGCAGTGGAAGGGCTGCCACTATGGCAGCATCACCAGGCATGGCCACGGTGGCTAACAGTAGATGATATGTCTGACCTACGCCCACCAGGATGCTGTCCCCCTCCCATCAGACATTCCATGATAGACACCACCCATTCCAAGGTATCATTCATGTGATGCACTGAATTGGCATTACGGTGGAAGCAGTTATGCATGTCAGCCTATGCCACATCTACAACCCTAAGCATTTCTCTGGAGGACCTTTGGGAACATGCCTGTGCCTCCATGATGGCCCTAAACATACATTGAGTGGATTGGGAAGAGAGACACTTGGATCAGGTGGAGAATGGACAGCAGGGCTCCTCTGAGCTTCCCTAACAAACCTTCTGCATGACACCTCACCCACAATTTGGCTACAGCCAGAGTCAACAGGCACTGAAGTTGCAGTAACCACACTTTCCTACTCAATTGTCTCACCCTTTACCTGTCCAATATCTGAAGGCTTATTGGAATGGGTAGGCATAGGCCTACTGGCTGTGTCCGATGGAAGTACAGAAGATGGCTGTATGTCAACCTTAGTGTCAGATTCAACCTCTGCACCCCTCTGATTGTGCCTCTGTTTGTCCGCCATTATCATCAGAGTCTGTGGATACTCTGACATCAGGTGGTAGAAGTCCCACACTTCCAATGTCAGGATCACCTGTGATAATAAGCAACAAGCACAAGAAAAAATTAATACCTACAATACTATAGTCCAATATATGCTAGCAAAGTAACAGTGGTGCCACTATTACAGACTTTATAGCAATACACACAACAGTCCTGACACCAGCACGACAAACTAAATATTTCTTTGAACTACTCATCAGTAATGACATAAAAATGTTTGGCTTACCATGTGCAGAAGATAGTATGCTTTGTATGCTGGATGTTCCTGAAAGAAGTTAAGCAAAATGTAAGGACAACATAATCACAATAAACAATAAAACAGGAGTAAAACGTTTTGCCTTGATATGTCCATTAACTATACTTTCAACAAGAACTTGAATGACAAGTGCAACCTAAGCTCCATGTGTAATCAATCAGAGTGTGTTGTTAACTGTAGCAATCTACAATCCCCCCAGCCAATTTCCTTGTTAAACAGAACTAATGTATTGATGTAAATATTTTACTATACAAGAGTATTTAACAATTGAGATATATAAGCCTACCTGGAAGTTCCTCCTGGGACATAGCTATTGCTAAGGTTGGGAGGTTGGCATAGTGGTTAAGGTGTTTACCTTGTAGGTGGAAGGTGCAGGGTTTGATTCTCCCATGCGGTAATTGGCTGGGCTTGGAGTGGCTCACAAGGACAGTTAGTTTGTTACTAATTTATGAACTTATCACTTCTATCACAGGAGGATGTAGATGTTTGTGCAGTCACAGAAACCTGGTTCAAGGCCTCAGAGAGTACCCTGGCCGTGCAAAGCTACAATGCCTTCCACACCTTCATCCCAAAAAATGAATGTGTGAAAACAAAAGGTGGTATTTCTATCTGTAATAGGGATAAATTCACCTACCAGCTAGTTAGACTGGGCAACTCCATGGAGTTACTCCAAGTTTAGATTACTGTGAGTGAGACTCCCATTCAAGTCATAGCTAGTTATAGATCCTCCTCTATGGATCATGATTCACATGATGCCTACTTGACCAAACTGGAGTCGATCCAAATATTGCCAAACACTCTGATCATGGGGTATTTCAATTATCCCACCATCAACTGGGAAACTTACTCTAGCCCTAACACACTAGCGCAAAAGTTCCTTGACTTTTTTAACTCAAATGCCCTGGAACAAATTGTTCAAACCCCGATAAGAGGAACAAGCATACTAGATCTGGTCCTCACTAACATGATAAACAGATGCACCACAACAACTGTCAGACCATCATTAGTCAAATCTGACATCAAATCAGTCACCTTCGAACTGGCACTAACACTAGAATCACAGAGGGTGAAGTCAAACTAAAAAACTTCACCAAAACAAACTACTCCCTCCTTGGGGAAGGTATAAATGCCTTCCAAGACCCACCCCCAGCTGGAAGTGGTAACTACACCAAAGCTTACACTAAAGCCCTGTAAAATCACTTGTATAAGTGTATAGACTCAGCTGTTCCATACAGAGTCAAAGCCAGGGCCCCAGGTAAAAACAAGTCACCCTGGTGGACATCCAGCATCAACAAACTTTACAATAAATGCAAAAAGTTGCTGTCTAAGAAAACTAAGGTGAGGCCCCAACAATGGAAAAGCACCATCCTCAGCCTCAACAGGTAAATAAGACATGTCAAATTCTCTAAGGGTAAGTTTGAGAAAAATTTAGCAATCACAGCCAGGGATAACCATAAGACATTTTACAGCTCTATAAGTAGCCTAAAAGGTAGGACCCAAGCGCATGCTGAACTAGTGACTAACAGTATCACACACGGAACCTGCAGTGATAGAAAACCTGCTAGTGGACAGATTTGGTGAAAATTTCACTTCTTATCCCATCCAAACTTATCACAAACCTTGCCCTCACCCCCCCCCCATCCCCACATACCTGAAGAGCAGGTCATTAAAGCCTTGTCTAAGGCAAAAAAACATAGCCTCTATGGGACCAGAAGGCACCCCAGGTTGTCTTCTAAATAAACTAAAACATGAACTGGCATCACCATTAAGTACCCTATTCAATTACAGCCTAACCACAGGCTTAGTTCCTGCTAATGGAGAACAGCAACAGTTATTCCCCTCCACAAAGGTGGTTTAGCAACAGTCCAGGGAATTATAGACCCATAAGTCTGACCAGCCTCATCTGTAATCCCATGGAACATATTCATCATGGACCTCATAAATAAAGACATGGGCAACCTCCCAACCCCGGATCCGACCCAATTCAGCTTTGTCAAGGGCAGATCCTGCCTGTTAAACCTAGTGGATTTCTTCAAAAATGGATCAGGGTCATTGAAAAGGGCAAATCTGTGCACACACCATACCTTGACTTGGCAAAGGCCTTTGACATAATCCCACACTCAGGCATTACTAATAAACTTAGCAAACTGAATGTAAATTCACCACGGGGATTAAGAAAATTCACTCCAGGGATCACTCCAGTGGCTCTACTCAACAGAGGCAATGAGAACTAGGGTCAGGTGGCACAATGCCAGGGTAATCCTATGGGGTAGGCTTGTAAAGGCTCCAGGCCATTAGCCTAGTACACACCTAACCCCCTTTGTTGTAAGATGGGTTGCCAACTGGCTCACAAATCAATCACACACTATACAAGTGGGTGACTCCATGTCAACCAGCAGACCTGTCACTAGCGGGGTGTCACAAGATCAGTGCTGGGCCCCCTACTGTTTGGTATATACTTCTCAGAAGTTCAGGCCAAAACTAATGAGCTGTGGCTGACTAAGTTTGTGGATGACTGCAAACTGGGTGCAATTACTGAATCCCCAAATGATGCTAGAATATTTCAGGAGGGTCTGACGCAGACCAAGGACTGGTGTCTTAATCATGGTCTCAGACTGAATGCAAAGAAATACATCATCATTCCCTTTGGTAAAAACAATGCCCCTTCATACTATCAAATTAACAACAATACCTTATGTACCTACGAAGTGGTAAGAGATCTGGGATCACAAACTGATTGTAACCTTAACTTTGACCACCATGTGTCTACTTTAGTAAGGAAGACTTTCTACATAGCACACTTGATTAGCAAAGGCATCACTTCTCTTGCAAAGGAGGTTATAACCCCTCTATACTCATCACTAATCAGGCCCATATCCGAGTACAACACCCCTTTCAGCATGTATTGTACAAAGCACCTCCAGCAATTGGAGAAACCTCAGAAGCTTCTAACTAAGAAGATCAAGAGACTCCAGTACATGCCTTACACAGACTAACCAAAGTCCATGTCACTATACTCAGTATCATATAGACTTTTTCGGAGAGACGTATGCCTAGCTTACAGAGCTCTGACCCAAACCTAATGAATTTGCTGCACATCTGTAAATCTAATGGGGCTAGAGCTACCCATTCTGGGGACCTAAATATGGCCTGCAACTTGAATAGGATGTGCTGGAGGGACAGATTTGTCTACCAGCAACTGCCACATTTTTGGAATAGGCTGCCAATTCACGTGAAGGAGAGCACCTCTAAGACACTGTTTCAAAGGAACATGGATGAGTGGATGGGGCACTGCAAATTCTTACCAGGGATAGCACCCGCAACCCTCCTTGACATAAGGAAGTTATTACTAAATGCAATCCTGAGTATTGACTAGAGTATCTATGGTATTACATTGGGATGAAATGGCTAGGATATAAACGACCTCCGGGTTGATAGCCTAGTAACCTCCTATGATCCTATGATCCTATGATCCTGTGATCCTATGGTCCCTGAAACAGTAGCAGCAATGTTAAGGACATGCCGTTCTGCACTTTCTTGGGAGCTGTCTAGATCCCTGACAGTGGACAGGAATTCTTCATTTGCTGTTAGTGGTGTCTCTGTAGCAGGCCTCCCTAGGTACCCATCCTATCATGGGCCACTGCAACTGCTCTCCTCCGTGCAGATGAGATTATGTCAGTGGCCCTATGGTGCACCTGATCATATGTCCTGCTATGACCACCTACTGAATTCACATCTGCAACTATCTGCTGCCAAATTTGCATTCTAACTGACATATCTCCATGTCACCTCTCAAGCTGAAAGGCACCATGTCACCTAAAAGCTTCCACAAAATACCTGATTCTCAGGGTCACTGAATGGTGGTTTTCAGGGATTGAGATGCCTGGGTGCCATAGTCCTAGGTGTCGTAAAATACAACAGGGAAGTAAATTCTGTGGGAAGAAATAGCCAGGAAATTGTTATGGCTAGGCTTGTATAGGCCCTAGGGCCGATAGCCTAGTACCAACCTATGAACCCATGAACCTATGAACAGAAGCATAATACACAGAAGTATCACATAACTAAAAACACCTGTTCACAGATAAATCAGAAAAGGTAGCATTTTACTATTATCCACTGTAGAAATATAAAAGTCTAGATATTTTAAATATGAATAACAGGAATTATGTGGTTGTACCATATTACATTCACACATAAAACAAGGCTGGATGCAAAACAAGGGAGAGTAACAATAGCAACATATCCTTGTTTGTGTCAAAACAGAAATGCAGCTTTGCTTTGCTACCCCCAACAGAACAGGAAAATGTCATTTTTTTGCTAGCCATCCATCAGTGAAATGCTAAAGGTGCTATCAAATGAACTGTCCCTGAAACGTGTACAGATTTAACACAGAAAATTCCATTTTAAACTATCGCTAATCATGTATACCTGTGAAATGCCCTGACAAACATGCCCATGCAATCAGTACACTTTTAACTAATGCATACAGATAACAGATAGCATTTGCTAATTAAAAAAAAAAAAAAAAAAAAATATATATATATATATATATATATATATATATAGGTTTACTATCACAATGCCGACGTGCACTTGCACGGCTATGAAGTATTCGAACAACAGATGTTCGAATACTTCATATTTTGGCAGGTGATGTGAGCGAACGTTACCATTGCGAATGGACTGTGCATTCGCAATTCTAAAGTTCGCTCATGTGACGGGATTGCGGTACAGTGTGGTTAGGGAAATACATCCCTTTCCTCACTGTAGTGCGATCTCGGAGTTGGAATATTAAGTTGGGGGGTGTGGGGGGTGCAGGGGGGCTTGCCCCCCTGCATAACTGTGTGTTTAGGCTGGTTAGGTAGGTAGTTACGGGACGGGTGGGAGTGCTGTGTATTGCCGAAAATATCGCGAGCGACATTTTCGTCAATACACAGCTGTTTTCGACTTTAGGTAAATTCGGAAATGTTCATTTCCGATGTATAAATTTGAAAATGCAGACACGTTTTGTTCTGATTTTTGAATTTATGATAGTAAACTATATATATATATATATATATATATATATATATATATATATATATATATATATATATATGGGATATATAATAGTAATATGATCCACAGGCTTGTGTAACAAATGTAAGAAAACTGTGTTATGTTCTGAGCTTAAAAAGTGTAACCACAGTGCACCCTGCTGGAAGAAAGCTGATAAGTAAAGGACTTTATGACTGTGTATGATCTCAAGCTAGGAGACATGATGTCTGGGCTAGGAAATTATTTCTATTGTCCTAAGACATAGATAATTACTAGGTTTCACATGTAAAGTGTCTTTTATTGCTGTGGTGTCCTGGCAGGTGCAGATTACAAAAAATGTTAAATTTTAAGTTCTGTGAGCCTGGGAAACTTAATCAGAAGTGTCAATAATGATGTAATCTGAAATGAGTCAGCCGTAATGTGTATTATCAATTTAAGAGATCTCAGAGAGAAAGAGATTGCATTTTTATTTTGTTTCTGATCCTGAGCACATCTCACCAGCCCTGTGCCTTGCTCTGTAAGTAAAGTTATTTAGATCCTAATATTTCTTTTAGAGATAGATAGAAATATAGCCAGATTAGTCTAGATGTTTTCTATATTTATGTCAGTCTGTCCTACAATATTGTTTTAAAATATTTTCTTGTGATTTCTGAAGTCTCTATTGTCACTATGTTGAATTAATGAGTATTGTCTTGTGTTTTTATTATTTATTATTAAATATTTTTATTTTTAAATCTTTGAACTGTGGCTGTTTTGTGTAGAGATAATTTAAGCTCTTAAGAGTACTTGCATGTATTTCGTGATACCGTATAAGCCACTCCTAAATAATCTTCACGTCTCAGTCACACTTACCAATTGGATAATAATAACATTGCACAGTAGAATTCAACACCCTTTGGTAAGGGCCTTTATAGTAGCTGATAGTAGTGGTTGGTGACAGTCACTACTACCATATAGTCTAGGCAGAAGGGGTCATAGCTGCAGAACCTGTGCCAGCCTTCCACATGGAGTGTCTGTGTGTTTATATATAACTCAAATCTCAATGTGTGTGTGTGTGTGTGTGTGTGTGTGTGTGTGTGTGTGTGTGTGTGTGTGTGTGTGTGTCAGCTACTTGGGCAGGGATACAAAGCACTGGTTGTATAGAGAGGGTGCTGGAGGTTTTGGCTTGACCACTCGGCTGAGATCTGAACCCTATAGCTGTGCCATTGGGGAGTCTTATTGGGGATCTGGAGAGAAAGGGAGAAACCAGACCCAGACTGACTGTGATCTCTGTGTGCTCTTAAGGGAAATTGTACTTTACTGTGTGTGTGCTTGTCATCCTCCCAGTGTGGACGCCCCTCACTGGTGCTAGTGGTGAGGATTGAGGCTCCTTGATTACTGGGACAGTGCATGGGCATTACAGTCCCCTTTGGCAAAGAAGTATCCCTGCTAAATATGATATACATAGCACTCCTCTGAGCTCAAACTCTGTGGTGTGAGACTTGGGAACACAAGTTAATAGCAATTTAAACTTCAATCACTATGTATCCATAGTGGTAAGACACACATTCTGTATTGCGCAACTCATAAATAAGGTAATCGCATCCAAGACCAGGGAGGTCATAACTCCACTATACTTGACCCTTATCAGACCATCAGTTGATTACAATGCTCCCTTCTGTATGTACCTCACCAGACACCAGCAGCAACTGGAGAAAGCATAGAGGTTTCTGGCCAGGAGGATCCATGGCCTCCAAAACATGACATGCATGGAAAGACTGAAAGACTTGTCACTGTATTCAGTATCATACAGCCTGCTGAGAGGTGACCTATGTCTGGCCTACAGAGCAGTCTAAGACCCTGCCCTATTTGAAATGCTGGACATCTGCAAATCAAATGGAACAAGAATAACTTGCTCCAGGGATCTCAACCTAGCCTGTGACATAAACAAAACATGCTAGAGAGACAGATATATTTCCCAGTGATTGCCACTCCTCTGTAATATGATCCCATTGAATGTCTAGCAGTGCTTCTCAATGACCCTATTCAACTGCAACATTGACAACTGGATGGGTGATTGTAAATTCACCCCAGGGGTAGCACCTATGTCCCTCATGGACAAGGGCAGTCAGTGCTGATCACAAAATTGCTCTGCTAACAATGATCATCTAACTATGCTCAATGAGTGTACTTGGGTTTTTATACAGCTAGGCTTGCAAAGGCGCTAGGGCCATTAGCCTAGTAACCTTCTATGAACGTATGAACCTGTGCAGGCCTCCCAACATCTTCTCTTCACCATGCTCTACTGATGTCATCCAGTATCAGTTGTCCTGTAGCCTTGTAAAAATCAGACTTGTGCCATAATGCTTGTGTAAAGTGATGAGCTCTGTAGTCTGTGTACTTAGATAGGTAGGGGTTCTGTTCTCACTGCAGTCAACTGGTGTGTGTGCGTGCCTAGCCAGAACAGCATAAGTGTGTATCCTACAGTTACCACTCAAATCCAATGAACTGACAGTATTTTGATACTTGCACATGCCTACAAATCCATTTCATGCAGGCCTCCCAACATCATCCAGTGTAAGTTGTTCTGCAGCCTTGTAAAAGTCAGACCTGTGCCGTGGCACTTGCATAAAGTACTGATCTCACTGCAGTCACCTGTGTGTGTGTGTGTGTGTGTCTGTGTGTGTGTGTGTGTGTGTGTGTGTGTGTGTGTGTGTGTGTGTGTGTGTGTGTGTGTGTGTGTGTCTGTGTCTGTGTCTGTGTCTAGCCAGAAGAGCATAAGTGTGTATCCTACAGTTGCCACTCCAATCCCATGAATTGACAGTATTTTGACACTTGAACATGCCTACACATCTATTTTATGCAGTCTCCAAACATCTTCTCTCCAACATGCACTGCTGATCATCCAATATAAGTTGTTCTGCAGCCTTGTAGAAGTCAGACTTGTGCTATGACACTTGTGTTAAGTACTGAGCTCTGTAGTCTGTGTACTTAGATAGGTAGTGGCTCTGTTCTCACTGCAGTCAACTGGTGTGTGTTTGTGTGTGCGTGTGTGCGTGTGTGTGTGTGTGTGTGTGTGTGTGTGTGTGTGTGTGTGTGTGTGTGTGTGTGAGCATTGGCATGCGCTTGAGGGTGTGTGTGTGTTTGCGCACTGGCTTGACATTAGAAAGAGCCTTTTACACCAGCATATGGGACACTGTTATTACCATATTCTCTTCACCAGACACTGCTGATGTCATCAGCTATAAATTGTTGTCTGAGACACTCCAAGTTAGATGTGAGCTGTAGCACTTGCCTTAAATACAGAATTTTGTAGTTTGTGTACTTAGGTAGGGATTCTATTCTCACTGCAATCAGTTGGGTGTGTGTGTGTGTGTGTGTGTGTGTGTGTGTGTGTGTGTGTGTGTGTGTGTGTGTTTGTGCACTTGCATGACATTACAGAGAGCCTTTTACACCAGCATGTGGGACACTGCTATTACCATATCCTTCTCATCAGACACTGCTGATATCATCACCTATATCTGATTTGTGGATGTGCATTATTCCCACCAGGGCAAGGTCAGAGACTGGCCTGGAGGCCAGGCAGAAGTTACTTCATCCTATATGATCCAGATTACAGTGACATGGCCTTCAGTGTATCCACATATTTCATGGCATGGTTTGAAGTTCCTGTGTTTTCTTGGAAAGAAAACCATGTGGTCTCTCCAGATGCTGCATGTATCTGGTGAGGTACATGCAAAAGAGAGCATTATACTCTATTAGTGTTCTGATAAGGTTCGAGTACAGTGCTGTAATATAATCCTCAGATCTGAATACAATGGTGTGACTTATGATGTGCACAACATAGGCTTTTGATACCACTGTGGAAACTTGTTGGTCAATGTTCAGATTGCTATCTACGTGCATTCCCAGTATTTGCATCACTTTGTTTCAGCATAGTGGGACTATTGTCAATGCTGTAATTAGCAGAGAATTCCACTTTGCAGAAGGACTAAATAAAGACACATTGTTACATTTATTTGTAGACCATGTGGCTTTGTCACCAATCATTTGTCTGTGTTAGCCCCTCCTGTAGTATGCTGTCATCATAGGTGGCCTCAATGATTGCACCCAGTATGCAAGAATTAGCAAACGTGGTAAGCCACAGGCTTTATGCTTTAGCCTGAGCTGTCGAGAAATAGATTCTGAACAGTATAGGGCCAAACACAGATCTCTGGGTATGCCAATGGTGACAATTCTACTGGTACAGGTTGATTCACCAACTTTCAGAGTAGATGTTCTGTCAGTGAGCCAGTTGGCTACCCATCTAGTGATGTTTCTCAATGATACCTGCATGGGGGATTGTGTTCAAACCCTAGGCCAGATCAGGATAACCAGTATGCACAGTCTTATCTTCATCCAGGCCTATCACACAGAATCAATGGGATGTGACAACATCACAGATCTCCTATTGTGTGACTCAGCACAAACACCTTCCCGAAATGGTTAAATACTCACTTCAACACACCCTCCACACAGACTATATTCCTGTAGAAGAGTGTACATCAACATGCATCCATGTGAGTTGGGGGGACAGCACCCAGTGCATGCATGTATAGACACATCCTGACTCTCCTCATCTATGAGGCAGACCAACATGTCATCATGGATCTTTTACTAAATGGACACAAACATCCTGGCTGTGTGCAACAGATCTGTGTGAGTTGTTAATGTTAAATCATGTCTGTTACGTCTGTAAAATGTCCTCAAAGAGGTCATCAAGGGCATGCATGACAACACTATCCTCCTTTTGAACTTGACAAGCCCAAGGTATTTGACACAAATCCACACTGAAGTTCACTCATCACTGTCAGATGTGGCCATAAACACCTGTATCACCAAGTGGGGAGACCACTGTATCACATATATGGCATCAAAATATATTGAAATGTATGAAGCGAACAATATCTCAAGTTCAGATCAGGTCCATACATCAGGGCTGTCTGCTAGGCTCTTTCCTGTCCATTATTTAAGTCACAGACATCACAAATGGCATATGCATCCTGTGACCAAACAGTTGTCTGAAGGACTACAGACTGCGGACAATCATTGACACCACCTGTGATATTAGTATAATACAGACAGTATCAACACGCAGCAAAGATTGTTGCCACAGCCATGACAACATCCACAATGACACAAAAATATGGGGGGATTTGTTATGTCGGGAAAACAAACACAACCCAAGTATAATGTAGACATCACACCTTATAATCAGACCAATAGGTATGTGACTTGTGTCCTGGGGTAAATAGTATGTGGAACATCCACCAGCATGTAGCTACAGTGCTGACTACTCTGTTGTATGTAACACAACTACTGAATATGTGAAGGACATCCACATCACAGGCCATAATACCGCCACAGTTCACAGCCTTCATCACAAAAATAACTGAGTATGATGCATCCTTCTTCATGTACCTCATTACACATCTTCCAGTGATAAGTGACTGAAGTGTACCACCTTTGCGACAGTGAGCTGTCACACATCTTATTGGCCATACCTAGGTATTCTTTTTGTGGCATAAACATTACTGTCTGATGGTGTGGAAACCCCATCAAGTTGTTACACTAGATGCATGTGTGAGACCTGTTCTGGTGATGCGCACAGTACATATATAGCTGTTTGTCAACATTAATGGCAAGGGTAACATTTGTGACTGTGTGAATTGTGCCATATACATATGCCATACATACCAGTCAACTAGCCTATATTGATAATAATTTTGCATACAGGTATAGCAGAGTCCCTCCTAACCCTTCTAGCAGATGTTACAGTGTCAGGACAGTGTGCGTGATTACCTCATAGAGTGCAGATATGTCATAATAGTTGTACAAGTGTGTTTGTGCAGAATCATCTCTGATCACTCTAAATCACATATGTTATGTCAGAGACATGGGATTACTGGTGGTATTATTCTGATATTGTCCATGATTGTGCGTGCTTCTTTTAATGTTGTCCATGAGCCTTTACCTGCATCCCACTTGCTGGAAACCTCTGCTGAGATTACACTCATATTCAGGCAAATTAGTTTGCACAGCATCTCAAAATGCAGCCTACCCCAGTTGTGTATAACAACCCTGATAGATGCCCTCTGCGTTGTTCATATAAGGATGCTTATCTTACATAGACATCTTCCCTATTGTTATGTCACATTGTGTGACAGTCACATAATACACATTTTCACTGTGCAGTCCCTACTGTACTTTATTAATATGTGATTGGTGTTGCTGCTGCAACTGTCTTCCATTGACATACCTTATCTGCTGTACATTAGGTTGTTTCACCTGTCCTCTTCCCCTGTGTTCATTTCTACAATTTATCTGTGTGTCACTGTTCAATACACACACACTTCCCCTGAATGTTTATTTTACACAGCATTCCATGTACCCTTAGAGATCATTTACACAACATTGGTACAGAATGCCAGGAATGGGATTTCACAATACTCTGCATTGTATACACTGTCTTGTACTGTGTTTGGACCATATACATATCATACCTTTCACCTGTCCAGATTTTCATAGTATGTCGAACATTTTGCGTTATATCTTTTGGTCTGTTCTTATTACATTTGTGGTTTTCTGCCATATCACTGGGATGATCTCAGGACTTAATGTCAACAAATAATTACATACACTTGAGTTTCAGACTTCAAATCTTGTAGGTGAAGCCTACACAGAGTTTATTGAATCCCAGGGCAGGTTTATTTGCCACATTTATACATGATTTAAAATCCTTCATTTTCTGTTTTTCTGCAATGTTTTGGAATAGCTCATCATCAATAGATATCAATTTTCATTCTTTTTCAGGTTGGCTAAAAATT
>NC_056735.1:208577686-208715186 GCF_019279795.1 Protopterus annectens
TTTAAATTGTTTTAATTGATTAATTGAGCTGCTTATATAAGGGGAGGTCTACTGTGACTTTTATACAAGGATCTGAAGAAGCTGTAATGGTGAAAGCGCTCATCCGTATGTTATAAGTGCACATTCTTGGAATTAAATTTGGAGTTTTGTTCTTACTTCTGCTGTACTCCACTTCCTTTGTGACTAACTTTTTTTATTTGATAGGAGCTATTATAAACAGATAAAGGGGGCAGCAATGGGTTCTCTGGCTGCCCCTGCATATGCTAACGCAGTTTTGGCTTCTTGGGAAACTACAATTTTGAAGGAACTTGAGAGCAAATATAATGTTGCTTTTTATGTACGTTTTGTTGATGACTTGTTTTTTGTCATTGAAGGAACAGTTTCAACAGCAGAGGAGTTTATTAATGACATCAACACTAAATCTGTTTTTTTTTTAATTTACCAAGGGTGACTGCGGGCAAATTGTAAACTTCCTAGATGTCACCTTAAAATGAGAAGTAGACAAAAACTGTTCAGTAGTAAAATTCATAGGAATGACACTTTTTCTAATGGTTGCTTACACCACCGTAGTAACCATCCAAACTTCATTAAGAAAAACATACCAAAGGAACAATTTATATGAGCTAGTCGAATGACTACCTGTGATAATGAATTAATGGCTGAATTCAACTTAATAATTCAAATGTTTTAGCCAGAGGTTATGATGAGAGCTAGCTTAACAATTTAAGTCAGAAAATCATCAACAAGAGATATACTTTATATCCCCCTATGTTGAGAATTCCATTTTTCAAAAGAAGTTCAGACACCCAAGAAAATAAGTTTTTTTGTACCTTGAATATGTCTGTAGATAGTTCAGTTATTAGAAATATTATCAATAAAAACTGGAGAATATTAGAGGGAAATTCCGAGTTAATTAAAACTATTGGAGTCAAACCTAATTTTGTATATAAGAACACTTATAACATCATGAAATTGTTAGAAAATGACACAAATAATTGTTCTGCAGGAAACATAGTTATAAATAAAAAAGGAATGTATAAATGTTCTAGTTGCAACTATTGCAGATACATATTAGAGGGCCCTTATGTTTTGTTGAATCACACTGAATACACCATTAGAGTTCCTGGATACTGTACATGCAACACACAAGGGGTAATATATATTGGTCAATATAGTGGATGTGAAGCATTCTACATTGGGATGACCACACATAAATTTAGAGAACGTATATGTGAACACATTTATGTTATTAAAATTAAGGATGGGAAGAACGCACTGTTTAAACACACTACTGAATGTGATAAGTATAAGACGTTTATGTTTTCCATATTGGAAGTGGTCAATGCTGATTTAAGGGGTGGTGATTTTAGAAACCACCTTGAACAGAAAGAAACTTTATGGCAGATTAAATTAGGTGCCGACAAGAAACCAGGCTTAAATGAGTCTATTAACATAAAGTGTTTTTTAAAAAACAAAAAATTAAAAGTTAGACATATGTAATTGGTAGTTACAGAAAAACACTTGATTTTTTAAGTTTTTTTAGGACTTATGGATTTTAAATGTCAATTATTTAATTATCTAACTGTTTAACTGTAAAATTCCCCAAAGAAGGCAGAAGACAGCTCAATATGAGGAATTTTACAGTTTTACAGTTTCGTTTGGTTGCTGCAGTTGGGTTTGTTTTTATGTAACTGTTTAATTGATTGATTCTTCTTAATTGAGTGTATATAAAATGGAGATGTTTGCTGAATTTTTTTTATTCTGAAGAAGTCTTTGACGAAAGCGGGAATAAACAGTGTATACGCTAGATACATTTCAGCCTCTTTGTAGCTGCATCACCAGCCTTCATTGACCATTGGGAGCCTGTGTTTTACCTGAATTTTCCTACTTTACCGAGTATTCATTTTCTGCTGTTGTTGTCTGTAACGCTGCTTTTTACTGTCTTCTTGCTTCTCATTAATGGTTATGTCTGTGTTTCATTTATCATTTCTATGCACTCATATAGTCTGTGTCTCATTGGCCTCCACGGTATTCTTACATATTCCTTATAGTTCTTTTGATGAGTTTAAAGTAAAACAATATTACTTTGAAATTATCTATTTTACCAATGAAAGGCTGGATTCTTGGCTAGCATGCCTATTTTGCTGGACCACTTCCCTGTCTTCCCATCCCCATCTTGGCCCCCGAGCATTTGACAATTTGCACATACAGTTACTACACCTCTTCCATGAGATCGCTTAACTCTGCTCTAATAAATTAAAGTATTAAAAGGCATATGCCCTGTAATAAAACAGTGACTAGTACTGTTTAACTCCATTAATTTAATAGCAAAGTTACCTTGTCCATGCATAAAAACCATACAAACATGCTATGTTTAACATGGCACTCATAATAATCAATATTCAAATAAAACACAGATTACCAACATACGATCAAAAATGACAAATAGATATATAAATGTTATAATATAAATATATTATATTATATTAATAGGAAAGAGTATAATATGTTGAATTTAAAATAGCAGACATCAGTTTCTAACTAAGCCATGCTTCTGTGTATAATACCATTAATACAAGCAGATTTAACTGTTATAAAAGATACATAACCATTTCCAGTATAAATATTCCAATCCCAAACATCCTGTCTGTTATGATGACACTAAAAGCTAGAATATAGGAAAAAAATCAAGAATTTATATCCCTCTGCTAATATTCCTTAAATGTCAAACTATTCTAACAGACTATCACTAACAACTACTAACTCACAACCTTTATTCACATTCATATATATCATATGTCCCACACTACAAACAACAATCCATAAACATAACTATTACAAGTAAAGATAAAAATACTCCAGTTACTTATCTTCAACCACATACATATAAACAAGTCATCAATCTAATCACAAAAAAGAACATTACCCATTAACTAAACTACTGCATACTTACAACTATTTACTTCATTCTTTCCTATAATTTCCTAAGCTGGTGATATAGAACCAAATAGAGATCCTGCTCTTGTTATACAACCCACAAATACATACAGCCATGATAACTGGAATTCTGTGCTAGGGCTGAAAATAACTCACCTAGATGCTAGAAGGAGGTGCAACAAACTACCTAATACTTGCTCATAGATAGACTGCTGCTAATGTGACAGTATAGCCATGACAGAAACATTACTAAAACCAAAATAACAACTGAAGAAATACTGCTGCCCGAATACAATATACCTAGAACAGACAGACTAAGTGATAAAACAGTGGGGATAGCTGTAATATTATCAACCCTTCTAGATGTGAAAAAAATAATAACAATATTCTTAAAATAAGTCCCTACAAATATCTACAAATTGTAACAGATTATATGTTGCCAGTTCAGATAACACAAACATTATCATTTTAGATTACATCTGGTCTTGACTGTTCTCTATTGCAAGCCAAACCATTGCAATTATAGGACATTAACTAACCAAACAATACAACACCTCAACAGACCATTAATATAAACCTGTAATGAATAATGCAACTTATTACTTTCTCAACTAGAACAGACAAATTCACAAGAAAGGAAAGTACACTGGCCTGGTTGCTGACATAATTCCCAGCACAAGTACAAAGTATACTATCAGACACACATTAACTGACTATCATTTTACATGTTTAATCTAGAATCTTAGTAAACTCCTCTCTCTTCAATAAATCTACAACCGAGTTCAAAACTTTATAAATATCAACAAAGATACTTTCATTGAAATGCTCACTAAATGTAGCTGGTCTGACTAAAATGCTTCCTGCTTGATAATGCCTTTACATATTTTATCACCACCTTTCTTCATACTAAAGTCAATAGCCACAGTTTATATAAAATTTAAAGTCAACATATTTGAAAATAAGGTTAAGACTTTAACTAGTATGTTTCGTAAGAGGGATTACCCACTGAGTTTTATAGAGGTATTGGTGGCCGACATTGTCAAAGAAAGAAAAGGTCAATATAAACCCATATTAAACCCATATTAAAGTTTGGGTTGGACATCACCAGGTCATGCACCCTGGACAGTACCCCAAGCACGAGTCTTCCTAGTAGTGACACACAACAGTTTGCTAGGTCCTATGTTTTCAGTTACAACAGTGTAAGTAAGGAGGTGAAGAACATTCTGTCATGTAACTGGACCATGTATATTACAATACAAGGGTTGGATGGGAAACTGGGGCAGAATCCAATTGTGTTTTACAAGAATGGTATTAACTTGAAGACCTTTTTTGAAAAGGTGGCTCATAGAAAATGGGGGAAACACATGGCTACAAAATGCATGTTTAAATGTGGAGCCTGCAGCCAATGTAGATTTATACAGGAGGGGTCTAGTTTCACTGTGGGTAATTACAGCAGAACCATTTACCCTAATGGGAAATTCAGTTGCAGTACCCCAGGTGTAGTTTATCTGTCTCAATGCTGTACCTGCTCAGCATTTTATATTGGAAAGACAGTAAAAGCACTTAGACAATGCATTTACCAATATGACTATGTGATTAGGAAAAAAGGATACCAGCAATGCCCTAGCTAAACATTCTAATAGCTGTGCAAATTAAAAAAAAAATGGTGTTTCAGATATTGGAAAAGGCTGCCCCATTTGAGAGGGGTGGTAATTGGGAAATGTATCTTGAAAGACAGGAATTGCACTGGCAGATTTTATTAAATGCAACAAATTCCCCTAGTACCAATGATAGAGTTTCCATCACCAGGTTATTAATGTACCAAACATTTAAAGTTTGTCATTGTATTTATTTCTATAGTGCCTTAAATACCTATGTTAGATTTTTATGTGTTGCTGTTTTTATGTTGTTTTTATTGTAAGCTGTCTTTTACAATTTCATACACTAGATGGAAATTTTTTTTAAAATAGAGACAACATGCACCTGAGACAGTCCAGTATAATTTTAAGGAGGAAAGCGCTTATACAATAAATTTTATCTTGTAAGTGTATGGGCATCTGCAGTTTTTGGTGTTTGAATTATGGTAAGTACATATTTTATAGTATGCAAGCTGACTTCAAATCCAAATCAGAGATGGAATATTTAAATTGTAGGGATGTGAGGTGTGTATATCAGCAGGTGCTGAGCTGCTTCGTGTGCCTGCATAAATACTTTAAAGGTATAACTGCAAGTTTCAGAATTTGCTTTATGTTTGTTGCAATCACACCTTAAGTTTTAGTATATGTGCAGTACTGGGCCTTACACTTCTGATATGGAGACACATAAGGGCACTTAAGGAGTGCATCTGTTGAATGCAGCAACTACCACTTGCCTCACTGATTCATCTCATTTTGTAATATTGTAAAGTGTGTGGGAAGGGCATGTTATAAGATAATTTTGAAAGTATGCTTTGGTTTGATGTAATTAAATGGGGGACTGTACCTTTGAAATGATATGTTCTCCTGTTAGCAGTGAGGATGAAATTGCGGCCTTGATCTTTCATGCTTCTGCAGTTGCACTGATCTGTATGCCTTTGTGTGAGTAATTCAGGATTTATCATGGTTGCACTAACTGCTCTGCCCAGTCAGCCTTTATGTATTGAATGTTAACTAGCTACCATTGTATAATTATATACAAAAATAACTATTCATTTTATGCAGACTTCCATGTTGAAGCTACTTTAGACTCATAGTACCCTGATGTTTTGTGCTAATGCTCTTCACATTTGTTAAGCAAGAAAAATATATTTTTCTGTTTTTCTTTATCAAACTCCCAAAATATAAAAATATGTGTTCTGCAGATATCTTCAGCTTTATAACTTGCTGTTTGCAGTATAACTGTGTCTGTTTTCGTTTCTATGTTTATCTCACTTTGGATATGGTTTGTACTGCTGCAGTAAATGTAAATATGATTTGTAAGTATGATTAGTACTATTGCACTCGCTGAATATATACATATTTATATATTATTTATATCACGGGAAACCTCACCTGGCCCGGACATAGAAAGGATTGACAGATTGATAGCTCTTTCTCGATTCTGTGGGTGGTGGTGCATGGGTGTTCTTAGTTGGTTGAGTGATTTGTCTGGTTAATTCCAATAACGATTGAGACTCCGCCATACTAACTAGTTATGTGGCTCCGTGTGGTCATCTCCAACTTCTTAGAGGGACAAGTGGCTTTCAGCCACACAAGATTGAGCAATAACAGGTCTGTGATACCCTTAGTAACTCCAGCTCCAATAGCATGTATTTTTATATATTCTTTTTATACCTGGACCTGCTGAACCATCTATCCTCCCCTTTATAGTCTGGCTTTTGAGGTGACATTTGAGAGCCATAGGATGTCCTCATACATGACAGAATAAGGGTTTTATTGCTTTATGTCCCTAACTCACTCTTTATCAGCTAACATCCATGCTCAGACTGTAGTAGGGCATGACACACCCTCTTTTGCATGATCATCCCTCCTCACTCTTTCTGAGAGCTAAGTCACTTGTCTGTAATCATACTGAGCCAGGAGTATATCTCAGGACCATATGCTGGATGCTGCATACTTCATTTGGCACTGTAACAGTTTGCATCACCCTCCTTTCTCCAGGATGTCCCAGCCATCATTGGTGTTTTTAGGTCGGTACTGGTTGTTGAATTGTCTGGGTCAAACTCAGGGTTTTATCCAGTTCTGTGTCACAGAGCATGCACCATTGCTGATAATATTTAAATTAGTTTTTATAACCCGATAATCATGATGATGGTGACAGAATGGCAAAGTGGTAATATATATATATATATATATATATATATATATATATATATATATATATGTGTGTGTGTGTGTGTGTGTGTGTGTTGATGCTGGTAGAATGGTGATATTAAAATATTTTCTGCAGTAGACACAAAGACACTGGAATGCAGATGTGATGTAATATCTTTTATTGGACCTACACTGGTTCTGCAATTAAGCGAGCTTTCAAGCTGTATGAGCTTTTCAATAGGAGTTATCAAGTTAGTGATGTTAAATACAGTGCTTAAATATCCACTTATGCCTAGAAAGGGCAGTACATCATTTATTTCCAACTGACTAAAAAAGAAATCTTGAAAAATGCTAGTGTGAAAAAAATTGCAGCTTATACGACACCTTAGAGACAGACACTGTGTGTTTGTGTGTGTGTGTGTGTGTGTGTGTGTGTGTGTGTGTGTGTGTGTGTGTGTGTGTGTGTGTGTGTGTGTGTGTCCAGTTCACAATGATGAGAAAGGCAGGGACTACCAACAGAATAAGATACGGTACAGAGTTCCACTAGTGACAACATATGATCCAGACCTTAAAAAATGTACCTGCTGCCTTTTAAACATCCAGCAATTCTAAAGATTCTTCTTGTCAGAAGTACACTTAGACCTCAATAAAACATAGTCCAGAATGTCGAAATGTCCAGAGACAGATTACATAGAAGAGAAAGGACAGTTATTCAAAACTAGGATGAATGCCCATAGACAGTTACAAATTAAATGTTTGACAAGCCAGTATTGGCACACTTTATTCCAGTCTATCATTCTGCATCAGATATGATATGCTTATTATTAATGATAGTTTAGTTCAGTATGCAGATGACTCAAACATTAATATGCAGCCTCAAACAATAAATAAGCTGTTATAACAGATGACAGTCTCAAATATGACCAACATATACTTTTATTGCCAACTCTCTTATATGATACTTCTAGCCTAACAAACTTAAACAATACTCTAAGAAAGAAACTTGCCTCGTGCTACAATAAAATAGCTAAACATAGCTAAATTACCTCCATCTACCTCATAGGACCAACCATTGTCATAAAAAATGCCCTGCACTACAAAACTTATTACTGCCTTTACTGTTCAGCAAGGACCCTCCATCTAGTAACACTATTCCCAATACATTGCTAAACTCTGAATAGTATCCCTCACACAAAACAAAACTCTAGTTTTATACCACTGCTTAAACAACATTTTAATCAGTCTGGTCCCTACATCATCATCACACAGTTAAGATTGTGTTCACATGGAGCTTTTTTTCCCAGGACTCTGCTGAAAATGGATATTACCAAGTCAGACTTTTCAGGTAAACAAAGACAAATAAATAAATACATGAATAAATATGACAGTTGTGGTTCTTGGAGGAATTTCTATACATTTGGAAATAAAAACAATAGAAATTAGGTTAATTCAATTGTTCAATCTGACAGTCAGTTACAGGAACCCGGATAGTGGTTTTATGAGACACTATAACACTTAACTTTTCACTTTGAGCAACAAATGGACATTTATTCATGACAAGATAATAGCTATTTTCACATAAGGCACCATTCTGGTCAGGATGGTAGTAACCATAAACTTAACAGTCAGTAAGGCCTTAGTGTTCAGGCAGTTGTAATAGTATTACAAAACTTTATCCAATTATGTGGTTCTTCAGAACCTTAGGCTGACATAACACCGCCATTTTCTTCTCTCTCTCTCTCTCTCTCACTCTCTCCTCTCCCTTTTTTCTCTCTTTATGTCTGTTAGCTAAATCACAACCTACATAGTTTATTAAGTGCATATGATATCCATACATTGCAACACTCTATTGTATTCTCTTGGTAGTCCCTGCCTTTCTCATTATTATGAACTGGACATTATTGCTAATTTACAGTTTCTGTTAACC
Organism: Protopterus annectens; assembly: GCF_019279795.1. Classification (NCBI taxonomy): domain Eukaryota; kingdom Metazoa; phylum Chordata; order Ceratodontiformes; family Protopteridae; genus Protopterus; species Protopterus annectens. Next base: position 208,586,342 of record NC_056735.1, read on the forward strand.
AAAACCTCTGCCTCACAAAGATTGCTTGTTTAGCCAGACTAACTACTTACAAGTCATAACTTCTTGTTTTCCTTTTCTGAATTTAACTTAACTCCATACACATTTCTTGTTTTGATATTTATTGTCTCATTAAATGTCAGAGCAGTCTCTCTGAGTGTTATCTTCTCTGCTAAATAATCACTAATGCTGATGTAACATTCCAAACTTTGATTTTTATGACATGTCATGTCCCTGTTCTACAGTTTCAGCCTCTCTTGCTCTTCTCTCTCACATACACACTCACATATACACACAAACATACACTTACACACAGTGTCTGTCTCTGAGGAATGAATTGCAATTCTTTTCACACTAGCATTTTTCAAGATTTCTTTTTTAGCCAATTGGAAATAAATGATGTACTCCATTTCTAGGCACATGTGGATATTTAAGCACTGTATTTAGCATCAGTAACTTAATAATTCCTGATGAAGGGCTCATGCTGGTTTGAAAGATCACTTAATTGCAAAACCTATGTTGTTCGAATAAAAGGTATTACATCATGCCTGTGTTCCAGTGTCTTTGTGGTTTCTGTTAGTGGACCAACAAGGTATTTCTATATATTTCTTTCTACAGTAGCTAATATATGGTGTTATGACATGCTAATATGATGATATGAAGGCCAAGGTTAGGATAAATACATCTGTAAGTAAGTAATTAACCCCAGAGTAGTGTCATGTTTCTAGTGGTCTTATTTTCATCCAGGGGAGCATGTACTATGACCCAGACTTATACCTGAACCTATCATGCCTATAGCAAGAAGTAAGAGAATGAACTTTTACAAGTTTCCCAAAAATAATGCTTACTCTTAGAGGAACCACCTGCCATTTCATTCAATGTTGTTTGTCTTTTGGCTTTTCCCGGTTAGGGGTTGCCACAGTGGAACTCCGGTCTGCTAATGATTGGAAGTTAGATTTTCACGAACGCCGAGGTGCCAGCTCGATGTCCAACCTTCAATGAAGGCACGCCCATTTACGCATGTCTTTCGAATGCCACCCAACCATGGGGAGGACATGCAGACTCCACACAGAAGGTACTTCCTGCACTCCAGCCGAGAATCGAACGGGAGAACCTCTTGCTGTGAGGCAACAATGCTACCGCTGCACCACCACGGCAGACCTGCCATTTCATTCAATGGCATATATTATTCACATTTACTTTTCATGCTTCAGTATGTTAAGAGGTGTTATCTAGGTCCTGTTGCTTTCAAACAGAATTGTTTGCACTGCTACCGCACTTTTGCAAGGCCTGCTTTGGAAGGCTAGCTGTTAAGATGAAATTGATAAGGGTATTTGAGGTTTTGGATCTATGGTACTTGCCTGTTAGGCTAAACAGCTTACAAGATGACCACATTATTTTGCAATGACCAACTCTGATGCAAGTGGCAATATATATCCTAAATTAAATGTACATGTTTAGAGTGTGCTTTGATGTGTAGGAAATAAAGAACATGAAGATCATTGTCACTGTGTGTAACACAAGAGAAAGACTGAACTTAACAAGAAGAATGCGGCTCAAAGAAGTGAAATAAATGCTTAAAAAAGACTGATCCCAGGTCTTTAACAAGGGAATTTGGCACGCTGGACAGCATATCTATTTTGCAATCCCCTACTGTCTATAAGCAATGTCAAAGGTAATTGTTTAATAACAGCTTGTAAACTGTCAAACGTTTTCAGGAATATATAAATAGGCAAACTGACTGTCTATCTGTTCTATTATATTTTCAAAGATAGCTTAATTGCCTTAAAACAGTGCATTTTGACAATTAGACAATTTACAAGTTGTTTATTAAGTTATTTCATTCACTTAATAGACAGCTGATGAGGTGTCAGATTTGTTTATTTTAAAGTTCTGCAGCCCTACAAGTTGACACCTGGGGCAGATGCCCTATTCACCACACCCTTGCTATGGCACTAACTAAGACACAGTGAGTTCTAGTATTTTCAACCAGGGACTTTTATGTACCAGCTTGTTGTATGGGATGACAGCATCGGGCAGCACAAGCAGAATGACTATTAAAAACATGGAAGCAACTGACACTTTTAGAAGTGAAAGATTCATGTTAGACACAAAAGCACGTAATGTTCTCTGGAAAAAGAAATAAAATAAAAATAGAAGTCATACAACATATAGTTGATGCACACCAGCCTGTGACTAGAAGAATGATAATTGGATAGCTGACCAGTTAAAGGAAGTAAAATCAGATTTTACTTAGAATAACAATATACTTGTGACTGTGCAGAAACAAAAAACTTTATAGAAAATATCAATATTAATAAATCTTTTACACACGCTTAGATGGTTCTGCTGGTAATAACCAGATTACAGAAAACTCTAATTTATATGCACCTACCTCAGTATTAATATTATATGTTTCTGCATCTTCTCCTTGACTTCCTTCTTCATCTTCATCTTCAGTCTTGTTCAACTCATGCTCCCTGATGAAAAACAACAAACATCTAAGTATGAAAATTTCACATGTAGCCCACAATACTGTATGTAGCAGCAATTTTTCATTCAATTTAATCTAGTAAATTTATTGTATTAATGACATTTAGTTAATCAAAATATCAGGTAATCAGTAAAACAGACAATGTTTTATTTGCAGTATATACTGGTAGATATTAGAAATCAATTTTAAAATATGCACTTTAATATTGATCATTAATATTCATGTAGCCTCTTAGGAATGCAAACAAAATACACAGCGAGGAGATAAATATGCTAGTTTAAATTGCTCCAACACCTTGGAATTATACTTTTCTTGCATACAACAGCATTTCTCAGACAGGGTGATGATTCGCTTGAAATGCTTAGATCATCTAGGGGCATGTGTCTACCAATAAGCTATAGGGAGCCTTTTACAGGATTCCCAACATAATGCTTTTATTTCTGAACTCTCTCATTTCAGATCAATGGAAAAAGGATAATGCAATTAGCCATATTTTGGATATTCAATGGTGTGGTTGTTTTGTGTATATGCACATATGTGTGCGTGTGTGTGTGTGTGTGTGTGTGTGTGTGTGTGTGTGTGTGTGTGTGTGTGTGTGTGTGTGTGTGTGTGCAGTGATATGCTTCTATAGAAAGCAGCATGTAACATGCACTTTTTTAATTATGGCTGAAACCAAAAGTACTTTTTTATAGGCGCATATATTATTAATAGGCTAACTGCTTAAGGCTAGCTAATTATCCCATGTCAGAATCAAACTCTGTACCTTGTGTCTGTAAGGTAAACACCTTAACCATTATGCCAACTTCCCAGCCCCTTAAAGGTGAGAATCAGAGTTAGTACCTTTTATCTTTGAAATGAAAACTTTAACCATTATGTCAACCCCCCATATACTAAATCAATCTGTAGACTATTATAAGCCAAGTTAATAGCTACAGGTCAGAATTAAACCCTGTACCTTGTATCTGGGAGGTAAATACCTTAACCATTAAACCAGTCCCAGTTTTTTATTTATATGGGATGCTTAAGGATTTACTGTGGTTTGAAGAAGGCTCAGTGTGACATGATTTTGACAACCTATGTACTAAATGTTCACCATGCCTAATATTGTGACATGTTCATTGGCTTATACCTAAACTTCAGACATAAACAAAGTTGACTTTAGAAACATGAGGGTAGACTACTCAATTTCTATAATTATTAATGAGATTTTTTTAATTGTCTTTCCTTTGTGCCTGTTGACTCTGTCTTCCACCCATGATAGTGTTCCATGCATTCCTTTTAGAGCGAAAACCAGTCATATTGTAGCAGACATTTAGGCAGCCCTGAAGGGTTTTTCAGATATGACCTAAGATGTCACCTCAGCCACCCCCCTCATATATGATGGGCAAGCTAACATTAGCACTTACTCAAACCTTCCCTTTCTGTATCGAACAGCATCCAGTATTTTATTCAGTTGTAGGTCATTTGGGTCACAGTCAGGACTTCATTCATCTGTGCCATGAAGCTGTACTTTAATTGAGATCTCTGCCAGAAAATATAACATTTATGATTCAAGTTCAAAATTCTGACCATCATAACCGAGCATTTACTCTGAGGCAAACCATTTAGTAAATGCATTAACATTTTTCAGGAGGTGATAATGCATGGAGCATTCATGAAGGGGAGATTCTTTATAGTCACATTCATATAGAAAAAGCTGAGAAACAGTGATTTAATGTAGGGAAATATAAGCATATTGTTCCTTAATATAATGTTATCTGCAACACTCTTTAGTAAAAGATAGTCATGTGTTTCTAGTCTGCCAGGATCATTACCGAGTCCCCTCTGTAAAATATGTGCACATCTCTTTAAGACATTATCATCTTTAGCACTCCATTATTAGTAATATGTCCTGGTTTCCTGTGGATTATTGCATATGCTGAAAGTATAGTGGGAAGACTTGGCAGGACATTTTTTTTTCAAGTCTATCTTCTTATTTCTGTTCAAGTACAGAATACTCAACTGAGAGGTAAAGTGCTTTGTGAAACAGTTTTAATATTAAATAAAGCAAGCAGCACTTGAAGGATAAGTAAAATCTGTTTACCTCAAGCTATACCAGCTATCCAAAAAGTAAAAATGATGTAAAGTTGCTTATGCAGGCAAAATAAGGAAACAAGCAAAACAGAGTGAACATTTTCTTGAGAACCATGTAAGGTATACCAATGTGTAGCTATACGCATGATTAAAGGAAATGTCCTGAACTGGGTCAGTTATGTATAAACTGTGGCAAAGTATGTCACTTTACTTAAGGGTTTAATATGTAAGAAATGAATTACAATTAAAAAGAATGTAAGTGATGGAACATCTCTGCAAAATTATTTATTTGTGCATCTTTAAGTGCTGAAAGAGTGAATACTGGGCAATAATTTGACACAAAGGAATTAAGACAAAAAGATTAGATAGCATACTGGGTAGATATGTTCAAGTTAGATAATCAAAGTGCAGTGTTTAAACTGGATATAGGAAGAGAACATAATGAAATGTCTTGTTAAAGATTCCCTTTCTTTTTTTGTACCATAAATAGTGCCTGTGATAGAAGGCTTTGCTATATGGCCATAGTGCTCTTACTTTCTGCCATACACAAAAGTATTCCTCCACATAATGCTTGTAATTAAAGATGTTATGTCTGGGGCAGACATGGGTGTGGATATCCATGAGAGCAGTGACTTCCCAAATGGAAGATCAGAAGTTCAGCTGGCATAGTTATTTTAGCAAGAGTCAAAATCATAGCACCCTAACTCAAAACCATAGGTTCCTGTGTATAAAGGATTGACAAGACCAAGGAGGAAAGGCATTCTTTGGTGGAATGTGCCTTTCACTTGTTCTCTGCAGGTACTTAAGAACAAGCATCTGCAGTGGCATGGCAAAACTATCACTATAGATCTGGAAGTAGATCAAAACTGCATTCTCATTTTCAGCTCAAAATGGGCAACAATAGCTGAGGTAGAGGAAGAACTAGGTGCTATATCCAGGGCTGGGCAATACTGCATTTCAGTGTAACTGGTACTCTCAAGCCCTTGTGAGGCTGATGGGATCACTAAAGTATCATGCATCCTGTCCATGGATTCTTTAACTGTTAACTTTCTTGGTTTCTCCATTTTAAGAACTTGCTTTTTTTTCTTGCCTTTTTAGAGCTGTTAAAAGAAGACTATCCTCAGGGAAAAATAGACAAGTGTCCATTGTCTAAAGGCCAGAAGCTTCAGCTCTTTGTTAAAGCCCTGAGGATTTTAGCTGTATGGAGCAAGGATTTATTTACCAAACAATATACAATGCACACAAGACGATGCATGATAAAAAAATGAAAATGTGAGTAGGAAGCACTTGATGATATTCCTTGAGAGAGAAAATGCACAACAAGGGTTAATCTTTCCATGGAATTTGTTTTCTACAGCCACACATATTGGTGATTTTTGGTGAGGATGTCATAAACCTTGGAAAGAATTCTCAAAAGTCACAGTCAAAATGATTAAAGTTAGCCAGTAATAGTACAGTGCAATATAATATGATTGCAATAGGAAATACAAGGAAAAACCCAAAAATGGATACTTATTACTCTGAAAGTTGCAAGGATAGACCAACAGTGAGACCACCAAATACTTTATGGGGCAGAAGAGAACTACAGATGGCATAGACTACATTACCCTTTCTGTCCTGCATCCTGCTTGTTTCCTTGGTGGAGGAAGCAGACAAGCCCTACTCTAGAGCTGTCCAAAGCTTTAAAAGCCTGTCCAACTGAGTAGACACCTGTCTGCAGCTATAACCCATTCATGATGAATCATACTGCAGCAGAGAGCCTTTTGAGAAACACTAGATGTTGTTAAATAATGAGTGGATTACCAATCAAAAAAGTAAGTAGATAAGAACAGAAATATGAAGAGGGAATCTCATTTCTGTGTTCATTGAATTCTTATGTTTGCTTCTTTGATTTTGTCTCTCCAGCTAGACATTCTGCACACCTACATTGTATTATTTATGTAGTATTTTTTGTACAGTATACTTATCCTCTGTGCTGAAGTTTTGTTGCAAACAATAATGCTCCATAATCTATCAGTGATGTTGTTACTATATTCAGTACTTCTAGTAAAGTCGGTCTAGATTTTGATTTCCATATGCTTTTTTTGGCAGCCACCATAATTAGATTCAGCAAGGCTTTACTATGTCTAGGCAATTCCGATTCTGTATCATAGATCAAAAAAATCATCTCCTCTGTCAATCCAGTCTGCTCACCCAGCATCTCTGACAGAGAGGTCCACAGGGAATCTCTAAAGTCCACCAGCTCACTACACTCCCAAAAAATATGTTCCCAGTCACCTCTTTCTTGTCCATCACACCTCCAGCATTTGCTATCCACCTGAGGAAAATTTCTTTGGAGTCTACTTAGGGTATAAAAATACTTATGTAAACACTTCCAGGCAAAGATCCTAAATCTTCTAGACTTTGTTGCATATGTGGGAGATATACGTATATCCCCCATTGTCTCTTTGTGAATTGCTTATCCAATCTCTCTTCCCAATCCTTTCTAAGCTCTTCTGATTGATTCTTACAATTATCATGCAATATTTTACATACTCTACTAATTATTCCCTTTTTAACAACAGTTTATGTTCTAGATTCTATTAAAAATTCTACCAGTGCTGGTCTTTCATTTAGGACCCCCCTCCTATTTCTTTCTATTCACCTATACTCTGATATCAATCCTTGATAGGGAAGATAATCTCTAACCTGCAGTCCAAATACATTCTTGGCCTCTTCCTATTCTATTACCTTTCCCTTTCTAGTTATTTGCACCCAATACCTTGGTTCTTTTGCCAGTTTTCTCCAATAAATTCCAGTCCCCTTTTGCCTATTATCTGTATCCCTAACCACAGTCAACCCTAATGGCAGAGTCTCTTTTCTCTATACTCTCTGCTATTTTATGAACATAATATTCTGTATGATTTTTGTTGTTCTCCTTAAGAGTCTACATCCAAAATCTAAATCTCTCCTTATTTCCTGATCTTCCCCCTGTATCATCATCATTCCTTTCCACTTTGAATTATAGTTTTCTGCTTGTGCTATGTATAAGAGTTTTAACCATGTTGCTTTAAAACACCTCTTTAAACTGGGTAATCCTAGTCCACCTTGTTCTATTGCAAGAATCGGCTCATCCCAATTGACCCTTGCTGTCTTCCCTTCCCACACAAAATCCTTCAACTCTTTCTTAATTGCTATCCACAGCTTCTCCTCTGGTTGATAAAAATATGCCTGACCTGTGTATAGGACTAAAGGAATTAAAAAACATTTTAAGCTTAATGTATCTTAGTATCCATATAATAAATCTTCCAGTTTCTCAATTTTTGTATTATCTTCTGTTTAGTCTCTTCCCACATATCCTTAGCTGGTACAAGAGTAATTTCTAATCTATACACTTAAATACTTCATTTTATCACATCCCATAAATATGGATATTGTTGGACCAATTTGTGTGTGGGTATATAATTTACCACTATTGCCTTTGTTTTAGCTTCATTAATTTTGTATCTCGAGAAGATTTGAAACTGTCCTAAAATGTTCCACAACACTGTAATGTTTCTTTCTGGTTTTGTCATGTATAAAATAATATCATCTGCAAATAGAGCCAGCTTTTCCTGATTACCATACCAATTATATCCTTGAATTTCTGAGTCCCTTATTTTCTTTGACAACGGTTCTAAATATAATGCAAACAACAAAGGGAAAAGCAGACAACCCTGTCTGGTTCCTCTACTCAAGCAGATGTTATCAGAGAAGTTGCCACCCACTTTCATTTTTGCATCTGATTGTTCATATATACTCCAAATCAAGTTTATAATTGTATCAGAGAAAGCAAATGCCTCCATTGCTGTGCTCATGTAGTCTCAGTCCACTCTGTCAAATGCTTTCTCGGCATCAAGACCCACCAATAACAGTGGTATTTTCTTAGATTCTGCTTCCCTCTGGATCATCAGTGTTCTGTCAATATTGTCAAATGTTGGCCTCCCCTCCAGAAAATCACACTGATCCATATCTATCAAATTTGGTATCAGTTGTACCATTATTTTAGCCATCTTAGGCATAAACACTTTATAATCATGGTTTAGTATTAAAATGGGCCTGTATGAAGATGGATCCGATGGATCTTTACCCTCTGTAGGTGTCACAGCTACAACTGCTTTCTTCCAGGATGGTGGTACTTCTCCTCCTCTTAAGATACTGCAAACCTTCTAAATCTTTATCCCTTTTCCCCTTCTAACTTCCAAACGTCCACAGGAATACCATGGGGATTTTCCTATAGATTGGTTATACATAGCCATTTTTATCTCACCGCTTCCTATCCTGTTAGTAATTGAGTCTCATCTACCTCTAACCTTGGCATATTTAATTCTTCCATAAACATTTCCATTTGTACCTTAGCTTGATTTCCACATTTATTTGCTTTATACAATCTTTCATAAAATTGTCCAAATATTTCTAATATTCTATGGGGTCTCTTGTTATCTTCCTTGTTATAGGCTTCCTAAGCTTGATGACAACCATTTCCACTTTCTTTTGCCTGAGTTCTTGTAACTTCTTAGCCATATCTCCTTTTCCTTTATTTCCACCCTAGTCTTAAACTCCACTTTAATTTATCCCACAACTTAGCTACATTTTCAGAAGAAAATTCTATCTTTTCTAGTAGCTCCTGAATTAATTCCAAAACACATTCTTTAAATTCCTCTCTTTTCAGCCAATAGGTGGGAACATGCCAGTGTCTCATTTTTATTTCATTACCTTGTGATTATATTTTTGTTATTATTGGTGCATGATCTGAAATAGTTGTTGGGTGCATTTCAAGACCTTCATATAAATGCACATGTTCTTCTGTGATATAAATTCTATCTAGCCTATCCCAGTTTTTTGTATCTTGGAGAATAATATATAAATTCACTCTGAACTCCTAGTACTGAATTCACATCTTCCATGCCAAACATTTTCATAAATTTCTTCAAAAATCTACCCTCCTTTCTTATATTTTTCCCTTCTAGGCCACCTAGACAGATCTTCACTGTTGTAAACCAAATCCTGGTATCCACGTATAAGTAATATTCCTTGCTGAAAGTTGATTATTTCTCCCAGAATTTTCTTAAGCTCCATTATAGCAATTTTAGGTGGAATGGAAATACATGCCAGTGTAATCCTCCTCCCTTGCCAGTAACCCCTTACTACTACAAATATATCATTTTTTTTCTCTTATGTCACTATTGGAGCTCATCCTGCAATTAATATAAGTACTCCTGTTTTCCTTTGCACCAGATATTCTGATAAATAGCCATCCTAAAAACCTTCCTTTTTTAAATTCACATGTTCAGTGCTTTTCAGGCATGTCTCCTGTAGCATAGCTATTTGCAAGCTGCATTTTAATATAGTTCACTAGTCTTTCTTTTTTTATATTTATCTGTAAGACCATTCAGATTGAAAGACATTATAGAAAGCATCATTTTCTTATATAGTTATTACTACCACCTTTTATGTATAACTGCTTTTTTGTTAAATGTCTAGTTCCAATTTTTATGTTACATGCATGTACTGTTTGGCAGGTTGGCCTTTTATACAGTTGTTTCTTGTCATATCCATTTGAGCCTTTGCCACATCTTACGTAACAGAACAAACAACCAACCCAAAGCCCCCTAAAACCTGTTAAGTTAATAATAACACAGAGAACTATGTACACTTTAAAATTTTGAAATTTTTGCTTCCTAATAAGAACAAAAGTTTTAAGTTGATAGCCACACAGACAGGCTAGAGTTAACCAAAATGAAATGTTAGTCATGCTAAAACACATGGTACAGCCTGTGCTATTAGTAAGTGATATTTGATTTTGTCTATCTTTATAGCTCTCCCAGCTGAGAAAACACTTGAATGATTTCAGTAAACACTTCCCCAAGCCATTTCTCTTTATCAAATTGTCTTCTAGTGACATGCAAACCAGGCACAAAACTTCTTAGGGTACCTTGTTTACCAGAAAAAAATCTTTATAATATTCAACATTTTTTTTTTCATTTACATGTTTTAAAAAAAATAAAGTTGTTACTGGATAACATCCAGGGTCTTAATGCAGTCATTTCCCTATGCAAACATAGGAAAAAGCACACTGACTTTTCTTTTGTCATACTCTGTTTACCAGACTTTTTTTCTCTCCCCCACTTCTCCCTTCTCCATTCTTTTTTTACATTGCAGTGCCTACATTTCTTAAAACTGAACAAAGAGGTTGATATAATTGTTAAAATGTTTACCTTACAGACACAAGGTACAAGGTGTGATTCTCACATTGGGTAACTTGCTAGGCTTAACATGCCCCACAAGGACAGTTATCCTAATACTAATCTATGAATCTAGAGGAAAAATGCCTCTGTTTGTATTAGTATCCCCCTTTTGCATTTCAAAAAAAACCCCAGAGAAAACTCTACTTCAAGTATAATTGGTTCTGTCTTCTCTTTAAAGTCCTGTCAGCTGGGAAAACCCCTGACTGCTTTCAGAGAACATTATGCCCTAGCTGGTTCTCTTTTCTTTTTTCCCTCAGTCAATCCCCTCTCAACAGACTGTCTGCAGTTTCTCTTTATCAGATTGTCTCCATGGGGACATGAGAACCAGACACCCAGTTTGTCTTTTTTCAGATTGTTTCAATAGAAACCTGAAGTCCAGCTGCAGAATTGCTACTAAGTATATATGCATTTGCTAGAAAAAAGCCCCATAATATTCAATATTCTTTTCATTTATTTGCTTTCTCTTAAAACTAATCAGTCTAAGGTCCATAATAAAGTCATTTCCCCATGTGCTTTCATAAAATGAATGCAGGCTGATCCTTCCAGCTTTTCTGGTATAGCTGAAAATCTCAGGTTTTCCCTACGTGCTCTGTCCTCTAATACTATTATTTTTTAAAACATCTCTTTCAGAGCAGTCTCATATTAAGCCAGCCTTTTCTTCATTTTGAGCTCTGATTTTGCAGCTTTATCATCTCATCTGAATGTCTGTTTGAAGCTTCTTGCATTTTTTCCAGTGTTTTGTTGTTTGTGTTGATATACTCCATCTGTGTTTTGTTTAGTTTAACCAGGTCTGTATGCAGTTGTCTTATATCCTCCTGAAGGTTACTGAAAGTCATGGCTGAAGGTTGCATTGCTTTTTGCTGAACAGCTGCAGAGCTTTCCCCAGTCAGTGTTTCTTCCTCACTTTTTTGTAGATAATTCTTTTCCAAGTCTTCTGTATTTCTTTATTTCTGGCATCCAAGCAGTTCACTTACTAGCCAGTTACCAAAATTTACCCATAAACACAAGTCTACTGGCCTTCTCTGCTGAGCTTCTTTTTTCACATTGGGAGAGCTAGAAACAAGCTGTTACTCAGTGTGCAACCATCTTAGAAGTCTCCCATCTGCTAGCATTGTTATACTCAATGCTGTTCTAAGTTAGCTCTGTGATGGGTAACTTAGGCTACTACAATATTTTTATAATTCTTCTAAGTCACATTTGGAAACAGATGTATCTTTGTTTTACTATCCCTACCTGTTAAAAATAATAATGATGTAAAAATTATGAACATTTAGATAAAATTCCATCTTCTGAGTACAGAACTCTAGTTTTTGATCAACATTCCTATTCAGGCATTCATTTTTACTGTCATCTGGAAGGCTGTGAATAAATCCATTCTATTCTCACAGCTGAGCATGTGCACAAAATGGGCATTAAATTATATAGTTAAGTAATATACATCAATACCACTGATAAATATGCATTCAACAAGATGTTAGGAGCAACTGCACCATTTTGTAAAACACACTTGCTTATATTCAAATGGCACATTCAGGGATGAAAATGATCCTTTTTAGCCACTTTTATTTGTAACTTTCTAAGAAGTAAAGGCACTACTCAAGCTCTTTCAATGATGTTACAAAGTCAGGCTAACACATACTATGCGTCTGTCTGAATGCATTTTTCTTTCTTTGATAATTAAATGCACATGCTTAATGCTTTGTGCAGTCATATTGACAGTATGTTAGGTACAAGCAATTTAAAGACTGCATACTACAGTGGTATGAAGGCATGAGCTTTTAGTATTGACAACTATCTTGCTGAAGAAGATGCATGTAAATACAGCAGAGACGTGGCCAGATTCAATAAAATCTACATGGTCCTTTCACGCCATGTGCACATCATGGCATGATGTACACACATGGTAGCACACTGTTTTGGATTCAGTATGTGGCTCTACATGGTCTGTAGCTATACACAATCGTGCAAAGAAGGTAAACACTGTGGCATGCAAATTATAGCATAAGCAGATGAAATGTATGCTAATCAACCAATTCAAGATGGAGAAACTATTCAACAAGCTATAAATCAGCTATGTTGACTCAGTGCTGGACTTCCCTGTGAATTCCAAAACCTACTGGAATACAGCCATAGAAAGAAGTCTACATAGAAACAATGTTATGGGCTGCTGTTGCTTTAATTCATAAGCATGTGCAACAAGCTGAAGCTTATGTTACTGCTGCTGCTAATAGACCAAGGCCAAGCAGGAGAACAGTTTTCAGACCCTGGGTAACTTACCACAATCTACATGATGTAGAAGTTGTAGAGAGCTACAGGGTGAATAGAGACACACTACAAGAACTCTGCAACCTCTTTTGTCCTCAACTCAGACCCAGGGCAAACTGAGGGAACCCATCCCAGTGGAGACAAAGGTATGTGTAACACTTAGAATATTAGCTACATGTACCTTTCAGAGACCCACAAAAACAGCCAGTAACTCAAGTAAATCCAGTAACCATCAGGTCCAGTATCAACAAAAATAAACAAAACGTCCCACACCCAGTACCCAAACATACTTTACCTTCCAACCTTTTTCGACTCAACTCATTCATGCCCTACTTAAGAAACTAAGGCCCACCACCCTGGCTGCCGACCTCCTTCCAGCAGACTATCTGCAAAAGGCTGCTGACACCATAGCATACACCATCTCAATCTTGATCAACAGAGCTATATCTGAAGCTACTGTACCCACTATATGGAAAATCTCCCATGTCATACCTCTCCATAAAGGAGGCAGTTCCACTGAACTGTCAAACTTTAGACCCATAGCTATTCTGTCACCTCTAGCTAAAAGTATGGATAAGTGTGTACACATACAGCTCATATACTACCTCACACAGAACAAGCTGTTGTCTATCTTTCAGCATGGCTTTAAGCCACACCACCGTACTACTTCTGCCCTCCTCTCTTTCTCTAGCATCATTAATCACAACTGCAATAATAACAAACTATCCTCAGCACTCTTTCTAGATCTATCCAAGGCTTGTGACATGGTTGACCACAAAATGCTTATAACTACCTTGAAGGCCTTCTCCTTAAACAACCATGTGCTCCAATGGTTTCAATCCTACCTGCAGGGCAGGCAACAGGCAGTCCTATGGCAGGATAAGCTATCATCTCGCCTACCCACCACATTAGGAGTCCCCAGGGCTCGATACTAGGACCTCTTCTTTTCTCCATCTTTCTCAATAACCTTCATTCAGTCATCCCAGATGCTACCTGCATTCAGTATGCGGATGACTCCACCTTGATTTGTTATGACACCTCACCAGCTACTTTATTCACATTAACCCAAAATACCTTCAATACAGTGGAAAAATGGCTCTCCAATCTAATCCTAAACCACAACAAAACTAAGCTGCTCCTCTTCTCCCCCACACACAGGACCACCCTGCCATCCTTTAACACAACCACTAATAATGGCAGCTTAGTTTTGTTGGGGGTTAGGATTAGATGTTGATACGCATCTCAATCAAACTATCAAAACCATTAATAAAAAACTTGGCTGTCTTTACAGAATCAAACCTTTCCTTACCCCACTTGCTAGAACTGCAATTGCTAGTTCCCATCTACTATCAACTCTTCTCTACACCTCACCTCTATTCTCCAATTTAAACAAAACAGATCTTAATAAACTATCATCCTGCTATAACCACATCACCAGATTTGCTACTGGCACAGCCTACCGGACACACCACTATCACAACCTACATCACCTAGGATGGCTTGAACTGCCTAGCCTACTGCAGTTCAACCAACTAATAGTGGCACATAAAGTCCTTTACCAACCAGAAAATACACCTGCACTAAAAAATATTATCAGCCCCTACACCAGCATCTGGCCACTGTGATCATCCACTCATCCACTAGACTCCTAGTTCAAACATACAAATCCAACTACTCAGCTGGGGAGTCTCTGTTTGCCAACTCTGTTGGAAAAAAATGGAAAAGACTCCCAGCTGACTTGACCCTAGAACCCTCACTAACTCAATTCAAAAACAAACTCAAGAAATACTTCAAAACTCATTGGTTATGTCCTTGACTAACCCCGACTAGTGACCTCTCTATTACTTAGGTGCCTTACCTTCAACTACTTCTAACTTTTTTCTACCACACCATTTCAGGAAGGGTCAATTGTATAACTGCTGCTCAATGTGTCTTAAACCTGAATGTAATGTTATGTATATATAACTTTGAAAATAATGTTATGTTTTGTGAAGTGTTTTATAATAAGTTAGTACTATATGTGCAAAATGCTGGTATTGCTTATGACTGTAATCTGCTTGAAACTAGCATTTACTAAATGTTCAATATGCATTATTATCTTGGAGCTTTTCTCTCGGGCCTCTGCTGAAAATGGACATATATCCAGTTGGACTATCCCGGTCAACAAATGTAAAATAAAATAAAATAATGAATAAATAAATAAATAAATAAACAAACAAATAAATAAATAAAAGTCACTGGAACCCCAAACCACTTTCAGTAAAATGTTTATTTACATAAAAATTCTCTCAAATGTTAAAAATCACACTAGTAACAATTTTCTCCTTGAAGGCTTCATCAAGCAAGATGAATGAATACAATGAAAGAACATAGGTTCATATATATGCTGTCATAATCACATGACCCTCATTATTCATTAAACCTTTTTCTGAAGTTCTCTCAATATTGGTTTCAATGAAACATTGGCATTCAAACCAGACATTATATGCACTCCTAAGCATAATATCCAATAAAACTCTTCTAATTCTGTGTGTTCTTTCACATTCCCCCCACATATTGTTTCATTTATACATTTTAAAATAGAAAATTTTAAATTATGGTTAGCACCTTTATCTTTCTTATGTTTGTATAATGCATTCGTCAGTAATTCTTGTTTAATTTCACATAAATGATTCCCAATATGCTGTTGAAATTTCTGATTTGTTTTCCCCCATATAATATGCTTGACATAAGTTACATCTAGCTAAATACACTAAATTCTTTGTTTTACAATTTCCATATGCTGTTAACCTATATTTTTTATTTATAATGGGATGAGTGAATACATTATCCTCACATATAAGCTGACAATATATGCAGCTGCCACATTTATATGTACCTCTCTTCTTTGTTGTAGTAATACTTCTAGCCATACATGCCTGTTCTTTATAGCATAAAACATGTTTCAAATTTTGACACCTTTTATATCCGCAAACTAGGTCAATCCATATCATACAGATTCAACTCTGGGACATGTTATAGAATGTGCCAGTATTTACTAGTTATATTTTTGGAATTATTAGTATTTTTGTTTTAAGTCAACATACATCTAATCTTATTTAGGGGAATCCCCTATCTATAAAATCAGTGACTACATTCTCAAGCTGAATAATCATATTTCCATCTACTGTGTTTAGCTTTGCTACCCTAAGCATATATTGCGGGTGCATGCTATTACGATGTAGGTATAAGTTTCTTTTTGCCGTTTTTTTATACAGCTTTGTGCCAAGTGCTCCATCATTGTTCTTAAAAACAGTGATATCTAAAAAATTAATACTTTTTTCTGGCACTGTCTTTTTAGAACTAAGGAATGAGCATGTTTCAGATAACCATAAAAAAATCATTGAAACTGTCATTATTTCCTTTGCAGATAAAAAACAAGCCATAAACAAAACTATGATAAAAAACAACCTTGTCTGCAAATATATTTTCTGTAGCTAACACAAATTTCCATTCCCAAATATAAATGACATTTGCATAGCTGTTAGCAACAGGTGTCCCCATTGCTATCCCTTTTTTTTGTATATATAGTTGTTTTTGAAATAGAAACACATTGTTATTCAAAACCAGTTTCAGTAAAATGCACAGTATATTTAAATATTGTTGTCTGTTTTATGTAAAGTCTAAAAGATACTCTGTAAGATTCAATAAAATCCATGTAGGTTCTATGTGGAGCCTACATAGAATGTACCTGTGTACATGGCCATGGTTTCCCCTCGGTAGCACGCCATGAGTATTAATCATGGCGTGCTGCCGAGGAAGAGCATAGTAACAAGTATATTGAATCAGTGTAGGCAGAAGTGTTGAGGCTGGACAGATGTTATGTACATAGTGAAGCTCCCTGTAATGTTTCCTGCTGCATTTGAAATGTGCTGTGAATAGTTAATAGGTTGTGTTTTGAATGTCTAATTTTTGTTGAATTAGTTATTTATTTATTTATTTATTTTTTATTTAATGTCCATTTGCACAGCGAGGAGCGCAGCAATGTCAAGCAATGTCAAGCGGCACTTACACATATACAGCAGACACCTGCCAGACATCTAAAAATAGAAACCAGATGTAATTATTTATTTCTGCTTTTGTTTAAGCCCATTTGCGCTGCACACCACACTAGCTTAGTAGCATATGTGAAGGTACACTAGTTTGTATACTATCCAAGTAGCTAAATGAGTAGAGTGATGGCCTAAAGCTTCGTAGGTCATGAGTTTGAGTCCCTAGCAGATATACCATTTGTTTAATGTAATCTACATTTTTGTTTAATTTAAAAACTTAACTTTTACATTTGGAAAAGCTGCATGGTGCTAAGCACTGTTTAAACATGATTAATGGCCAGTTTTTCTTGCCCATTGCTAAGCTTCACTAAAACCTTGGTTGTGCAAGTTTTTGCAATGCTGAGCTCTGCTTAATTTGCACAATGCTAAGCAACGTGGCACTTTTTTGAATGTTGCTGAATGACATGTATGGGTGGGAAAACAGCCTATATTAAGGGCAATAAGCAGCAATTATGCAGCATTCATTGGAGTCCATCTAACTAACAGTATGCCAGGCAGTGTTAGAGAGGCCGCATGCTTTCAGGCACAGAGATGGAGTGTGCAGGAGTCCAGGGATTTTGCTGGGCTCCTGTTATGCAGTTATGAACCTAAGCTGCGGCAGAGCATTTACCAGGGCTCAAAATGTAAGACTGAGGCCTGAGATCAGTTGGCCAGGGAACTTACCAGTGCTGCTGGTATTACCCACACTGGTGAGCAGTGTTTTCACCACTATGACAACCCGAAGCATAGAAAGAGGGGAACTATGGACACCTGTGTCCAATAGTGAGAGCTGGCATGCCCCAGACATATGTAAGTATTTCTTCCAGTATTTTTCTAAAATGCAAGCTGACTCTGTGCAAAATTGATATGCATAATGGTCTACTTGTCTCCCAACAGCTGCAGCTGAAAGGGCTTGCAACATCCAGTCCCTTGCTGGGTGCCTGGCCAGGTTGCGCAGTGAGTGTGGTAAGTACAGATATATTATGCTAACTGTAGTGCAATAAACAATAAAGAATAAAAAAACTGTACTGCAATAAAGAATAAAAAATACAAACTGTAGTACAATAAATGGGCAATTAGAAGTGTAGTGCAATAAATGAGCTATAACAACTACATTGCAATAAACACTAAAAAATACCAACAACAGTAAGCAAAAAGGTGTACAGCAGGATAGTAGTGTCATAACATAATTGCATAAAGCTCTGTGCATTGTATGTGTACGGTAAGGTTGCTGCAGTCAAGTGTAAAACTGTAATAACTGTAGAATGCAAAAGTAATGGCCTGAATAATGTATTGCTCAACTCATAGTATGTTTCAAGTCTGTCTCCAGGCCAATTTCGGTCACATAATGCTGTCTTTTCCTCCCACTCCAGGAACATAAGGTACATGGGTGAGGTGGCACTTTATGGGCAGATATTGTGTGTAGACTTCACAGATAATAAACACCAGTGCCTATAAAGTGTTAAGCAGCATTGTGTTTTCCTAAGTAAATCTGTCTTAATATTTGCATTAGGACTGCATTCATTGCATGTCTGTTCTAATTTGCTGCAGTCAATTGCTACATTATTTGCAGATGTCCCCTGCAGTCACAGCTTTTGGGTTCTACTCCCATGACTGCCAACTAAGGCATGACAGCTGTCTAGTTTACTTAATGTACACAAACATACCTCTCAACTGTCAGAATTTTTCATAACGTAATTACAACTGTGTACTCTATTCCATGATTACCACATAAATGATTACCTGGAATGCAATATATTTTCAAATCTGTGTACAGAACACCCTGGTAGTTATGTAAGTCCACATTATGTGAAACTGTTCTGTGTAGTTGTGTACCTGCTTTTGTTACTACTTGGCCCATACTGTCCAATGCTAACAGCTTGAGAGGTATGTACATGCTACATCAGCTATAGAAGAATTGTAGTCACTATACACACAACTGACGCTGCACACCAGTAGAAGTATGTAGTAGTACTCTGCATAGTAATATTACCTGCGAGGTAACTAATGGTATGTTTTTCTCTCTCTCCCCACCCCTTATCTTCTTTAATTCATTATTGTTAGTTATTATTATTATGATTTAATATTAACATATTTTGTTAAACTGTTTTTTTGGCTTTATGGTTTAATTTATACTGGCTTGCTGTTAACATATTACTGTTATGTTACTTAACGTTGCATTACACATAGTAATGTCTTTTGTCTTTTCCCAGTTAGGGGTCGCCACATCAGAACTCCAGTCCGCTAATGATTGGCAGTGGATTTTTACGGTGCCAAGTTGCCAGCCTGACACCCAACCTTAAAAGAAGGCACACCCATTCATGCAATGTTGCATAACATACCTTAATATGTATTTGGTTTATAAATATTATGTTCCATTCTGTTAATACCAGTGTATACTACAATGCATCGTGGCCAGCTGGTTCCTCATGATCTGCCTATCTTACCTCCTTCGACTGTGGCACAGGGTCCCAGCACATCTGAAACCCAGCCTGGTGGTGTCCACTCTTCTGCCCCTGCATTATTTGCAGCATCAGGTGGTACCACCCCATGGGATTGGCCAGCCCCCCCCTCTGGGAGCAGTGGTGGAGGGGGAGTTATCACCCATGATGAACTGCCAGGTTTGGTGCATGGGATCATCTACTGTGAGTTTGGATGATGCCTGGATCAGATGGAGAGCATACTGGCCACTCTGGTGGGAGCAGGCTCTCCCTGGAGCCCAGCCTCCACCACTGTCACCCTCAGGGCAGTGATGGAGCAGTGCCAACATTCCCATGGGTGGGAATGTGAGTCATGCTGCTACATTGTGGAGGCACATTGGACTGAGATTCCACAACATCCTCCCCATCCAAGATGTTTACTCTCCTCTTGTGTCACACACCACCCCTGTCTGCTATCTTGTCTGTTTTGTCTGTCTGCATAAACTTCCTCACCTACCCAACTTACCTCCCTGACATGTACCTATGTCGTTCCCCAACACTCCACTCTCACCTTAAAAAAAAATGGGCACCTGTCTCAGAAAAAAATATCGTCCCATACATAGCTCTCCATTTTGCACACGTGTCCACTGGAAACACATAATTTGGTCCAATTGGCTTAGCAATGCAATTATGTTGTCCTCACCACCCCCTCTTTGGGGGTTAGAGTCCAAAGTCAACTACAAATTCTGTCAAAGTGTACAGTTGTTGCTCTACAAGAAATGGATACCTATGGTTCTTTCCTACACCCTTCCTGCACATACCTACCTGCCTTTCACTATGTTTTTCTCCCTGCATGTACCTCACTTCACCACTTTCCTATCTTCCCATTTTTCTTTTTTTATATATTTTTAGTGGGATGCTGTGCGATGCACTGCGTCGCACAGTTTTGCTAAGCTCAGCTAAATGGAGCTATATCGATATATGTGTTTTAAATAATAAACATGTACAAAATAAGCACCTCTCCCCTATTTCAAACCATCAAGTCCATCACACCTATAGATCACTGCATTATCCTGTCACGTCACACAGCTGTTAATTAAAACAGGTGGTTTAAACAAAACATAGTAATTGCAAGTTATACTTAAGCTTGTTTAAGCAGAGCTGCGCATCGTGCCATGTCTTTCAAACTTGCTTAAAGATAAATGGAAAAATTGGGAGTGCACTTTGAAGCTGGTGCAAGAGTATACCACTAGAAAGCCAAACACAGAATAATGGATGTAGGTGAGGTCTGTAATAGCAGGTTAATGTCCCCTTTTAGCAGCAACATTTACAAATGCACCTGCTAAGGCATTACTGGCAAAATACATGTTCAACTGGGACCCTGTTGCAGAAATACACCTATATAAAGCTATGCAAATAATGATGGCTGTAATAAAAGTATGTCACAGCCTGCATGTGTATACTTATATCTTGCAAATACATATGCTGTTATAGTGACTCAGTAGCTCAGTCTATCAAGTGCCTTGCAAAGAGTACATTTTCCACACACAGTCCTTGGTTCAAATCCAGTGGTGTGTAGCATTTAAATTACATTATTAGGAAGCCAGCAATTAATGACTGAGTCATGCACTCTTTATCCAGACAGTGCATTTCAAATGAAATGTCTGCTTGTCACTGATGGAAGTCATAGGCCTGCAGATAGGAACACACTTCATATATCCCTATAGTAAAACTATAAGTGCATAAAGTGTCACGTCATGCATTAATATGCATTCACAGAGGATTTTAACTCAGGTAATGCAAATGAGGCCCACTACTATCAGAGTGCAGTACACAATCCTTTCAAATGCACGGTGCAGATTAGCACAGCTGCAAAACTAGCATACATATATGAAGCCCCTGCTTGTAACAAGAACTGTCAGCATACATGTTCCAAATGAGTACCGGACTGTAACATGTGGCCTGACAGTTGCCCAAATGGTGAACATAATGTTATATTTATCCCCCATGTTGCTCTAAGACACAACAAACATGTTGCCTAATACTCTGTTAATGATACCATTGCCTAACATAGTTACCTTAAATACATGCCTTAATTGGAGTGGAATGGGTACCTTCACTCTGGCTCTGCCTCCACTACAAGGCTGACACAGCTCCCATAGTTACTTCTACAACTTGTTGTCCTCCACGGTGTTCACACTCTCTGCCTAGGTCTATTACCTGCAGCAGCAGCTGCTGCATGTAGCACACATATCTCTATGTAACAGTAGCTGCTACAGACCTACCCTCTGTGATTATGTAGTCTCCTCACCCCAGTAATGTCCAACACAACATATCAGATAGGGATTCTAATCTACATGAAGGCCTTATATCTTGTACAGTGGTTGCCTGTCATTGGCTGATGATAGTGCAAATCAGCTGTGTTGGCTGCAATTAGCATTTCAGAACCACAGATCGATTAAGAAGCAATCAACTGCTAATGAGAAGCATGTTAAAAGGCAAAATGCTGGCTATGGGGAACCATTCTGTATGAGACTTTCTGCACACAGAACATGTGTTTGCAAAAACTTAAATATCACCACATATCAACAGAGGCGTTTTGCACTTCAGCAGGTATGTAACCATTTTGTTTACAACAGGATGCAGATGTGTGACTATACTTGCAGGGAATAGGGATTACAGCATTATGCCTTTCTTAGAACTGTGATAATGATATATGTCATTGATCTCTAGGTTTGTAGCACCTACAGAGGACATACAATACATCAAGGATCGAATGCTTTTTGTCACTGTGGCACACTGGTCTCATGGGTCTGTCCCTTTATAGTGGTTGTAATAGCACACTGCTATTTGTTTCACACTGTAGTTTTGACATATTATCAGGGGGGTAGCTCCTATGGGACACATTAAAATAGATGCCAGTGTTGGGTATGATCATACAGCAGCATCTGTCATGGCACACTCAGGAATAGCTGACTATTACTAGTATCTTAGTTGTATCCACACACTTAGTATGTTTGCACACTGTGGAATATGACATGTGTGATCTAGCAGTGGATACTGCCAGCCATTCTGTTCTTGCTGTATCTCTACATAGTACTTCCATGTACGTGATCCTGACATGTGTTTCCATTCTGTTCTCTTTCAGGACACATGTACCCAAGATGCTGTGCACCTTTCACAGATGAGGAGAATGATATTATACTTGAAGGCCTCTGGCAACACCATGAACTACTACTGTCTAGTGGAGGCAAAACAGGGAACAGTGGGCAACACTGTTGGCTGACCTTGTCCATGACGTGAATGCCACAGGTCATCAGAGCAGGACATATGAGCAGGTTCGACATCGCGCAATGGACATGATCACCGTTGCATGCAGAACAGCAGCAGATGTAGCCAGGGTCGTGGCTTCACTGGTGGAAGGCCTGCAGGGGAATAACCACTCTCAGCCACTGAGGAATTCCTGGCAAACCTAGGTACACACAACAGCTCCCAGGCATTCATCATACCATACATCATGGATGTGGGTGCCATAGTTTCCATGCCAAAAGAGTGTGCAGGTAAGTTTAGTTTGATCATCATTGCAATACTTTGGCATTCAGTGTGTCAGGGTGTACATACTCTTACGTGGGTGTCAAGTCTGTGTTCTTTGGGGGATTAACTGCAGTTTGACTCTTGTGCTCAGATGTTGACTGATATAACAATTAACAGAGTAGCTACTGTAAATGTGAGATATATGGATGTATTACCTTGTTGTGGTGCAACGTGCAGTAGTACTGACATTACCTCTCCCTCAACTTTTCACAGGTTCATCAGGTATCAGATAAGGCCGTGGTCCTGCTCCTGGTAAGCATGACACTGTTTTGTTATAGATGTAGGTTTACAGCAATGTAATCTCTAAAGTGCCATCCCATGCCTGCTGCCTGGAATGGTGTAGTATCAGCATGACTGCCAAATGCACAGAAATTTTCTGACAGTACACGTTAGAGTCATTCGTATGCCTTGTAGGTGTGACCACACTGATTGATGTGACAGTATTGTCAGGACATTGCAGATTGCCATATGTGTCAACTGTGCAGAGTCTTCACAAATGTCAACAATATACCTCATTGTTGCTGGTGAGATTGTTGTGTAAAGAGCTTTCATTTACAAGTAACTACAGCTGTTTGTGAGAAAAGTAATTTCCTCTTGTCCTAATATATGTGGTTGGGGTTTTAACAGGTCTGTAATAGTGCCAACAGTGCATAGAGCTGTACATATATTGCAACATAGTACTGTAGAGCATAATAGTGTAGGTACTGAGGTGCTGCTTTTCCCTTTCTTATCACAGGTGATGAGGGGGGTTGGTCTCTGTCCCCTGCACAACCTGATGTCAGTGTCTCTTTAGACTCTGATTATGATGGTGGCCACAGTGAGGCACAGGTGGGGGGTTCAGGGGCTGAATTTGTCCCAGAGGTTGACCTCACTCTTCTGCTCTCATTGTCACCACACACAGTCAGTATGCATACACATACCCAGTCCCTGGAGGCCACAGATATTTGACAGTCAGAGGGTGGGGATATTGAACAGGAAAGTGTGGCAACTATGGCTCCAGTGAGTGTAGACACTGGCCATAGCCAGAGAACTGGTGAGGTTCCACACAGGTAGATTAAGAGGGGTGCTCATAGGAGGCCTGCTGCCCTTCCACCACCTGTTGCAGGTGTCGCAGGTGTCACATCACGGTTCATTTGGTGTATGTTTTGGGCCATCATGGAGACACAAGCATGTTCTGAAAGGAATTCCAGACATAAGCTCAGGGTTATGGATGCAGCACAGTCTGACATCTGTGACCTCTCCACCACATTAGTGGTACCCTGGATTGGTTCACTGATGCAGTTGCCAGAAGGTAGGCTGAGACAGTGTCTGTCTTGTAATGCACAGCACCAGTACTGGAATGTGTGGTTGGAGTTGAGAGTCAGCCTTGTGAATGTAGTCAGCGACCCCATCTGCTGAGAGTCCATGTGGCCGTGCACAATCACACTCCCACAGTGGAAGTACATCCAGCGCTACAGAGGGGAGTGTGCTGCCCACACCAAGACATGGCAGGTAATGGGCTTGTGGTCTTGGGTTTTCCCATGGAAGACATGGTCCCAGCAGACAGCAGTCACTGTCAGGTACTAGCACTGCTTATGATGTTGGGCATGGAGGTGCCAGTGCAACTCCTGGCAGAGCCAGTTCCCGTGTTTGGGGCCAGAGATGGTGGACTGTCAGCTCTACCATGCATGTGTCAAAGCTGTCCAGCATGCCCATATATAGGGCTAGCACTGAACTTGACTGTATACATGCACACACTCACATACCACTGTCAAATGCAGGTCAGCTACAGAGACACACAGCACATTTCAATGGTCCATCATGCCTGCTTCCCTTCCTGACTCATACACATGCTGTGGAACTTTTGGATCAGTCTAGGTCATGATGATACCTGTGCCACATTCCTGTCATCCTCATCATTGATGCAGGGAAATGAAGCTATGTGTCTGATGCGCAGGGTGACTATATAAATTAACATGTACTTGTGTAATGCATTGTTGTTTTGCCATGCCACTTGTAGTGGTTACTGACAGATACTGTATGCTGACATTTGTAATGAGTAAGCCAGATGATTCTGTGTACCTTATGTTGTATGATGTTGTAATGGTTGTATACTTACACAGTGAAAGGTGTGTGTCATGGACCTGTTAATGTTTCTGTTTCAGGATTCTGTTTGGGTCACCTATGGATACACAGTGGCAATAAAGCCATAGACATCACAGCACAGGATAGAATGTCAGCACAGAAGAAATATGTATTTGGCAAAGTACAGCACTATATGTGCATGGCTCCATAAGTCCATATCTGTATAACAGGCTAACAAGGACAATGATGTCATTCAGCGTACTCATGCATCCCTAGTTGTCACCAGGGTTTTGTCAGCTAACACATCTACAAGCTCTGCTGCTGGAGATGACCCATCTACAGATTTTGTGTGTCCAGTACAGACATTTGTCTGACAACAGCTATGATTGTCTTGTTCTGGATTTCATGGTATAATCTGAACATGAAAATGGATGTGTGTCCAGTCGGACTTTCCCGATTAACAAACGTAAAACAAAATAAAAATAAAATAAAATGATGTGTGTCATAGCAGATGCATGGGGGGGCCTGTTACATATAGGGTGCGCTGTTTGTGTTACATACCTGTCTCCCCAGCATGTACTATTTATACCACAGTGATGGTATAGGTGTGTAGGACAGGTAAGATGTGTGTTAGTCCTGTCATGGATATGCAGGAGCTACACAGTGGGATCTGACACCTTCCTGTATGGCAGCCAAGCACATTCCCTGCATAGCATTTATGAGACAGACTACGCCTGGACTACGCCTGTACTGTCTTGACATGGACTCCATAGGACATGTTATCTACAATGTGTATTGCTGTACCATGGAACCTGTGTGCCTGCTACAGTTGTAAGATATGCCTGTGTAGTGACATAGCAAGGGTGCCATTGTACACAGTGATAGATGTGATGAGTGCCACATTTAGTATAGCGATGACAGTCTTGGAGTTACATCACAGACCTTTCTGTTTAGGTTGTAAAACAATGAATGCATCCCCACATCTTACTGATCAGTGATAGTCAAAGGCTACATTACTCTCTGTGTCCATATGTCCATGAGTAAAGGCTCAACTGTGTGTGGTGTGTGGACACTACTATATTTCCCAGGGGTGAATGACTTTGGAAAGGATAGTATTGTGTAGTCACTGGCATTTAGTATTTGTCTGTGGCTCAGACAACAATTGAATGTGCGTCTCAGGCCATCCTAGATAACCATTGGTTCTGTGTGGGATTCAGTGACAGCTCCTGATATGCAATCCTGCTAATGTAGTCAGTGAGAGGGCACTGACAGTGGGTGTGACTGCAGAGAGGGACTGGCTAGAAGGGGTATGCCATCAATGATGTCTGGGTAAATCCACTGCTGACTGTTGTTATTGCAGCGGAGGTTTCCCAATGCTATCTTCCCAGATTATGACTGTCAGACAGTTGCCTATCCACCAGCTGACATAACACTCTGTAGATAACCTACACAGCTTCCAGCAAGGCCTGTTGGCCTAATATTGTCAAGCTCCTTGTCAGGCCATGGTAGATGCAGTGAGTAATATTGCCATCAGCCTTTGCATAGTGTAACACTCAGTGGGGTCCACCAGTTAGAATCAGTAGACACGATTTGGCCTTGAGCATAACAAACAGTGTGTGGTCCAGTGTCAGTAGGTGTACAACAGTGTTACTGCTCATATATATTCTAACTCCTTTCATGATATTTCATGTCACATGAGTCAGAGATTAGGGACACTGCTTGGCACTACATGCTAGTTGTCCTTTGTGCAACTAAGTATTGCAGTTGCTTCAAGCATGTTCCAAGAAGAGAGCCATCCAAGGTGTCTGTACAGAGCACAGACAAACACGTTAGGGAAGTGTAATATGTATACCTTTTGAAGGTAAAGTGGGGGTTTTACACTGGCATTCTTCAGATGGACACTACCCAAGTGGGTGGTGTGTACTGGAAGGACACAATTACCTTCTGAAGACTGTGTTAAGCATGGGAGTCCATGGAATTGCTGGTGACTGGCAACTACTACTGCTGGTCTCACCGACACCATTCTCACATAGGATACCATCCTCTGATATGTTTTCTGTCATCACATGCAAAATGTTACTATGAAGCCCATGATGACAAGCAGGGCACAGCCTGTTTGTTCATCCACATAGCTGACCCTCATCATAAAAGGCTCTATAGGCTTCACATACCCTTTTCCAGGTAGATGCCTTGATTAGCAACCTGGGCAATCAGTTGGCTTTTGCATGTGTTATGCCATCTGTTCCAGGTTTGGTGATATGTCACTAGGAAATTGTCATGAGAGGGATAAGTAGCACTGCTGTACAACACAATATAATGTACAATGTCCTTTGACATAGATGTCAAGTCTTGCTATAACAATCAGCACACCGACGGTAAGCCATTGTAGGTGACAATTTCACAGCTAGTCATTCATCCTGCCCTTCAACAGATTATTGGTAGATATCTGCAGGACATGCCTGTGAGGCCTACTGCAGCAGACTGGCCACCTTTGGCCAATATGTGTTGACCTGCCACATGTTCTAGGCATGTAATTGCTGTACAGTTGTGTAGCTGAAACACGTCTGTGTTCCCACATCATGTCACACAATCATTGTGCTGTCTAGTTGCTTGACAGGCATCGTACGTTTGTGAGGCCAACGTAATGTCAGCAGTTGAACAAGTCCTCTATGATGCACAGTCATCCACATCTTCACTGCAAGGTGTGCCTATAAACACTGTGTATCAGACTGTCAACCCCAGGGGTGTGGCAGCATGACCCTACCTTTGCAGGACCTGGTACTGAGATGTTGGGAGTGTCCCTACCACTCTACTTCTATGACACACAAACACAACATATGACAGATGTGACTGCATTTCAAACCTTGTTGATATGTTGTCTCTAACAGCAGTCATTACATGTGACAATGATCATTATGCCAAGATGCACAGCTCACATCCTGCACTACCTACACCCACATCACACACACCTGCATGTGTGCATCTCCTTACCAGACACATTGCCAAACAGACACCTGAGAAAATCCTGCCTCTGGAGTGCACAGTACACATAATACTGCATGCACCACTCTCTTGCCGTTCAAACATCTGAGGCAGAACACAAAATCACACCTCTTAGTCAGAGGTGATTACATTGTGAGACACATTGATGTCTGTGTCAAGTGGCTACATATGGGAAAGATCACAGATAGCTGTCTGTGGGTTGACACAATAGGCTTTACCACACATTGCCACAAATCAAGGGATATCAGTTAAAATAATGTTGACATCATAGTTCCTGCAGGTGTGTAGGACCAGGGACATACATCACCGGCCTGTACGCAGACACATGGCTGTGCTTAGCCAGTCTTTGTCTCTTATGGGTATACACATAGCTTTTGACTGCAGTTGATCCTCACCTAAGATGATGGCTCCACACATGGAAACTGATGGAAATCAATAACTGCCTTAGCATGTGGTGTCATTGTCAGGGGATCTACTACATGTCTGCCTGGGATGCTTTGCTTAAAAGACATCAGTGCATCACCAGTGATGGTGTTCATCTCTCACCCCTGGGATTTGGAGTACTGGCCACAGCTACTGACACCCACGCAATGCCACTTAGATGCACTGTTCAGAGAAAAGATGGCCATGAGAACACCATCTTTATACAACATCATGGTTACGCTGCTACACGGTGGGTATGGCAACACTGAACCCCACTCTATGGAATGTGTCCCCACCCTGGATTATGCAGACATGTGTGCAGTCAAGGACATCTGGTTCAAGGCTGTGGACAACACCATCTTCACACCTCAAAATGACAGTGTTCAAGGTAATTCAGGTGGTGTATACATACTCATTAAGGATGGATACAGATTCAGATTTTTGAAACACTGTGATTTCCTGGAGACACTGCAGGTGCATTCAGTGCTGGAAATGCATAAAATCAAGCAATAGCTGGCTACAGGAGCAGCTCCATGAATCCAGACACCCATTGTGCATATTTGTATGTACATTGTCCATCAAGATATATCATTACACCATGGTGTGGGGTGGCATTATGTGGCCACTAGCTGTGTTGCTTAGTCATGCTGCAGTTCACTTGCCCAAAGGTTAGTCTATATCCTTAACTACAATGCCCTGGAGCAGTGCCCTGGCACCCCCCCAAGGAGAACCAACATATTGCATCATGTATGTACCAATATGGATGACCACTGCAGCCCCCCCCCATGTGAGTTCCTCCCTGGTGGGATCTGACCACAGATCAGTGTCATTAAAACTACCAGCACTAATCCCACCCTTGTAGACAATACAGACATATATTTCAACAAAGCCATTTATTACCTCGTGTGGGATGGTTTACATAGCTTGACTGTACCTCCCTTGTCTGATAGGACAGGCAGGTATGCAGAGCTCTACACCCATGCATTATGCCAGCAACATTACAACTGCAGGAACTTGACTTTACCTGACAGGAGGAACACAGTCTCCTCATGGCCCAGCAAACCTGTCTGGTGGACAACTGCCATTATCAGGCTGTACAGTAAGAGGAGGATATTGCTGTGTGACAGTTGGGTTGAGGTTGCCCCCCCCAAAAAATGGGGGCCCAACCTCCTCAGCTAAAACAAGCACATAGTGTTGTTGTGATGTTGTGTAGACACAGTAAGTGACAAAATTAGCCACCCACACAAAGCAGAACCACAATGCACAATGTAGTTATGTGTGCAACCTTAAAGGACAGACCCAGATTGTCGATCATCTCATACATAATAATGCCACATAAAATGGGTCTGTACTCATAGCTAACCAGTAGTCCCACATGTTCTGTGTCAACTTCACTCCCCTGTTCCCACCACATGTGACACATGACATTCCTGCAACCTGTCCTATAAATTCCATATCTACTGAACAGGTCATAAATGGCCTCTCTATGGAGAATACACATCATCTATTGGACATGCTAACATCCCAGGCTGCATCCTACATAGGATCTGTCATGGATTACGAACATCATTTGGAATACCTTGCAATCATATTGAAACCACTGGCTGGATGCCAGCTGACTGGACAACGGCAACTGTTATACCCTTGCAAAGAGCTGGTGCATGCACTATCCACCAGAACTATAGACCTGTTTGCCTGAGTATCCATATCTGTATGGCCATAGGGGCAATCATCAAGCAGCACACATATATGTGATCTACACACAGTTGACTGTACACAGATTGGATGTCTGAAAGGGGGATCATGACTGTTAAACATAGTGGACATTTCCTAGGCAGTCACCAAGGACCTGGGTGAAATCTCCAACGTACAAAAAGCAGAAGAACCAACAAACCAAGACAAAAAATGGTCAAAGGCAAGCTCCACAAGGAATAATGATTCGGCAGTGCAAACAACTCCAACAGCTCACAATTAGGCTCGAAAATAAGGCTCAAATAGCAAACAAGATGGTTTATTTTGACGCCAACAAGTAGTACACACGTTTTCATCAATATTATGACTTCATCAGACCTGGGTGAGGTGAAATCAGGGCATACAACCACCTGGACTGAACCAAGCCATCTGACTGTATCCCCCACTCAGGCATAGTTTACAAAGCACCCACTTAGGCATCCACTGTGCTATCATTGTAGGGGTCACCTAGTAGCCCATTGATGGCACGCATACTCAACATAGGGACATATGCCTCCAGTAGCTGATCTATAAGCAGCAGTGTTCAACGGGCAAAGTACTGGGTGCTCTACCACTTGAAATCAATTTAACTATGATGCAAATGAATACTGAATGTCTGTGGCCAACAATGTTGGCTGATGCCTGCAAACTGTGAGCACTCATGGAGTCTGTGAGTTATGTTAATATCCTACAAGGGGGTAGTGATGAACAAATGCCTGTTGGCATAATAATGGCCTTAAACTCTATGCAAATATATATATAGTATCATTTCCATCACTAACACCTATATACCTGGTAAGTAGGACATCATTCACACCATATGATGTACATACTCAGGGATGAAAGAACTGGGCACACAGACCTGGGCACAATGGTTTTCACCTAGTGTGTCTGAGATCACCATATCTTTCCAGTGGTATGACGGGAATCATATGTCATAGCTGAGGTCACAATCACCCATAACTGACATACTCATAACCTCCAAGTACTGCTCCTTCAGCATGCCAATATTCGAGTGCAATGACCATTTTGTAATGGACCTTTCCAAGCAGTACTGGCACTTGCACACAACAGTATAGTCTGTCACAAGGGAACGTCACATCTTCAGCTTGTGTTCAATGGAATGGAGATTTTCTGAAATGAGTGTCATTGCAGCCTGTGGCATATAGACTACTCAGAGGCATACCTCTCAACCTGGAAACATCAAAAATCTGGACAAAGGCCCATGAAAAATAGGTACAAATCTGTATGCTGATTAACATAAACTTTGCATACATAATTATGTAACCCCACCCACTCCAATGGAATTGTGGGATATCAACTTTCAAATGCAAACTGAAGAACAGGCAACCAAAATATGGCCCCAGAGACTCAGACCCTGTAGTAAATTGTAACCATTTTTTAAATATGTAGCAATGATGTTCACTGGGAAGGGAGAAGATGAACCTTAAGATTTTGTTTTTGGTAACTTGCAGTATGTGAGTTTTGCAGTAAAAGTCGGACATTTAATGGTAGGCAATATTCTAATCTTAGCAAAAGAATATTATAGTTTGCTAGGACCTCCAAAAGTCATTCTCCATGGCCTACTAATCAGTGGCATAGTTAGAGATTATGCCGCCTGGGGCTGTCTTTCAGTTTGCCAGCTTCCCCCTCACAAAATCATGGTCAAATGGGCCCCCATACACAGCCCTCGCCCTGCAGCCATTCCAATGCCCCATTTACTTGGCTATTTTGCCCCATTTACCATAAACACTGTAATGTGCATACTGCTTTACATCTACACTGATTATCTGGATTTCATTTAAAACTTTATTTTAAAGCCAAAGAATATAATACAGACCAACCACCATGGCTAAAACCCTTTAGTAGTTTGCTTTATTTTATTTGTTGCAAAACTTTTATTTTACATTTTATAGCACAAACACTAATAGACATCTGCTAAACAAAGCAATACCGTCTCACAATGAAAATATACTTAGCATTAAAACTTCCCTGCCCTTGAAACTCACTTTCATTGAAACAACATTGAAACCCACATTCAAAGAAAATGCAAACGTCATCCAAATAATTCCACATTAAACAGATCTATAACTAATGAAGAGGGTGCTGCAAGCAAACAACTTTATATTTCATTACTTCATCTACAATGAAAGTGCTGTTGCCCTAGAAGAATAAATTGCCTAAGTTACATTAAAAAAATCATAAGCTAGTAATATTGCAATAGGGAATGGATGGCAAACTGATAACAGGTTCATAGTTACTAGGTATCTCCGCCAAAGAGGACATTCTCAAGACTGCAGCATCCACCCCCTATAAAAGTACAAGACAGTACAGTATCAGCAATCCATCTACATACTGCAGGGATAGAACCCACTGCCTTCTGCATCAAAGGCAAGTATACTACTTGTTGTGCTACTAACACAAACAGACTTGGCATAAGCATCACTAAACACTGCTGGTATAATCTGAGAAAGTTGCTAGAATAAAATGTTTTGTGTTACCATGCATTTCCTGAAAGATAAAAGACTGTAACTTAAATGATTATCATTATTTAATGAATTCAGTTCTCACTGAATTTGCCAGAAAGCCACA
This sequence comes from Protopterus annectens, assembly GCF_019279795.1. NCBI lineage: Eukaryota > Metazoa > Chordata > Ceratodontiformes > Protopteridae > Protopterus > Protopterus annectens. Next base: position 208,619,334 of record NC_056735.1, read on the forward strand.
AATTTTAAGAGGAACAGACCAAATGTATGAGCCAAATATTCTGTGAAACTTTGGATAGTTGAGAAACTCCTTGAATCAGGAGTGGTAGTATGGGTAGAGAATTTAGGCTCTTGCTCTTTGTACCCAAGTTACAGGGGTTGAGTCGGAGTAACCCTAACTACCAGTTATGTGGTATAGGGAGGAAAGAGGCTGGTGTTGATTTTTATCTTAACATCATCTAGAATGATGACAAAATTCAAGGAGAAAATAATTGTCTTTAGTATGTGGCTCAGTAGCTGGCGTCATTCGAGGGGCATCCAGTATGTGTCTGCGTGGGACAAGATGGATAACAAAATTTGCTGTTGACTGCAAACTAGGGGATGTTTTTCAAATAAACATGGACAGGAAAGGACTCTAGAACTGACTAGACTATGCAACCAGCTGGTGCAAGGGCAAATGTCAAATAATATAGTGTAGTCCAATTTGTTAAAAAAAACAAAGTCATCATACTTCATAGATGACAAACCCTTAAGAACAACACTGTCATTAGAGACCTAAAGCACTATTGTGGTGATAATCTGCCCTTTGATCATAATGTATTTACTATAGTTATAAAACCCTTCTCTCTGGCCCATCTAATAACCGGAGCATCTCATCTAGAACCAAAGAAATTTTACTTCCCCCAAGAACTCTTCTATTATCCCCACACACATACATTATTGATTATAATGCCCACTTTGGTACATACTGTACTTATCAAAACATTAAACAAAAATTGCTCAGCAGTTCTAAAGTTTAAAAATATTTTGGGAAACACAAGTCTCAGGATAATCTATAAGTTAGGTACTTCAATGCTTTTAGAGGGATCAGTCACTAACAGACAATCAGTGTCTCAGGTGAACAACATCATGGAACTCCCCTCCTAATAAGGGCAAAGTCATGCAGTGCAGCAGAAATTATAGCAAGGCAAATGCAATAGAAACTCAGTGTTAATTTTCTGGTAAAAAGTAGCTTGAAGTACTGGAAATTCCCTTTCTCTCAAAAGAGACAAAATGATAATCGGTTCTAAACTTTACAAATGCTGAAAGGTAACACAACTCTCAGTATTATCTGTAAATATGATACTTCCTTGTTGCTTGAGGGATTAAATCTGCAGTTAGTTCCAGCGAGTCAGTCTCTCAGGTCGAAAAGTTTGCACAACTACCCATACAAGGAGGAGTCAAGCAGTATAGCACATTATACTAATATGCATATTTGCAACTTACAAAACGGTAGTTACAAGATAAATGCATCAATCTTAGCAAGAGTATCTACTCATGTGAAAATCTCTAGAAATGCAAATATAAATGGACAATAAAATAAATAGGAAAAGCATAAAGTGACATTTTAGTTATATATGTTTCTAATATATTTTTCCTTTTTAACCTGTGGTTTGGTCCTTTATGTTATCCTTTAGAATAGATGTATTCTTCATATTTTTGAAATAAAATAGTAACATTCATTACAAGCTTATATAAATATTTAGAGATCATAACAGTTTAGTTGTGCTGTAATAAAGCACAATTCATCTTGTTCAGATAGGGTTAGTCGTACATCTTCAAATTTAATGCAATTCATAGTCCTGTGCAAATACAATTTGCATAGCTATGAACAACTGTTCAGCTAAGTGCTCTACAATTCAGTGCAAGAAGCATAGGTAGCTACAATAAAATCTAGAGGTATACAAACAGACCCATAAATACAATCACACACACACACACACACACACACACACACACACACACACACACACACACACACACACACACACACACACGTCCTAAGTAAATGCAGACAAAATTCAGAAACTTTCACAGACACACACAAACATTTGTGTACACATACACAAAGTCCCTTACATTCCACACACACACACACACACACACACACACACACACACACACACACACACACACACACACACACACACACAAGCCCCTTACATTCAACACACACACACACACACACACACACACACACACACACACACACACACACACACACACACACACACACGCACACACACTAGTCCCTTACATTCAACACACACAGAGTCCCTTACATTCAAACTAATAACAGCAGAATTGAGTCCATTCGTCTGAATGAACTACATTACAAAACTTTCTCTCGAGAAATCAAAGACATTCAATGCAGTGCCGTTCAACGCAAGAAAAATACCGGACATGCAGCACAGTTCATAAGACATTTAAGTAAACAAATACCAGACCATTTGTTCCTAAGAATTAAGTAGACATTAATGCAACACACAACCCTTGAAAAAAACAAACCTCTCGTCTGAACAGTGCACTTGAAAAAAATCAAACCTCTTGTCAGAACAGTGCACTTGGAAAAAAAACAAACCTCTCATCAGAACAGTGCATTGAAAAAAAAAAACCTCTCATCAGAACAGCGCACTTGGAAAAAACAAACCTCTCATGTCTACTACATTCAAACTAATAAAAGCAGTAGGTAGGTCTCTTTCTAATTAACTTTGCAAAGCAACTAGAACTAGCAACAGTACACACGAAAAAACTTTCTGTCCTACATATAACTTATAAGCAGTTCTGCAGCGAGCCGAGAAATCAAAGACATTCAATGCACTACCATTCATAAGAATTAAGTAAACATCATTGCAAGAAAAAGACTGGGACCGTTCCTGTTAAGGCAGCGCCACTCATTGTTTTAAATTAAGTAAACAAATATCGGTCCGACTGCTCGTTGCTAAAAATTAAGTAAACTAAACATTAATGCAAGTCAAGAAAGTGATGTCCATAAGAAATTAAGTAAACATCAATACAAGAAAAATACTGGAGAGTTCCTTAAGTAAACAGTCTTTTGTTTTGCCTTATCAGAGAGTTGGGGAAGAAAGAACTTCTTACTGCTGTAAAATTAAGTAATAATGGCTCAGCAGCTGAATCCTAACAGAGGCTATCTGTCTTCCTCATGCTGATGCCATCATGATGTCAGGAACGGTCCAAAAAAACCCTGGGAAATTCAGAAATTAAAGGGGCCACTCATGAATTCCTGGCACCCCAATATTTTGCCCTCAAAACTGGTATTTACTGAGGAATTTGGTATGGTTGAGAGGTATGCTCAGAGGTTATCTCTGCCTTGCATATGGGGAAATGTGTGACTGTTCTTGACTGTAAATGCTGCATATCTGTAGGTGGCATAGTACATGGTTTATTCACTATAATAACATTAATCTAGTATGTGATGTTAGTAATACATGCTGGTGGGAGAGATTTGTCTAGCAGACTTTAACCCACCTTTGAGACAGAACCCTGGCTAATGGCAAGCAGAGCAACTCAGTGCACTTCAGCACATGCCATCTGTATGGTTGGCTGGGCAGCCATCATTTCAACATAAGGCTTCTGCCTGTGTCCATCTTGGACTGAAGCAATATGTGCTGATCATGTAAATAAGGGTATACAATTGTCTATGATTGTGATGTCTGTATGGCCATTATGCTAGTGAAGTTCAAACATCTTATGGGTTCATAAGCTGATATAAATTGCTCTAACAGTCACACACACACACATGGCTACATTCAGGATAGCACTACTTCCAATTATTGTTTATAGGATACAGCACGGCATGCACATAGTGCATGCTGACTGTATGTAGATTAGAACACTTATCTATGTAATTGTACACACTACAGATCACAGTACATGATGCACGCAACACACCTCATGTCTGCTAGTACTATCAATTTAGAACATATTATGCTTGCTGACATCAGCAGGACTAGTTGTGGTCAGGCATGTGGAGGGCCACATCACCTGCTACAAATAAAAATTTGCAAAACCCTACGTCTAAGTCACTGAGGTGGTTATATTTACACCATATGGACATACACGCATGCACCATGTGGTCTACAGTGATATTAGAATCCCTATCTAGTCTTACACACTATGGATCACAACACTTATTGCATGTGGCACAACTTAAGTGGGATGTTACAGTGGCAGCTGGAAGTCTTAAGGTAGATGACATCATCAGACCTTGTAGAAGAGGGCAGATTGGAAGCCAGCAACAACTGACAGGGCCAAAAGATGCATACCCATTTCAGTCTGATAGCCAATGAGGATTTCTCAGTTGTTTGGCAAGGGAGTACACACACAAATGGCCTACAGTGAGATTAGAACCCCTGCCTATCTAGTTTTACACATTATAGATCACAATACTTATCACAAGCAGTATAGCTTAAGTCAGATGCTACAATGGCAGCTGGTAGTCTTAAGGTAGGTGACATCATCAGGTGTTGTAGAAGAGGGCAGTTTGGAAGCCAGCAGGAACTGACAGGGCCAAAAAGTGCATAACCATTGCAGTTTGATAGCCAATGAGGGTTTCTCAGTTGTTTGGCACCCCAAGTGGCCTGCAGTGTGATTAAAACCCCTACCTATCTAGTCTTACACACTATAGATCACAGTACTTATCACATGAGCCACACCAGATGTCTGTTTTTTATGTGATCGCAGGCAAACTACTTGTGAATTACACAAACTAGGCTTGTGTTGAACAGCATCTGTGGCCTGCAGAGTGATATTGCTTCATACTGTTATCTGCATCTAGTATCCTAGCAGTGATATAACTGTTATTATCCTAGCTATGTGTCTACAGTGACCAGTATGGCCATATGTGTCTGTTTGCACTTGGACAGGCAAGACTGTGGGCAGGAACAATGTGCCCTATCCATGCGTGCATAGACAACATTATACATGACACCACCTGCTCACCTGTTGCTGTCTATGTGGTGACATCTTGCAGGCAAAGGTGTCTGGAGGTAAGTGCATTCTTTACTGTTGAGCCGTTACTTTGGATCCTTTGAGCAACATTATAGATATGTGATAGAGCAGCTGTATTCACCATTATTAGGGTATGTAGGAAAATACAGACATCCACACACATATTTCTGTATATAATGGGGTTGTATATATAAATGTAGTTTTTGTGTGTGTGTGAGTGAGTGAGTGTGTGTGTGTGTGTGTGTGTGTGTGTATGATATGTATATGTGTTGTGCAGATATATGGGAAATAATGGGATGTATGTTATATATCTATCTATATATATATATATATATATATATATATATATATATATATATATATATATATATATATATATATATATACACACACACGTATAGGTCTAGGACTATTCACTGGAAACGCAATTCACTGAAACACATTTCACTGAAAGTTATATATGGCCTTTTCCCCACTGTAGTGTGACCCTGGAATTAGTATATATAGTAAGGGTGTGTGTGGGGGGCACTGCCCCCCCCCCCCACATTGGGAGGTGTTGGGGGCATAGCCTCCCACCTATTTTAAATATTTTGAACTATATACATGGATACTTGCAATTCCAATAAATTACTGTTCTCTGAACATAATATATATCCAAACTATGTGGGGGGGCTATGCCCCCCACACCCCCCAGTATGGAGAGCAGTGCCCCCCACACCCTCCCTTACTAATATATACTAACTCCGGGGTCATGGGGAAATGCCATATATAACTTTCAGTGAAATGTGTTTCAGTGAATTGTGTTTTCAGTGAATTGCGCTTTCAGTGATTTGTGCACAGTCATTTGAGTTTCAGTGAAATGTGCTTTCAGTGACTAGTCCTAGACTCATATATATATATATATATATGTATATATATATATATATATATATATATATATGTATATATATATATATATATATATATATATATATATATATATATATATATGTATATATATATCGCTATATATGTATCGCTATATATATATATATATATATATATATATATATATATGGTAGTGGTGCTGCGGTAGTGCCGCCTCACAGCAAGACGTTGTCGCGTTCGATTCTCAGCTAGAGCATCTTCTGTGTGGAGGCATGCGTGAATGGGCGTGCCTTCGTTGAAGGTTGTGCATTAGGGCTGGTAACTTGGCATGTAAAAATCCACTACCAAACATTAGCGGACCGGTGTTCCACTGTGGTGACCCCTAACCGGGATAAGCCGAAAGACACAAAAAATATAATATATATATATATATATATATATATATATATATATATATATATATATATAGCTATATATCTATTTGCAAATACATAGAGATAAATATACTATGTATTTGAGAGAGCGATAGTGACAGATATGTATACGTATATGTATGTATGTATGTATGTATGTACAGACATATCTATGCATAAAAGGTCATTTTGATCAAGGGGCAACAGGATTGCACTCAGATTAACTAAATGGAATGGGCATGTCCAGTGGGACTGTCAGTACTTATAAATTGACTCTAGCCCACACCTACCTGCACTGCAGTCTGGGATTTTCTGCATTATAGACACTGACATCTGTTCCTGTTTCAGCAGTACTGCACTTCATTCAAAATGTCCATGGCATTCTCCAGCTGTCTGATGTAATGATATATGACAGAGGTTCATAATATTACACCACACACAGACTGATAGTCTGTAAAAACATCAAAAGAAGAATACCTCACATGCAAAAGATGTGACTCCTTCCAGATTAGAACCATCAACGGCATTACCCATGCTAACTTCCCTAGTCCACTGAGCCACCCAAGCAGCCAGCCAGAGAGTAGTCATTTATCACGCAATCAACAGCATACATATGTACATTGTTATTTCTGTGTTAAGTGAAACATACAATGTGTGATCAATTTCTATGTTACTGCCCTCCCTGAGTTTGCCTGGCTTGTTGATATACCATTGATGACCTACTGTTAAAGCAGTTATATGGGAAAACTGCTGTGTTGGGTGTGGAGGAACAACACCGCATGTTCTGCTGGGATACACATGAGTCCAACTATCATGTGACCTTAGTGTTTAACATCTCCCTTGACTGATGTAGTGCATATTTCAACCATAAGGCCTAGTGAATATTAAGGAACACATACTAGTGGAGTGGATATAGATCCGCAGTGGTACAGTGGTAGCATAGTTGCCTCACAGCAAGAGGTTCTCCTGTTTGATTTTCGGCTGGAGTGCCTTCTGTGTGGAGTCCGCATGTCCTCCCCGCGGTCGAGTAGCCTCCGAATGACATGCGTGAATGGGCGTGCCTTTGCTGAAGTTTGGCCGTCGGGCTGGCAACTCTGCACCATAAAAATCGACTGCCAATCATTAGTGGACCGGAGCTCTGCTGTGGTGACCCTTAACCAGGAAAAGCTGAAAAGACAAACAACTAATGGAGTGGGTAGCTGTAGTCCAATGTGGGTGTTACATGTGTCCAAATAGCCCACTATATTTTCTTGTATAAATGCAGCAGATCCATACATACAGTACCATATTATAGTAACCCTTACAAGTATGTTTTGGTTAGGAACTTACCTTGTGAACACAGCAGTTGACAGAACTGTAGTTTAGGGCCGGCTCTGTCTGATGCAAGCAGTGCACAGTCAAAACATGGATATATACAGGGTGTGTAGGTTGCCTGGCATCAAGTTTACTATATGTATGTGAGTAGGAGTATGGTGTCAGTCCCTAGGGCCCTAGGTTGTCAGTGAACATGCTATGTGTTGTCTCTTAGTCAAAGCCAGGGCATACTGGGCATGGCCAAGTCTGCCTACAGGCACATCATCAGGGGGTTCCTCCTCTGAGTCCTCCTGTGACTGTGGCAACCTAGGCACTGGTGGGGGGCTGTGTATCTCTTCCCTTTGCTGATCCTGCTGCAACTGTTTCCGCAAGATCATATTGTGCAGCATAGCACATACTGTGAACATATGTGCACATGTGCCTGGAGAGTACCGAAGGCCTCTGCCAGATATATCGAGGCACTGGAACCGTGACTTCAGAAGTCCAAACACATGCTCTATGATGTTGCTAGTTTGTGCGTGTGCCTCATTATGGCGTTCTTCTGTGGGTGGGTGTGTGTGCATTTCTGATAGGTGTCACCATCCATGGTTCCAGGGTGTAGCCAGCATCCCCAGTAAATAGCCATGTGGGATGCTCCCTCAGCAAACATTTGGTACAGCTATGATGCATGCCAGATATGGGAGTCATGATAACTGTCAGGGCTGCCAGTACACACATTCATGATAATCTCCTGGGCATTGCACACAACTTGGTAATTGATGGAGTGGTGCCCCTTGCAGATGACATAGATTCTAGTCTCCTCACTGGGTGGTGCCTTGATGTGTACATGAGTGCAGTCTATGGCACCCAGTACTTTAGGGTAGTGTGCTACATGGTAGAAGTGTTGCATATTGCTGTCCGTCACCTCAGTGGTGAGGGGAAAAGAAATGTGCTCACTGGCATGTGATAGCATGGCATCCAGGAACTGGTGGAGTACCCTGGATGCTGACACCTGTGAGACCCCCATCATGTCCCCATTTGGTCTTTGGAAAGTACCTGTAGTTAGTATACTAAGGGCTATATATACACCTTTGTTTTCACTGGGATGAGTTCCTCTCTGTTGGCTCTGGATCTGAGTTAATGGTGGCAGAGCTCAGTGAGTTATTTTAGTATGTCCCTGTCCACCCTGCAATCTCCAGCTCATGTTGCTTCTGGAAGGTTACCCTGGGCCTGAACAATCTTTTCCTTCTCTGTCTAGGCCTATTGTCAGCAGCAGCACTGACTTCAGCATCTAGCACATACAGGTGTAGCAGACCTGCAGCAGCCCCTAACATTCTCTCAGTTAAAACTTCCAAGTCTGTACTCCAATAGTCCGGAGTACTGAGGAAAAATCAGAATGTAGGGTGTATACATACTTTATAGAGCTCTGCTGTGGTGCAGAATGTGTGATTGCTAACTATGATGCATTCCACCTGCCAACAATATAATTAACATCATTCAATGACTCTGTTGTAGCTTAAACAAGGGTCAAGACTAATTAAATACATTTTTTAGACACAGTGAGTGCAGCAGCGTGCCACACAAACACGTGTATGGGAGGTAAACAAAGCTTAGAAGTTAGTAGACACACCCCCCTGGAAGGCCTAGCTCAGCCAGGCACCCCACTGTGCAAACATGTGCACCTTAGCACCTTAGCTGAAATGAGCTTAGAAGCCAGTAGACCCCCCCCCCTGGTGTCAGCTACATCCTGTGTAAACAGCAAAATGGGTCTAAGCCTACATGAAGGGGATATGTGGACACAATTATTCCTTTCTGCTATTCAGTAACTCCACCTTATTTGCATAGGTATCCATGCTCACAGTTTGGAAACTACACGCATCATAGCTTAGCCCCATTAGCAACACCAATTCACTATTGTAGGGGCTCTACGCACAGTCCTGTAATGCATTTCTGTCGCATAATATTAATTTTTTCCCCCAATTTTTTAAAAATGTTTCTATAAAGCATGTTTGCTCACTGCGCCGAGCTGTGCAAACATGCCTAGATTATTAAAGTTTCCATGTTAGAGCGTGTGTGTGCTCCGCTCAGCAGCACTCATTGAATCTAAAAATGTTTGTGCCCAACTAACCAGAGCGGAGCGATGCCTACACAGAAAAAAAAGTGTAGGATTTATTAAATTCCTCCCACTGTCTCACATATTCCACACCTGCATCATTAGGTATCATGGTAAGCAGTGAGTCTACATCTAGTGTTGCAAACAAGCAATTATTCAAATTCTGTTAGACCACTCATAAAGTTGATGTAAAAAATCATTAGTATCTTTTAGAATTGTCCCCGTCTTTTCAAAACTCACTCTTGAGTTTCTAAGAATTTAGACAGTGGTTCTGTCATCCATCCCCTTCCAGCAACTATTGGTCTGAAAGGGGGGTTTGTCATAGATTTATGTAACTTTGGTAGACCATAAATGAATGGAATAATAGGTGTCCCTACAATTAAGTAGCTCAATAAATTATCAGTTTTACTTTGTGCATGTAGTTCACTCAGAGCACTTAACATCTTGTTAGTAATCATATTACATTCATCTTTTGTAATTTTTATCATAATCAGAGCTATTAAGTATATCTGTCATCACACAGATGACAAAACTACTACCCCCAACCATTGTCTGCATTCTTAATCACAATTGTATCATTGTCATTCAGAGAAATGGCTGCCAGTTGTTCTCCATGTGTCAAACTGTAGACCTTGTTCATGTGCTGCTCTTTATACAAACTGTACATTTCTCTCTCCACTGCCCACTCAAAAACATTTATTACATTGTTGCAGTGTGGAATAAATAAACTAGATCTCTTACATTTATTAAAATCATTAATAGTGGTGTTATTACCATACAGTACCTTTAGGGTTAATGTCCAGACAAAGTATTTGAACTCAGCCAGTGTTTTAGAGACAACAACAACCACTGCTGGAACAAAATTCAGACCTTTTGAGAGAACTGATACCTCATCACATGTTAACATATGCAATGATAAATTTCTGAATGTTATGTTACAACATGCTAGTGACAACATATATTTTCTCCGTACTCCTGAGGATAGGGCCAAAAATATGCAAGAGTTTACCCTGTAGCACACTACCCTGAAGTACTGGCTACCATAGATTGTACACATATAGAAATTAAGGCACCACCCGGGGAATGGGGAAGGCTCTACATTAATAGAAAGGGCTTCCACTTTATTAACTGCCAAATCATGTGTAATGCCAAGGGAATCATCTTGAATGTGTCTGCTGGCAACCCAAGCAGTTACCACAGCTCACATATCTAGCACACCTCCCAAATGTATCAGATGTGCACTAGGGGGAATATCCCACAGGGTCATTTACTGGGGGATGAGGGTTATGCACTGGAACCATGGCTGATGACACCTATCAGAAATGCAGACATACCTGCTGAAGAATGCCATAATGAGGCACACGCACAAACCAGAAATATCATAGAGCATGTGTTTGGGCTGCTGACGTCGTTCCGGTGCCTAGATACATCTGGGAGAGCCTAACAGTACAATCCATCGACATGTACTGAAATATTAAACAGGAAAAACACCAAACCAGCACCAATAATCCAAACCGCAGGGCAAAAAATGCTTCCACACTCCAAAATGCTTTAATTCCACATAGTACAGCTAAAAACTACTTCAGTCAAATGCAGTACATAAAAAAGCAAGACAACAGTTAAAAATAATCCAAAAATATGTACTGAAATATTCACAGTATGTGCCATGCTACACACCATCATCCCTGAGAAAACAGGTTCAGCAGGATCAACAAGGGGAAGAGGCACACATCCCAACACCAATGGCAAGCTCACCACAGCCACATGCAAGTGAGGAGTCAGAGGGGAAGCAGTAGCTGATGTGGGTGTAGACAAATGTAGGCATGCTCAATATGTCCTTGCACTGGCTAAGAGACAATGCATAGTACACATACTCACCACCTAAAGGCCTAAAACCTTCCTGCTGTGCACATACATACTGTATATAACATTGATGTCAGGCAACTGTCACAACCTTTACCTACCCATATATTGGCTGTCTGCTGCTTGCATCAGACAGAGTCAGCCTTGAACTAAAACTGTTGCAGCTACTGGATTTACAAGGTAAATGCTGAACATGGATTGTATTGTGTAATAATATGAATGACTGCCGTATCCTTGCATGTTGTTACTTGGTAGTATAAACAAGTAAAAGGAGGGAGTTTTGTACAGCAATGACCTTAGCATGTGACAGCAGAGACTTATTTGACTTTGTATGTGTCCATGATTAAGTAATAGGCCTCAGACATCAAAGATTTACATAGTCATACCTCTCAAAATTATTGATGGTCACTCTACACCCTCAGTTTAGCACCATACATTTGTACTGAAAAATCATTAAAGAGAGAGGTTAGAAAGTAATGATGCACATTTCAGTTTCAGACTTCACAACACTCACAAGATCAATGACAATAAAGATGAAAATATTTTGATGCTATCAACTGTCTACCTTTCTAAGACCAATGTAAGTCAAAGGTACATTTATCAATTCACATCACATTTGCAGATATGCTAAGCACTAAGTCAACTATGAACCCTGAGCATCAAATGCAAAGCTTATGTATCCCTGAATCCAAAAAATACAAAACAGGGATATGGCACAGTTATCATCACTTGCACAGGATGTTGTGTGTGTGTGTGTGTGTGTGTGTGTGTGTGTGTGTGTGTGTGTGTGGGGGGGGGGGGGGGGTGGAAGCCTAAGCTTGCACAAAAGGTTGGTGAATGTATGTGAGTAAGAAAGAGAAGCAGGCAGACATTTGGATAAAGCAACAAATCAACAAATGGCCAGTGAGACAAAATGAGTTTTAAGCTTCACTGCTCAACAATGTAACTGTTGTATGTGTGTCTATATGGGTACTCCAGGTGAAACTCTCTGTACTAGCTTTACATCTTGGTATGCCAGACAGGTGTGAACTGTGCACGGTAGAGGTGGCAGTTTATCGTTCTTGTATCCAACCACAAGAACTGGCTCTGCCAGGAGATGCACTGGCATGTCCACACCCATGGTCAGATGCACTGCTGCTACCTGAATATGACTGATGTCTGCTGGATGAACTTCCCTGATGAGGATGCCCAGGACCACGATCCCATGGCCTGCCATGTCTGGGTGCGGACAGCTCAACCACTGATGGAGCAATGGAAGTACTGCCACTATGAGTGCATGATTGGGCACAGCCACATTGGCCACCATCAGATCATGTGGCTGATCTCCACCCATGGGGATGCCATCCCCCACACAGCAGACATTCCATCAAATACACCGCTCATTCCAATGTGTCATTCATCCGATCCATTGAATCAGCAACATGGTGGAGGCAGTCATGCATGTCAGCCTGTGCCACATCTGCAGCCCTAAGCATTTCTCTGAAAGACAAATGGGAATGTGCCTGTACCTCCATACATTGAGTGGCATGAGAAGACACACCTGGATCAGGTGGAGGATGGACAGCAGGCCTCCTCTGATCACCCATTACAACTGTCCTGCTTGGCATCTCACCCACACTTTGGCTACAGCCAGAGTCAACAGGCACTGGAGCCACAGTAATCACACTTTCCTGATTAATTGTCTTACCCTCTACCTGTCCAATATCTGAGGGCTTACTGGAATGGGTAGGTGTAGGCCTACTGGCTGTGTCCAAATGAATTTCAGGGGATGGCTGTATGTCACTCTCAGTGTCAAATTCAACCTCTCCACCTGCAACTGTGCCTCTGTTTTGCCACCATTATCATTAGAGTCTGCTGATATTTTGGCATCAGGTGGTAGATGTCCCACACATTCACTGTTAAGATCATCTGTAATAATAAACAACAAACGCAGGAACAATTAATACCTACAGTACTATAGTTAACAATATATGCTAATATATTATAATCTACATATATATATATATATATATATATATATATATATATATATATATATAATATTATATAATATATATATATTATAACATACATATATATATATATATATAATATGTATGTTATAATATATATATATATATATATATATATATATGTACAAAAACAATTAGACAGTACAACAATACACACAACAGTCCTAGCATCAACATCACACACTAAAACATTTATTTGAATTGCTCATCTGTACTGACATAAACATTTTTGGCTTACCATTTTTAGATAATGGCATGCTCCCTATATGAGATAGTCATGGAAGAAGATAAGCAAAAGGTAAGGACAGCATCATCACAATTAACAGTAACACAAGGGGTAATATTTTTTCTCCTTTATATGTCCATTTAACTATATTATCAACAAGAACTTGAATGACAAGTCCAACCTAAGCCCATGTGAAATCAATCAGAATGTGTTGTTAACTGCAGCAATTGTCAATCCCCCCTCAAAAAAATCTTGTGAAACAGAACTAATGTATTGATTAAAATTGTTTTACAATTTTACTAATTGTCTTTAACAATTGTGATACAAAATCCTTCCTGGAAGCTTCTCCTGGGTTATGCTTGCTGTCCCTGAAACAGTAGCACCAATGCCAAGGACATGCTGTTCTGTACTTTCTGGGAGCTGTTTGGATCCCTGACAGTGGACAGGAACTCTTAATTTTCTGTTACTGGTGGCTCTGAGCAGCTCACCAGTACTCATCCAGTCACAGGCCACTGCAGCTGCTCTCCTCTGTGCAGATAAGATTATGTCAGTGGCCCTATGGTGCACCCGATCATATGTCCTGCTGTTGCCACCTACTGCATCAACATCTGCAACTATCTGCTGCTAAATTTGCATTCTGCCTGACATATCTCCATGTCCCCACTCAAGCAGGAAGGCACCATGTTGCCTAAAAGCTTCCACAATTACCTGATTCTCGGGGTAAATGAAAGGTGGTTTTCAGGGATTGAAATGCCTGGATGCCATAGTCCTAGGTGTCCTAAAAGATAACAGAAGGATAATACACATAACTGCAAAATAACTGTTCCCAGATAAAACAGAAAAGGTAGCATTTTTGTATTACCCACTGGAGAAACATAAAACAGTCTAGAGATATGAAATATGAACAACACCCTGGATACAAAAAAGGAGAGTAACAATAGTAACATATCCTTGTTTGTGCCATAACAGAACTACATCTTTGCTCCCCCACCCCCAAAAGGACAAGCAAATGACACATTTTGCTAACAAACCATCTTTGAAATTCTAAAGGTGCTATCAAATGAACTGTTCCTGAAACATGTCTACAGATTTAAAACAGAACATTCCATTTTAAGGTATTGCCAGTCATGTATACCTGTGAAATGCCCTGACAAACATGCCCATACCATCAGTGTGCTAACTATAACTAATGCATACAGATAAAAGTGTAGCCTTTGCTAATATATATATATATATATATATATATATATATATATATATATATATATAAAGGCTACACTTTTATCTGTATGCATTAGTTATAGTTAGCACACTGATGGTATATGTAGACTGCGGTGGTGGTGCTGCAGTAGCGTTGTCACCTCACAGTAAGACGTTGCCCCGTTCGATTCTCAGTTAGAGCGTCTTCTGTGTGGTGACATGCGTGAATGGGCGTTCCTTCGTTGAAGGTTGTGCGTCAGGCCCGGCAAGTCGGCATGTAAAACTCTACTGCCAGTCATTAGCGGACCGGAGTTCCGCTGTAGCGACCCCTAACCAGGAAAAGCCGAAAGACACAACAACAACATATATATATATATATATATATATATATATATATATATATATAAGTGTGTGTGTGTGTGTGTATCTATCTATATATATATATATATATATATATATATATATATATATATTATATATATATATATATATATATATATATATATATAGATATAGATATATATATATATATATATATATATAAAACTATTAAACACATTTTCTTAATTATATTTCAGCTTATGCAGTATATAGCTGACAAAATGCAAGCATACCTTCTCAAGTTCAGTAATCTTCTGGCCAGATATATCCCAAAGTAATAGCCTCTTTTCTGTGTTCTCCCCATAAACAAATCTCCTCACCTTCAGTTTCCCTAGCTACATGGTTGCCTTTTTATGGTGTAGATTCAGGGCTGTCAGCATGGTGAAGATGCAAATGAGGTGTGAACTCATTTTAATTGCTGAATTCCAAATACTTGACTCTGTGTATCAGATGTAAACATAATGCAGGCACTCCCTCACTGTTTGTTTTTAATGGATTGCAACCGTGAATGATTACTGGTTGGGAGAAGGAAACGACAACGGCAATGCAGACTGCCCTACATCCAGTGGGTGTGTCAGGTTAGACTTACAAAGTGTTAGATGTAATTTTGTCACGGTTGGAAATGTAAGTAAGCAGCACACAATTCATAGGTTCTGTTCATTAACATCCAACCTCCCCTTCATTTGTTGGCAACTATATTATTATATTACTGCCATTTAATATCATTACATATTTTAAGAACAAGGATATAGAGTGCTTTACAGACTGCATGTGTCAGATTATTGGTCAGATAAGAGAAGGATGAGCAAAAAACGCAGAGAGGTAAGACAGAGCTGCATATTTGCAAACAATACTCATAACTAGTTGTTTGATCACTTAGTGCACTATATTCAAAATTAATAAATGTACAAATAACTGTTATATGGTTTCATATTACTGTAGATGATATCAAAGTTGGTTGTATGCAGAATGATTTCAGTTCCTTGCTGCAAAGGAGTTTGTGTAGTAAAGAGGGATAAGGCACCCTTACTGTGTTCAGTGAGAGTTCAAATCCAGAGCTATGTAGAAATATGTCACGTGTACTAAAGTTTGTAGTGTTTTTGTCATAGACTGTTTTTTCTCATTTCAGCTACTTTTCCCTTTTTTTTTCTTTTTTTCATTTTTTGGGGGGGGCAGTGTTTGCAGGATGTATGGCTTAGCACAAACATGGGAAATGGAGAAAAAAATGAATGCTAGATTTGGCTGTGCTTATCTCGTTTATCTGAAGCATGGCAGTGAGCAAACTGGACAACTGGCCCACTCAGGAAACAGACAGAACACCTGCAGAACACCTGGAAACAGGGCATCTGTAAAAGGATAAAGGTCAAAAACAATATATTATTGCAATTTTTGTTTTTCATCTCGCAACTGCGCTTAGTGGCATTGTGCAGCACTTATCAAGGTTCCCCAACAGCTGTAGCCATCAAACACTTGCGGACAGGACTCAGACAGCCAATAATTGAAGCTAGATACATTCAGTTAATTCTGTTGGGTAGCACGCAAACATGCTAAGCAACATTGTGCAACAGTTAACACAGACTGTTAGGATGTATACTTAAATGTAATCTCCCTCTGATCTCTCAGATTTGTTCCCATGCCATGCAATACATTGGGCAATGAGCACCCTCCAGCACTCGATTCCATAGCAGTTATAGTTTTATGGGGTCGGGTTGCTAACCCAAGGCCCGACCCTCTTTGGAGGGTATACCACACACACACACACACACACACACACACACACACACACACACACACACACACACACACACACACACACACTCACCTAGGGCCAATTTAGAGTGTCCAATCCACCTACTGCATGTCTTTGGAATATGGGAGGAAACTGGAGCACCCAGAGGAAACTCATGCAAACAAAGGGAGTATGTGCAGACTCCACACAGATGACACCCCAGCCTAGAATTGAACCAGGGAACCTCTTGCTGAAAGGCGACAATGCTAGCTGCTGCACCACTGCTCCACTCATACATAAATGTAATACTTCAGATAAACGAGTTGTATAATTGTGTTAATGCATTATATGTCACATATGATGGTACTAATTTTATCTCTCTCTTACTCTCACCCCAAACCTTATCTGTCTTTTTTATTTTCTATTGTGTGTCATCAGAATGTCTCCATGTTATCCATGTGTACCACATCACTAAATGCTACACAGCAGTGAGGTAGGCCAGCCCCAGTGCATCAGCTGGCCCCCACTCCACCAGCTTGAGCAGCAATTTCCAGCATGTCTGGGAGCCAACCTGGCAGCACTGCCTCTACTGCCTTTGCACTACTTGCACCCTCAGGTAGTCCTGCTCTGGAAGCTGTTGTGGTGGTACCTTCCAGGAGCAGTGACAGAGGTGGTGATTTTGTCACACACCGGGAGAGGCCAGGGTTTGTGCGAAGGGTCATGCACCACACCATTGGTGTATGGCTATGCCAGATGGAGAGTCTGCTCTCCCTCATGGTCACTAGGAGAAGAAGACATCACACACTCCAGACACCAGTGGAGTAAGGGGACAGTGATTACAGTCCAGTGGGCAAGGACTCTATTCTCACTGTCTCCAAGCTTGATGGGCATGACCCTGCATTGTCCTTTCCCTCACCCTAATCATAGTGTCCCCCAACCTTTTGTGTTTTTGTGTCCCTCACCATCCCTGTCTCTTGTCTTATTTCTCTTGTTTATTTGTATTTGCTTCCTGACCTACCCAACTTACCCGACTCAGACATATCGACATCCTTTACCCAGCAGTCCTCTCTTACTGAATTAAAAAAAAATTGTCCCACAGATAACTCTCTATTTTGTACATGTGTCTTCTTGACAAACTTGATTTGGTCCAATTGGCTATACAACATCATTACATCATTGTCACCCCTCTCTCTGGAGGAGACTGTCCAAATTCAGCTAATATTCTGCACATATGATCAGTTTTTACTGTTGAAGAAATTGATTGCTATGGTTCTTTCCTACCCCCTCCTGCACATTCCTGTATTGCTTTCCCTTTGTTCTTCCTCCTGCTTGCTTCCCATCTCACTACTTTCCTATCTACCCCATTTTAACACTTATAATCTGGTTAAAATATAAAATCACACACAACACACATAAGTAGCAGAAAAAGCAATGGGTTCCTTCACTTTTTGACCTCTGTGTTTGTGCAGAGTTTGGCATCATACAGCAATGCCAAGCAATGGTGACTGGTGGTACAATGCTGAGTTTGCCTCCGTGCAATGCTGCTTAACCCCACTGTGCTATGCCAGCACACAGCAACACATGCACTTTAAACAAGTAATGTCATTGCATTATCACTGTTTATTTAAAAGTCTTAGATACACCTGGATTTAAACCCAGTATCATCTGGGGTCAAAAAGAAATGTGTCAATGAATTTACACCTGCTGCCACAGAGTCAGTAAAACAGTAAGTGTGTTTCATAGACTCAATACTAACTCTCAGACTTTTAGCAATGTGGCTCATGTTTGCATACTGCTTTCCTATGAACAAACAGAAAATAATGCAAATGTGTATCTCGCATGCGCAAACACTTTGCTAACCGTTGCACAAACCTGCTGCACGCTGCACTATGGAAAACTAAATATTATTATTTATTAGTGCTGCTAACTGTTCATTTCCTGTTTTATGGCATGAAATTACATATGGAAACATAAACTGAAGGCTGTATCTAACAATATATCACATATTTACAATACAGCCATGTGTTGCCTCCCTCAAGCACTGCAACCCTGGTGTCCCAGTACTTTTTTCACACATATATCAACTACAGTACATAAATTAATATGTTTTGTGATATGCAATGCACATCAATCTGGTAACATGCAGAACTAGAACTATTGACCCATAAGCCTAAACAGCCTTATCTGCAAGGCTATGAAAGGAATCATCATGAATCTTATCCACAAGGACATAGGTGACCTTCAACACACTTGACCTGACCCATTTTGGTTTTGCTAAGGGTAGATCTTGCTTATTAAACCTAGCAGACTTTTTTGATAATGACTCCAAAGACCTGGATGAAGGATAACAGGACATACCAGCTGTGTTGATTTACCCAAGGTCTTTGACACTATCCCCATTAAGGTATCATAGAGAAACTCTCCCATCTGGAGATTAACCTATACATTACTAGATGGATAGCTAACTGGCTCAATGACAGAACACGCACTGTCAAAGGTGGGGACTGCACTTCCACCACTAGACCACTTACCAGTGGAATACCGCAAGGATCTGTGCTGGGCCCTCAACTGTTTGGAAACTATTTCTCTGAAGTACAGGAAAAGGTAGCTGACCTGTGGCTTACCACATTTGCAGATGACTGTCAACTAGGAACACTCATATAGACTCTCCTAACAATGTTATCTATTACAGAAAGGGCTGAAACAGACAAATGGTTGGTGCCATACTCACAGACTGAACCTTAAAGCAAAAAATGCCTCATTGTCCCCTTTGGCAATGAAGTACCCCTGCTAATTATGATATACATAGCACCCCTGTAAGCTCAAACACAGTGTTGTGAGACTTGGGAACACAGGTTGATAGTAAGCTACACTTCAATCACTATGTGTCCATAGTAGTGAGGCACACATTCTATATTGCACACCTCATAAATAAAGCCATGATATCCAAGACCAGAAAGGTCATAGCTCTGCTGTACTTGACCCTTATTAGACAACCTGCAGAAACTGGAGAAAACATAGTGGTTTCTGACCAGGAGAATCGAGGGCCTCCAAAACATGACATACAGGAAAAGACTGAAAGACTTGTCACTGTATTCAGTATCATGCAGGCTGCTGAGAGGTGACCTATGCCTGGCCTACAGAGCAGCCTCAAACCCTGCCTTAATGGAAATGATGGACATCTACAAATCAAATTGGACAATAATAACTTGCTCCAGGGATCTCGACCTAGCCTGTGACATAAGCAGAACATGCTGGGGAGACAGATATATCTCCCAGCAATTGCCATTCCTTTGTAATAGGGTCCCACTGCATGTGAAGTAGTGCTCCTCAATGACCCTATTCAAGTACAACCTTATCAACTAAATGGCTGATTGTAAGTTCACCTCTGGGATTGCACCTGTGTCCCTCATGGACAGAGGCAGTCGGTGCTGAGCACAATATTGCTCTGCTAACAACCACCTAACTATGCTTAATAAGGAAAAATGTGTTTTTACACGACTAGGCTTATAAACACATTAAGGCCATTAGCCTAGTAACCTCCTATGAAACTATGAAGATATGAACCTAGGCAGATCTCCCAATATCTTCTCTCCAACATGTCCTGCAGATGTCATCCACTATAATGGAAGAAACTGAGGGTAATGCTGCTCAGTGCCAGAAGTCTAAATCTCAAAATGCACGCACTCGAGGCCCTTCTCAGTATGGAGAACATCGATGTCTGTGCTGTAACTGAAACCCGGTTCAAGGCTCCTGAGAGCACCCCGGCACTATTAGGTTTTACCTCATATCATGCGTTCCGGCCCCAAAACCCGGACCACACCACAAAAGGAGGGGGTGTATCCATATTCATAAAGGATACCCACACCTCCAGGTTGGTGGCAACGCATCTAAGCTCGGAAACCATCCAGGTGCAACTAACCATAGGCAAAACTGCTCTACAAATTGTAGCATGCTACAGGCCACCCTCTCAAACTCAGGAACCCCACACAGCCTTCCTGAAGACACTGGAGGGTATAAATGTATCTCCAAACACCATCATATTGGGTGACTTCAACTACCCGAATATAGACTGGGAACATTACTCAAGCCCAAACTTTCTAGCCCAACGGTTCCTGGAGTTCATAAATTCAAATGCCATGGAACAGCTAGTCACTGTTCCCACGAGAGGAGAAAATATACTAGATCTCATAGTCACAAACATGGGGACAAAATGCTCGACACCGAAGTATATCCCTCATTGGTGAGATCTGATCATAAACTAATCTCACTGGAAATCCACATCCCGCCCCCACCCCAAACAAAAGACCATAGTGAAGAACTTCTCTAAAGCAAACTTCACACTACTCAAGACTGGTGTGGTATCCTTCAAGGCCCCTGAGCCAGAGGAAACCACAACCCAAGCTCGGAAGCCCTTACAAATGCCTTCTATGAACACCTCCAGGACTGCATGGATCAGGCAATCCCAAATAAAACCAAGACTCTTTCCACAAAGGGCAAACGTCCAGTCTGGTGGACCCCAGCCATTAACAAACTTTACAATAAGAGGAGAAAGCTATTACATGATAGAACAAAATCCATAAAAGGGAAGTCACACCTGATCATTATTAGTAAAAAAATACGAGCACTCATAAAATCAACTAAGGCCACTTTTGAGAGAAAAATTGCCATGGATTCAAAGGACAATCATAAGGCCTTTTTCAGCTATGTTAGGAACCTGGGTGGAAACTCCCAGATATGCTCAGAATTAGTCCAAAATGATACAAAAATCACTGAACCCACAGACATTGCCAACATACTGGCAGACAGGTTCAGTGCAAACTTCACCCCCCTCTCCCCCCCTAAAGGAGAGATAACTATCCCAGCCAAGTGTAGCCTCCCGGACATCTCAAATGTGCAGGTGAAAGCTGCTCTCTCTAAAGCTAAAAACACAGCATCAATGGGACCGGATGGTGTTCCCGGCTGTGTGCTACACAAGCTAAATGAGGAATTAAACCCGCACATAAGGCAGCTGTTTAATCTCAGCCTTACAACAGGATACGTGCCCAAGGAGTGGCGTACGGCAACTGTGGTCCCACTCCACAAAGGCGGCGCCTCTACGGACCCTGGTAATTACCGCCCCATAAGCTTAACAAGTCTAGTCTGCAAAGCTATGGAGAGGATCATAATGGAGCTCATAAACAAAGATATAGGGGACTTGCAGACATTGGACCCGACCCAGTTTGGCTTTGTCAAGGGAAGATCATGCCTTTTGAACTTGGTCGACTTCTTCGAAACAGTCACCAAGGCCATTGATGAGGGAAAGGCAGTCCATACAGCCTACCTTGACCTTGCAAAGGCTTTCGACACAATACCCCACTCGGGTATTGTAGAAAAACTTACCAGCTTAAATGTAAACCCATATGTCACAAGATGGGTTGCAAACTGGCTTAAGGACAGAACCCACAGGGTTAGAGTTGCTGGCGCTGTGTCAGACTCCAAGCCGGTCACAAGTGGTGTCCCACAGGGCTCGGTCCTTGGCCCCCTATTGTTTGGCATCTACTTCTCAGAAGTACAGGCCAACATGGGAGGACTTTGGCTGACAAAGTTTGCAGACGACTGCAAACTGGGTGCCATAGTGGAAAGTGTATCGGACACGGATATCCTTCAGAAGGGACTCACGGAAACAGATAGCTGGTGCCAGAGCCATGGCCTGAAGTTAAACGCCAAAAATGTATAGTCATACCCTTCGGGAAAAACAAGGTAACCCCAAGCTACCATATAGGTGGCAATCCACTAAGCACAGAAGAGGTTATCAGGGACCTGGGGACCCAGGTTGACAGTGGCCTTTCTTTTGACACTCACATTGCTAAAGTGGTTAGAAAGACCTTCTACATTGCCCACCTGATCATGAAGGGATTCACATCCAGATCTAGTGAGGTCATTGTTCCCTGTACTCTTCACTTATCAGACCAATGATCGAGTACAATGCCCCATTCGGGATGTATCTCACCCGACATCTGCAGCAATTGGAGAGACCCCAAAAGTTCCTCACCAAAAGGATAAAGGGACTCCAAAATCTGTCATATGCTGCCAGATTGAAGAAACTCCAGCTCTATTCAGTCGCATACCGCCTGCTCAGAGGTGACATGTGCCTGACATACAAGGCCATGTCCAACCCAGAATTAATGGACATGCTCCACCTCAAAAATCCAAATCCACCAAAACCACTAGAGCAAGCGACTTAAACCTTAGCACGGATATAAATAGGATGTGCTGGAGGGATAGATTTATCACTCAGAGACTCCCTATGCTGTGGAATAAAATCCCGGTCCATGTGAGGCAGAGCACCTCGCTGACTCTGTTCAAGAGAAATCTAGACCTGTGGATGGGAGATCGTAGGTTTACCCCGGGAATCATATCTGTGTCACTGCTGGACAGAGGCACAACAAACTAATGGGCACAGTATTTTTTCATATAAGGGGTGGCGTAAGCCACAAAAATTTGGGCTAGGCTTATAAATGCCTTAGGGCAGATAGCCTAGTATAAACCTATGAACCTATGAACCTATAAATTGTCCTGCAGCCTTGTAAAAGTCAGACTTGTGTGATGGCACTAGCTTAAAGTACCGAGTTCTGTAATCTATGCACTTAGCTAGGTAGGTGTTCCATTCTCACTTCAGTCCAGTGTGTGTGTGTGTGTGTGTGTGTGTGTGTGTGTGTGTGTGTGTGTGTGTGTGTGTGTGTGTGTGTGTGTGTGTGTGTGTGTGTGTGTGCGTGTCTAGCCAGAAGAGCAGAGATGTGTATCCTACAGTTACTGCTTCAGTCCCATGGATTGACAGTATTTTGATACTTGCACATGTCTACACATCCACTTCATGCAGGCTTCCTAACATTTTCTCCACATGCCCTGCTGATGTCATCCATTGTAAGTTGTCCTTTAGCCTTGTAAAAGTCAGACTTTTGTCGTGCTGCTAACGCAAATTATTGAGTTCTGTAGTTTGTATATCTTAGGTAGTGGTTCTATTCTCACTGCAGTCAGCTGGTGTGTGTGTGTGTGTGTGTGTGTGTGTGTGTGTGTGTGTGTGTGTGTGTGTGTGTGTGTGTGTGTGTGTGTGTGTCCTTGCTAGACATTACAGACAGCCTTTTATGCGAGCATGTAGGTCACTGTTATTACCATATTCTCCTCACCAGACACTGCTGATTTTATCAGCTAAATCTGATTTGTGGATGTGCACTATTCCCACTAGGACAGGGTCAGAGCCTGGCCTGGAGGCCAGGCAGAAATCACATCATTTTATACAATGCAGATTACAGTGACATAGATTTCAGTCTATCCACACACATCATGGCATGGTTTGTAAGCACTGTGTTTTCTTGGTGAATAACCCCTGTGGTCTCTCCAGCTGCTGTATGTATCTGGTGAGGTACATGCAAAAGAGAGCATTATACTCTATATTAATGTTCTATTGAGGTTCAAGTACAGTCCAGTAATATATTCCTGAGATTGGAATACGATGGCGTGACATATAATGTGCACAACATAGGCTTTTAATAGCAGTTTGAACACCTGGCCGTTAAAGTTCAGATTGCTAATGTACATGTGTTCCTACTGCTTACATCACTAGGTTTCAGCATAGATGCATAGGTTCAGAGTTTCATAGGTGGTTATTAGGCTATTGGCCCTAGGGCCTTTATAAGCCTAGCCATGTTATACCCTTGTTCCCTTATTGACCAAGTTGTATGGTCTATATTTGCAGCATGAGTCCATGATCAGCACCGACTGCCCTTATCCAAGAGGGACATAGATGACACCCCCAGCATAAATTTACAGTAGCAGGATTGTTGTCAACACTGTAGTTAGCATGAATTCCACTTTGCAGAAGGCCAAAATAAAGACACATTTTTGTGTTTATTTGTAGACCATATGGCTTTGTCAACAACCATTTGTCTGTGTTAGCCCCTCCTGTAGTATGTTATTATCATAGGTGGACTCAATGATTGCACCTATTATGCAAGAATCAGCAAACACGGTAAGCAAAAGGCCATATTTTGTAGCCAGAACTGTTGAGAAATAGGTTCCAAACAGTAAAAGGCCCAGCACAAATCCCTAGGGTACACCAATGGTGACAGCTCTACTGGTAAAGGTTGATTCACCAACTTTTCACAGTATGCGTTCTGTCAGTGAGCCAATTAGTTACCCATCTAGTAACATAAAGCTGGGATAGTTTCTCGATGATATCTGTGTGGGGGATTATGTTCATACCCTAGGCCAGCTGAGGCTAGCCAATTTGCACTGTCTTACCTCATCCAGGCCTATCACACAAAATCAATGGGGTGTGACAACATTGCAGATTGCCTATCACATGACTCGTCACATACACCTTCCTGATACGGTTGAATACACACTTCAACACACTCTCTCCACACACACACACGCACACACGCACACACACACACACACACACACACACACACACACACACACACACACACACACACACACACACACACACACACACGCATGCACACACATACACTATGTTCCTGCAGAAGGGTGTACACCAACATGCATCCATGTGAGTTGGGGGGACAGCACCCGATGCATGCATGTATAGACACATCCTGACTCTCCTTATCCATGAGGTAGACCAACATGTCATCATGGACCTTTTCTAAATGGACACTATTGATATCCTGACTGTGTGCAACAGACCTGTGTGAGTTGTTAATACTACAGCATGTTTGTTACATCTGTTAGCTATCCTCAAAAAGGTCATTGAGGGCATGCATGGAGACAACACTATCATCCTTTTGAACTTGACAAGCCCAAGGTATTTGACTCAAATCCACACTGAGGTATTTACTCAACACTGTCAGATGTGGCCATATACACCTATATCACCAAGTGTGTAGACCACTGTATCATATATGTGAGATCTAAACATGTTGACATGTGTGAAGTGACCTATATCTCAGGTCCAGTGATCAGGTCAGTACATGAGGGCTCTCTGTTAGACCCTTTCCTGTTCATTATTTAAGTGACGGACATCACAGATGACATACATATCCTGTGTCCAAATAGCTGTCTGAAGGATTGTGGGCAATCACTGGCTTCAGCTGTGATACTGGTATAATACAGACAGTATCAACATACACCAAAGATTGCTGCCACAGCCATGACAACACCTGCAATGACATTAAAACAAGGATTTGTTATGTCAGAAAAACAAACACAACCCAAGTATAATGCAGACATCATACCATATAATCAGACCAATAGGTATGTGACCTGTGTCCTGGGGTAGATGGTAAGTGGAACATCCCAGCATGTGGTCACAGTGCTGGCTACTCCCTTGCATGTAACTCAACTACGTACTATGTGAATGACATCCACATCATAGGCCATAATACCTCCATAGTTCACAGCCTTCATCACACCAATAACTGAGGATAATGCACCCCTTTTCATGAACCTCCCTACCCATTTTCCAGTGATGTATAACTGAAGTGTACCACCTTTGTCACAGTGAGCTGTCACACATCTTATTGGCCATACCTAGGTATTCTTTTTGTGGCATAAATGTTACTGTGTGATGGTGAGGAACCCCCACCAAGTTGTTACACCAGATACATCTGTGCTACCTGTTCTAGTGATGCACACAGTACATACATAGCTGTTTGACAACTTTAACCACTCGGGTATTACAGAAAAACTCACCAGCCTGAACATAAACCCCTACGTCATGAGATGGGTTGCCAACTGGCTTACAGACAGAACTCAGACAGTAAGAATAGCAGGCTCCAGGTCCGACTCTAAACCAGTCACAAGTGGTGTCCCGCAAGGCTCGGTCCTGGGACCCCTTCTGTTTGGCATATACTTCTCAGAAGTACAGGCAAACACAGGAGGACTATGGCTAACCAAGTTCGCCGATGACTGCAAACTGGGAGCCATAATTAACTCTCCAGCTGACACGGACATCCTCCAAAAGGGGCTTACTGAGACGGACACCTGGTGTCAAAGTCATGGCCTCAAGCTAAATGCCAAAAAATGCATAGTCATCCCATTTGGGAAAAACAAAACACCCACGAATTACCACATAGGTGGCAGCCCCCTTAATACAGAAGAGGTAATAAGAGATCTGGGGACCCAGGTAGATAGTAATCTCTCCTTTGACAATCATATTGCCAAAGTAGTTAGGAAATCCTTCTATGTGGCCCATCTAATTACTAAAGGGTTTGCATCAAGAAATAAAGAGGTTATAGTGCCCCTCTACTCGTCACTCATTAGACCCATCATAGAGTACAATGCCCCATTTGGGATGCACCTCACAAGAGACTTCCAACAGCTGGAAAAACCACAAAAGTACCTCACCAAGAGGATTACTGGCCTCAAACATATGTCCTATGCAGCCTGACTGAAAAAACTTCGGCAGTACTCAGTGGCATATCGCTTACTCAGAGGTGATCTCTGCCTGACTTACAAAGCCATGTCCAACTCAGAATTGATGGACATGCTCCACCTAAAGAAATCCAAGTCACTGCGAGCCACGTGCTCTAATGAAATAAACTTCGCCACAACAATAAATAGAACATGTAAAGAAAATTGACCGAGTACTGAGTTCACTCTGACAATGACACAGAGTACCAGAATTGTAGAATAAAGAGGTTGCAGAGTTCCACGACAGATTTACCTTTTATTAAACAAAAAGAAGTAAGTGCTTTCACGATCTACACAGATCGCTTCTTCAGAGTGTATTACAATGTCAAACTATCTAACCAAGCATTTTAAAGCTTTACCTATTAGCACGTTGTAGTTAATTAGTCACAATTACCTACTTAAAGGTGTAAGTAATTTACATAAAGATTCCTTTCAGTAAAAACTTTGTTTAAAAACCAACACTTCTTATTAGCCATTGGCATTACATTGCATCAGGTTCTATCTTAAAAAACAACACAGATTATACAATATTTTACATAAGAATATAAAAAATATATACAAATATATATGTATAAAAAATATATAGAGATAAATACATATTTATGAAAAATTAATAAAGCATGCCTATAAACTGCATGTATATTCATATTGTTATAATAAAACCTCCTAGCAAAGTCTTGACCATCTTGGCAGACAAAAATTAAATTATTTAATATATGCTTGAAATCAATTGGGATGAATATAGACCTAGGGCAAGGACAACATACTGCATAACAAAGCATGGATACATTTAAATAATTTCATGCAAGGGCACCAGCATCTGTTTAATGTTTCAGATGTCGAGCCTTTAGGAAAGGTTTAAGTCATACTGCATCATTTATACCTGGGTGCTTATCAGTATTCAGTTTTATTATCCACTTTTGTTCAGATTCTTCCATTCTGTTTTTTATGTCACTTCATCTTAGGCCTTCCTTAACTACCTCAAGCACAAAAAATTTAAAGTTATGGTCTTTCCCTTCTTTTAGAATATGTTTGGCTAGAGCATTAGTTTCTTTACTGGTCACAATGTCTCTAATATGTTCTAAAATTCTTTCTTTTAACATCCTATTTGTTTTACCTATATAATATGCTTTACATATCTGACAAAAACTGAAGTATACTATATTATTAGTTCTGCAGTTTGCATACATATTTGCTTCTATTCTGAATTTATTGACTGGATGAAAAAAGGTAGTGCAAGAAAAAATGTATCTGCATGCTATACATTTTCTACAGGGGTAGGTACCTTTCCTCTGTGATGTAACCTCATGTATGATATTGTGTGATTTATAACATAACTGCCTTTTTAAAGACTTTTTATTAATGAAAGAAAAGTGTGGTACTGAGTCTATCATTATTTCCAAATCCTTGGATGCAGTTAGAATATTCCAATTCTTTTTAAAAACATCACAGAACACATTTATATTGCTGGTAAAGGTAATAGGAAAACGCAGTCTCATGTCATTTTGTTGCCTGTCCTTTGTCTCTTGATTTCCTATTCCTTCTGAGAAATAAGGATGACCTTTGCTCCCTCTTTCAGCAAGTGCTTCATTGACACATAAATCTATTTCAGATTTAGAATAGCCTCTGCTGATAAACTCGTCCTTCAGTGTTTCAGTTGCTTGCATAAGCTCACTGTCAGTTATGTATTCTCATGTTCCTAATCATCTGTCCTTTTAGGACATTTCTGCTAACATGTCTGGGATGCATATTACCTTTATGCAGTAAACAATTTTTCCTTGTCGGTTTCCTGTATAGACTAGTTTTCATATCCTTTAACCCAGATTTTTGAACCATAACATCCAGGAATTCAATTTTATCATGAGAATATTTATAAGTAAATTTCAAAAAAGTTGTTGTAGTATGCAGATAATCTATAAAGTCTTTTAATTCAGTTTCTGACTTCCCCCATAAAATAAAGAGGTCGTCCATGAACCGTACATACCATAACACATGTTTGCTATACTCATGTCCTTGCAATAAACGTGTTTTCCCACTGCACCAAAGCTAGATTGGCGAAGCTATTGGCACAGGCAGTGCCCATAGCTACGCCTATCTTTTGTAAATAATAATGTTCACCAAAATTGAAAACATTATTCTCCAAGACTATTTCTAATAATCCACATATCATTCCAACTTTGTCATTGGGGAATGATTGCTTATCAGTAAGTAGTTCTCAAATCCTTTCAATACCCCATTGGTTAGGAATGACTGTAAAAAGAGAATTAATATCAAGCGTAACTAACAGAAAGTCTTGATGTAATCCCTTTGTCTCTATATATAATTTCTGTAAAAAAGTCTTGGTATCTTTTAAAATTGAATTACATGTATCTAAAACAGGGTGCAAGTTCTTTTCTATAAAAATTGACAGTGGTTTTGTGGCCTAGCCTTTACTAGAGACAATGGGTCTCATAGGGGGGCACATTAAATTCTTATGAATTTTTGGTAATCCATATATAATGGGAATAGTAGGGTGTTCTGTTCTAAAGTATTTAAAAAGTTCTTCTGAGAACACATTCGTCATCAACATGTCAAAAAGATAAAATTCAATCCTATCTAATATTCCTTTTAAGATAGTATTATTAATCTGTACATATGTTTCATCATCAGATAGTAAATTCATCATTTTCTCTATATAAAAACTTTTATCCAAGACAATAATGCCTCCACCCTTATCTGCTGGTCTAATTACAATAGATTTCAAGTTGTGTAGTTCATTTAATGCAGCCAATTAATCTCTGCTTAAATTATAAAAATGTTTTGGTCTATCATGCTCAAAAACTTCACGTATCTCTTTTTCACAAACAGATATAAATGACTCTACCATAGGATGTGTTTTAGGTATAAAGCTACTAGGTTTCTTATAACAATTAAAGTGCATATCATCTGTATTTTTAAAAATTGTTTTAAGGGTCAATGTCCTACCGAATAATTTTAGTTCTTTTATTAGTTCAACCATCTCAGTTTTCTGTGCCGGTATAAATGATAAACCTCTATTTAAAACTGCTAAATGCACACCTGTTAGTTCAAATGAGGAGAGGTTCACTACCAGCCCTTCTGATTCCTGCTGCGGGTGTTTATCCCTGTTTGACCTGTTGCTGTTGTCTGGTTGTGTCGTACAGGAGCTTTCCGACCTCTGCTCCTCGATCTGTTCTTTATTGGAAGATGTGTGTTTAGTACAACCCGCTCTATGGTAGTCCCGTTCGTCTCCCTCAATTGCATTGAAAAAGGAGGTAAAGGGCCTTTCTTAGAGTTATTATTAACTGTGCCCTTAACGTTTTTGTGTACTACGGGGTTCCCTGGTAGTGTTCTATTTGATTGCTGTTCCATCGTACCAGTTTGTGTGGGCGTTTCTCTTCCCAGTGATACATTTCCTGTATGTGCCTCTTCTCTCTCAGTAGGTTGATGCGTATGTTCATC
This sequence comes from Protopterus annectens, assembly GCF_019279795.1. NCBI lineage: Eukaryota > Metazoa > Chordata > Ceratodontiformes > Protopteridae > Protopterus > Protopterus annectens. Next base: position 208,650,078 of record NC_056735.1, read on the forward strand.
TTCATGTTCTGGTTGATTGATTTTCAGGTTCCTATTCGTATGGGATGGTTTAAACCAAGCAAACACCGCCCCTGTTTGAAAATCATTTATATCACGCTGTAGTTTCTTACTTTTAATGTTCTGCAATCTTTTTTCATATTGCAGAATGTTTTCATGTAAAGTATCCATTTTGTCAGCTATTACTTCCGTACTAAATGTGGCATACAGTTCATCTTGTAATTCGAAAAATCAATCCGGACTAGCCAGAAAACGAAAAAACAGAACCACAGACCAAACGGCTCGAACTTTTGCAACAAAAGATGACAATTTGAGTAAATAAGTTTTAGCGCTTTCTTCCACTTTATTTTAAACCATGGACTTCATCAGAAAAACGGGAACTCTCCCATGTTCCCGTTTTTTATACATAACAGGATGTGATGTAAAATGGGTCACACATATAATTAGTGTCTCTGTTTTATCTATTACAGTATATTATAGTAAAAAAATCATTCTAAATTCATTATATTATTGTGTCAACGTCATTACAATCATTTTATATTCTAACTATTCAACACTACTTTTAAAAAGTTTTTTAGTTGAGATTTACATAATACATTCTTATTAGAAAATAAAAAATGAAAAATAAAAAATAAAAAATAAAAAGTAATAATAATAAAACTGTTGTCGTTTATATCCAGTTTCTCAAAATGTGAATCTTGTTAATAATAAATTCTATCTCAAATGTCAATGTGTCACATGTCTCAATAATGATTGTAAATTCTCTCTAATTTAAGAAATACTGTACTTTTTTTGAGAATACTATACTTTTTTGATTAATCTGAAAATAAACTTCAACTAGTCTGTGACAAATGTATGTGTAAATTACCTAATAACTACTAAATTCAACATTAGAATAAAACTATCTAATCTACTTATATACCTAATAAATAATGCAATTGATACTGACTTTACTATCTGTATAATGAAAAACATTTAATATTGATTGTGTCGTTTAGTCCCGGAGAGGAATCAGCACCTAATAGCACCTAATAGCAGCTGCCACAATGTCTCTTTCTGTTCCAATTTGTTATTAATGTCACCCTTCAACACTCCCTTGTCTATCAATATTAAATGTTTTTTATTATATTGAATTTAGTAGTTATTAGGTAATTTACACATACATAATCTTAACCTTTGATTTGGAAAGTGATGAAAGCTTCTATTCATGTATATCGGACGAAGAAGGGGGAAGTAATGCTTATGATTTATTGGATACTCATATGCTCAAAGGTACAAGTTATTTTCTCCCCCCATGTAAAAATCCCAATATATTAAAATTTGAATCGTTGCTAAATATAATGTTAGATAAAGAATTAGAAGGATTTGTTAATAAAAAGCATGTTTATAATTTGACCAAAATGGAATGGGAAAGATTACAGCGACTAAGCAGGAATAACAATATAGTTTTCAAACCGGCAGATAAAGGGGGAAAACTTGTTATATTAAATTCCTGCGATTATTATAGCATGTGTATGCAACATCTTGATAACAAAACTGTGTATTGTGAAACAAATATAAATTTTTTAAGAAAAGCAGAAATAGATTTCAATGCTTTATTGCAAAAAGGTGTTAGGTTACATTATTTGACTAAAACAGATGTAGATCGAAAATTAAGCACTAAGAATAATAAAGTTGCAAGGTTTTTCTGTCTACCTAAGATTCATAAAAATTTGAACCGACCACCTGGCCGGCCTATTGTTTCAGCCTTTGGCTATTTCACTTATAATCTTTGTACCTTGTTGCATGAAATATTGATGAAACAAGTCTTGTTGTTACCTTCATATATACAAGACTCATATGACTTCCTTCAAAAGATTAAGGATATATATTGGTGTGAGGGTATGTATTTCATTACTGTAGATGTAGTGAGTCTTTACACCAATATTTCACATATTTTGGGTTTGGAAGCTATAAAATTCTTTCTTGGCGATAGCCCTAAAACTTATTATATTTTGGAACTAGTTGAATTTTGTTTAACGAATAATTTTTTTGAATTTAATGGCATTCTCTATAAACAGCTAACAGGTACTGCTATGGGGGCTGCTTTTGCGCCAGCCTATGCAAACCTATTCATGGGAATGTTTGAAAATGAAGTTCTTTATAGATTACCATTTTTTAAAAATTATGTTTTGAAGTATTTTAGATTTATTGATGACCTTATTTTCATTTGTAAAGGCAATTTTGATGCATCTGCAGGCTTTATTGATGCATTGAATAATAATAAATTTGGTATTAATTTTAGTGATGTACAACGAGGATGTAAAGTACATTTTTTAGACATTTCTCTTAAAGGTAATAATGGTTTCCCGATATATACTGGCATCTACAGAAAGTTTGATGAGATTAGCTGGAAAATGTGGGGTAATAGTTGTCACCCCCCCATACTCTGACAGCTATTCCTTATGGAGAATTTCTCAGAATAAAGAGACTAAACTCTGACATTGAACTGGCTTATAATGAGGCACTTAGAGTAGCTGAAATATTTAATGCTAGAGGATACAATCCAGTAAATGTAGAAAATAGTTTTTGTAGAGTATTTAGAAATAATAAAGGTGATAGTAGCCTTAACAACATCTATAAATATAATAGTAACAATACTGATAAATTTAATCAGGAAAAAATGTTCTTTGTTACTAAATATACTAATTTTTCTTCAATTATTAATAAAATAATTATGAATTATTGGAATTTTATTAAGAGAGATATTTTTTCATTGAAAGACACAAAATTGATTGTATCATATAAAAAAGGTAAAAGTATTCAGGATTTCTTAGTACATAGTATTTACAAAAAACCTTATACTAGCAGTTTAAATAATGTGAAAGTTGTAGGAACTTTCCCTTGTGGAAAGTGTTCCATTTGTAAACATATAGTGAATGAGGTAGTTAAAATAAATGGAAAAAACTTTACTACAAGAGCTAAATATTCATGCATGAGTAAGGGTGTTATTTATGCTATATTTTGTGATTGTAATAAATACTACATTGGGGAAACAAAGAGAATGCTAGCAGAAAGAATTAAAGAACATGTTAGGGATGTAAAAAATAACAAAATTAATAGTCCCATTGCTGAGCACTTTAATTCTGTACATCATGGCAATATTGACCACATAAAAGTTTCTATATTAGAACATGTTCCTCTTTATTATAATAATTTAGATGGGCAAAAAAATATACTAAGACAAAAGGAATCTATTTTGATTATGAAGTATGGGACTTTACAGCCATATGGTATGAATAGAGAATGTAACTGGCAAAGTCTTATTTAAAACTATGGCTTTAAATGTATATTATATATGTGATTTAATTATTTGATTGTATAATTGATTGATTATTTTACTTTGTATATATTGTCAAGTGTTTTATGAGTTCTATTGTCTTACTCTCTAAAGGCTGTTGGCCGAGGCGCTAGAGAAAGGATTTGTTTCAACTGAATAAATTTTATCTTTTTGGAAGGTAGAGCTGGGACTCACTGTTGGTCTTTGTTGTTGCTTATATACGCTGATCTTTCCTGTTGTTTCATTACTCTTAACCTTTGTGTGTGTGTGTGTGTGTGTGTGTGTGTGTTTGTGTGTGTGTGCATATCTATAGGGGCATGATTGCAGCTGTCTGGAATGCAGTGTGTGTGTGTGTGTGTGTGTGTGTGTGTGTGTGTGTGTGTGTGTGTGTGCTTATCTATAGGGGCATGACTGCAGCTGTCTGGAAAGGAGTGTGTGTGTGTGTGTGTGTGTGTGTGTGTGTGTGTGTGTGTGTGTGTGTGTGTGTGTGGGTGTGTGTGTGTGTGTGTGTGTGTGTGTGTGTGTGTGTGTGTGTGTGTGTGTGTGTGTGCGTGCGTGTGTATGTGTGTATCTGTAGAGGCATGACTGCAGCTGTCTGGATGACAGAGCGTGCTTGCACATGTGTTTGTGAATGTTTCGGTGTGTATATGATTGTGCATGGGTGTCAATATTATTGTGCATATCATGTTTGAAGGTGCCTATGCAATTGCATTGCATGGATTGCTAACAGAACACTAGCTTTGTTAGGTTAAAAGTGCAGTTTTCAATTCAGACACATTACTACAAGCCCCCAATGAGCTTGTTGCTTATTGTGGCTTTATCATGTTTCTGAATGGCATATTATCACCATCATGCTATTGGGCATTATGATGTTGTCCAAACAGCTCTGGCAGCCTGACTAATATATTTATGGCATTGATGTCAAGTTCATGTTTTAGAATATTACAATCACAGGCAACACTGTAAAGGCAAAATAGAAAAACAGGCATAAATAAATATACATTTACAATGAGAACTAGTATTGAAGCTGTATAGGGGGTCTGGATCATTAGCAGGATTTACAGACTGAAGTGGCTCCAAATAAAAACAACCTTCTGAAGAATTATTTTGTGCATGCAGGCAGATAGGCAGATATAAATGAGGATAAATGGAATATCATTCAGGACATATCACTTTGTTACAGGGGTTACAGGTGAAAGTACAAGACATCAGTATGTGAACATTTTAAATCAGTTTACCTCTTTCCCTGTGCCCGGCACATTCTTTTCTTCTCATCCTCATCTGTTTCTCCCAGTATGGATTGATACAAGCAGTCATCCATGACTCTAGCTGATAATACCTCATACTGTTTTTCTATGCAACCCAAAAGCCACTTCAGGCCTTTATTTATGGCTCTGTTGAGCTTTTCCTGTCTTCCGAGAACTGTTGAGCATGCTTTCTGCAGTCAATAGGAAATATACTTTAACTAAATGAAGTTGACATCAAAATGTAATCATCAGAATGAGTTGTCAATAAAACTGTATAGTGAAGACATGCAGAGTATGAGACTATATATATACTACTAACATATCTGTAGTGTAATGTAACTGGACTTTTACTTAAGGCTGCTTGTGTGGCTCAGTGGACTAGGCAAGTTATGTAATCCATTTTGAATAAACCTGTGTGATGAAATTTTGACTAATTTTTTGTGAGTACATTGAATCTGCATTTGTATTTCATTTTTGACAGATTACCTTTAAAAACGGTAAAGCTGCTGGCAGTAGCTAAGATTCATATATTCGCCAGATAATACATTTGTTACAGAAATGACATGGGATTAAGAGGCCGATAACTTTTTTTGACTGCATGTATAAGTAGAGTCAATAAGAAAACAAATTGTTATACTGACAGAAACACAGACCGGCCATGTAACTCAAAAAGGAACAAAAATGCAAAAAGTAGTTTTTAGAGAACATCATGATGGAAGTGAGTGACTGATGCCGGGTCTCTCATCCTGGGGATGGAGTTTGTTTGGTCCTGTTGGTAAAATACTACCTAGTGGAGGCTGGGCTCTGTATAGTCTAGATAAGAGTTATGGCTACCAAGCAATTAGAAGTATTGTAGGTGAAAGAGGATTTATGGGAGAACACACACATAGCTTATGCATTGTCAGGCATGTGTACATAATATGCTTATTTCTTTTCTTGATTTAATATATGCTTTATCACATCATGCGTACCAATCATTAAGCCTCCTCCCTCTTGAGTCCAGCTCATTCATCCCACCATCTTCATGGTGCTTCTGAATGAGGGCGAGAGAGGACACAGTAGTGTTCATATTAATAGCCATAGATGGAAAGGAGTTTGGGCATGCTGTAAAATTGTTAGTCTGCCTAGTGTGATGACCTTTGAATGGTAATAACATAATTCCTCTGGCCAGCTCCCACCCTTCAATGTTAGGAAGAAAAATTACTTGACTGCACTGAGCTACATCCTCACTAGAAAGAGGGGATACCCCCAAGATTGTGATGTGGGGTGCTGCTGTTCCTAGTAGGATGAGTGGAATGACTTGGCTAACCAATCTGGGAGGTAAGATGTTGGAAACTTAAAAAAAGTGGTTATTTAACTCAGCAACAGGAAATCAATACAAAGTTCCAGAAGCAGTTTCTGTCACAAAAGTTCACATTCAGTCGCTGAAAGGTCCTCCAGACTTACAAAACAAATGAAGAATCTTGTCATAAACCCAACAGAACACATGGGGTATTGTAGTATTCTCTTCTTTTTTAATTTGTGCAACCTGAGACAGTATATTTACAGTTTGTGGAGTGTTAACAAAGAGCCCCTACATCAGTACACCCTCTGCAAAAACATAAAATACCTCAGACTACAGGTTTGGGAATCTGGAGCTTTTGGCATTTCACATCAATCCCAAAATAACTCTTCCTCACTCACCCTGCTCATGGGACAGCCATTGTTATATACTGAAAGCAATACTGATGGGGCTGTCTCAGGAATACAAGATGCAAAAGTCAAGGCACATGGTCCTTCATCTTCAACATCCACATGTTTAAAGGATTCCTGTACATAAAGAACAGAGTGATCATGTTTGTTTGTGTCTTTCGGCTTTTCCTGGTTAGGGGTCACCACAGCGGAACTCCGGTCCGCTAATGATTGGTAGGGGATTTTTACGTACTGGGTTACCAGCCCTGATGCACAACCTTCAACGAAGGCATGCCCCATTCATGTATGCCTCCACACAGAAGACGCTCTAGCTGAGAATTGAATGGGACAACATCTTGCTATGAGGCGACAACACTATTGCAGCACCACCACCGTAGTACAACAGAGTGATCATGTAGAGAACCATATTCAGACTACTGTTGTTTAAAGCTATCTACTTAAGTGTACTAGAGTTGTACATTGGCAGTAGATCTGTATGATCTCCTCATTGACAGTATGTTTTGAGTCAGATATTTGTCATAGTCCATAAAGGGCATAGCAGAATTTATTACATATTACATTATACTTTACAGGGCTCCTCAGACACCCCTCAAAGGGCCCAAGACAGTGCAGCACTACAGATTTCCAAGGCAATTCCTTCCCTAAACAAAGAATAGCAAGGAAGCTTACTACTTCCACCTCATATGCAAAATTAGTTCATGTTTTGAATGGAGCAAAGGCTGATAAAGTACCAGGACCAGACAGTGAACTATATAGGATCTTCAACCACTTCCTGTTTGTCAGGGAAAAAATGGAAACAAAGATGAAAGGCTTGAAGCCTTCTGCATTTTCTAATACAGATGATAAACTATTATCAAACATATATGTTTGGATAGGAAAGCATAACTGTGTATGAAGGTCAAGCTCAAACCCTGCTCCCCATCAGCAGACAACCTACCATCCCTCTTCCTAAAACACGCTGCACCATCCATTGCATACCTAGTTTCCATCCTAATTAACTGGTCTATCATAGAGTCAACTGTTCCAACTCTTTGGAAGAAATTCTATACATTTCCTATACACAAAGGTGGCAATTCCTTAGAACTCTCAAACTTCCGACCAATTTATATAATTTCACCCCTCTCCAAAGTCCTAGAACACTGTGTACGCAAACAAATCATGGCCTACCTCCTACAACACAACCTGATCACCCCTACCCAACACTTCTTTCGTCCACACCACAGCACCTCCACTGCTCTCATCTACTTCATCAATACCATCTCCCAAGCCAGAGACAACAACAAATCAATTTCTTGTCTATTTTTAGATCTGTCCAAAGCCTTTGACACTGTCTCTCATCCAATCCTTCTCCCAAAACCCTCTCAACTTAACCTTTCCCCAACAACTATTTCTTGATTTAGCAGCTACCTCTCAGACTGGCACCAATCTGTCAAATGGCTCAATGCTTTCTCTCCCTTTCTCCCTATTAAAACAGGTGCCCCACAGGGCTTCTTCCTTGGACCCCTCCTTTTTAACATCTTTACCAATGAACTCCACAGCTCCTGTCCCCAGTCATCCCTCATACAGTACGCAGATGACTCTACCATTATATCTGTAGTTGATAACCCAACTGAACTACTAACACTCACACAAACATCATTTAACCACACTGAAACTTGGCTAACTCAACACCATCTCATACTTAACCCCCCCAAAAAAAACTGCTACTCTTTCTCCCAAAATCCCACTCCTCATTTAAATGCTCCTTCACCATCTCTTCACTCAACAACACCATAATAGCTCCAGAAACCCATACCAAGCTCCTCGGAGTAATCATAGATGACCAGCTGAAATTTGACCTTCACATTCACCACAGTATTAAGAAAACCCATCAAAAGCTTGGTCTTCTTTATAGAAATAAAACATTTCTCACTCCTGAAACTAGAATAACTCTAGCCAATGCCTACCTTCTCCCCAACCTCTTTTATAGAGCACAAATCTATACTAACTTTCAGTCTACACTTCTCTCCAAACCTGAATCTACCTACAACGAAGTGTCTAGATTTGCTGCAAATGTACCACCCAAATCTCACTCCTGTCTGGCCCTCAAGTCACTACACTGGCTTGAGTTTCCAAACCACCTCAGACTTACCCATCTACTCATTATCCACTCCATTCTCAACAAACCATCCTGCTGTCCAAGTCTCTCTTTACCAGTCTCCCTCTACACTCCCGCTCGATCACTTAGGAGCTCAGATCAACATCTGCTACAAATTTACAAACCTAACAAATGTGCAGGACAGAACTTATACAGCTACTCTCCAGCCATCCTCTGGAACAAGCTTCCCTTGACTCTAAGAAGCCTACCCCAGACCCACACATTCAAGATCTTTCTTAAACACTACCTTATCCACATCACAACTTGCCCCTGCAACCTCCCCCCTTGAACCTAGTGCACATCTTGGTCTCCTCACACCTCTCTCACTCTCCCTTCATCATCCTACTATCCATCTCATCCTCCATCCCTCCCTACTACCTATCACCCCCCCTCTTCCCCACATGCCTCCTTCCTCCCACCCTCTACCTTTATACCTCAAGGCCTGCTCTCTCCTACCTACCTCTTGTCAGTAAGTATATAACCTTTCCCAACTCTTCACAGGCTACCTATTTCATACTAGGACCCTCGCAATTGCTAATCCATAAACCTATCAACTCATAATCACCTCTCTACACTAACTGCTGCAAACTCCCCCCCAAATCCTGCTGCTCCTAACCCCCCTACTTATCCTACTTACATCACCCTCAAGTACCCTCCATCTGCTCTGACTCCATTACAACATTAAGCTGCTATCTAACTGTATCTGTGTTAAACTCTCGCTTGCCTTCCTTATTTAAATGCAATTAACAATCATTACTCTATCTGTGTATTTAGCAAAATTTGTGTTACACTATTTTTGCCCTTCACAAATGTTCTCTCTGTATTAGATAGAATGAGCTAGTGACACTAGACTGGAATAGAGCTGGGATAGAGCTGAACAGATGGGACTGGTAGGAGTGTCTGAAGTCAAAATTCTACTGTGTTTTGTGTAAATAGCAGAATTTTTAATCTACTATTTTTGTATTCTTCTACTGTACATTGGAGCTTTTTTCCCATGGCCTCTGCTGAAAAGGGGCTCTGTCCCAGTTGGACTATCCCAGTCAACAAATGTCAAATAAAAAAAAATAAATAGTCAAATCTAATAATTTTTCCATTTATGGTTATTGGACAATTAGACCAAGCTGATCTTAGTACCAAATTCTTATCTTGTGTGGAGAGGAATTTAACAATAATAAATCTTGGTGTGGATGAATTATTAGCATTTGAATGAGATCTGTGAGCTGTCTCTATACCAAATGAAAGCAGTTCAGGAAAGTTTAAAGTTTTTGGTAGCCAGTCATTCAAAAAGTGTATCATATTGTTACCTTCTTTTTCTGTTATACCTTATATTCTTACATTGTTTTTCCTGGACCTACTTTCCAGATCCTCTATTTTCTGTAATACAGACATATTTTGTTTTAGGAGATGATCCATTTCATTTTCTTTTTCCATCAGCCTTCCGTCAACATCAGTAACAGCTTCTTCACTAGATGAAATTTGATTTGAGTGCTTCTTAATAATTTCATTAAGAAGGTCAATCTGTTTTTTTTTTATCTTGATTTATAATGTCCACTTTACTTTCTAGCATGTCAGTTTTAACTGAAATATCTTGAATACTGGCAAAAGACACTGCTATTCTTCCTTCACCACACTGTCTTGAGGAGAATCCTCAGAATGACTCATAACTGAAGTTAACTGATGGCAAACTTCTGACAGGAAAAAGAACTAGATAAAATCCCAAAAGGCTATTTTTATCTTAGATTCCAACAAGCTGTTGTCAATTGATGGTAAAGAAAGTTTGAGTAAGTCATTTCTTGTAAAAATTAAATAAATCCTGTCAGAAAAAGTGAAAAAAGGCAAAGTCTTTATGCTGTTAACTGCTTGGCATCCTAGCCACGCCCCTCTCAGGAAGGTTACTTTTGCATCTAATTGCAATCAGGTGATTGAGATTACGTCTGAAAATTTAGAGGTTATGAAAAATGCATGGAAAATGATAATGGCCACCGTTAGAGATGTAGTGATTATGTACAGATAATATGTTTTATCTTTAAAAAAGGATTACATAATAAAACCATTTTACTATGGCATAGACCTATTATGGCCCAATTTATTTATTTTCTGAAGCTTTTGAAGCAGAGATGATGGGTGTTTTCCTTTTTTTTTTGACAGTAAGAAGATCCAGACTAAATACTATCAGGACAGGAATTTTATGAAGCAAAGGGATTCAAACATGATACATCCTGTAGCATTCTTTATGTCTTTACATGTTTTGGTATGTTCAAAAATTATGAGGGAAGATGAGACTTTATAATGTTTTCATCTAAAGTAACATTATGAAGTTTTGCTAGAAAACAGGTACAACGAAAAACAAACTATTTAATAAAGTTTCATTTCTTTAAAAATATAACAAAAAAATTATTCCATGGATAGGATAAGTGGGGACATATAAGAAAAAAAGATTGGAATGATAAAGTGGTATAAAAGTATTATGTGGTTCCAGTTTGGAAAAATTTAGGAAGAGAAATAGAAATGCTATTAAGAGATGCAGAAAAGAGACATAGTATGAGTCAGCCTAGTACCTACCTATGAACCTAAAGCTATCAGCCCAAGGGCCTAAGTAAGCCTAGCCAACAAGGTTCCCTGGCTCACGCCACCCAAGAAAGTAAATTTCCTGTGCCCCTGTCGAGCAGAGCCACATAAGTGATCCCCGGGGTGTATTTCCTATTTCCCATCCACTCATTAAGATTTTTCTTGAAGAGTGCTAAAGAGGAACTTTGCTTGGCATAGATGGGTAGCTTGTTCCAGAGTATAGGAAGTCTCTGGGACAGGAAACTATCCCTCCAGCATGTCCTGTTTATTGTGGTGACAAGGTTTAGGTCCCTAGAGCGTGTAGCTCAGAGGGATTGGGATTTCTTAAGGTGTATAATGTCCAACAGTTCTGGGTTTAACATAGCTTTATATGTTAGGCAGAGATCTCCTCAGAGTAGGCAATATGCTACAGAGTAAAGCTGGAGTTTTTTGAGACGGTGTGTAGGGCATCTGTTTGAGGCCAGTAATCCTCTTTGTGAGGTACTTCTGTGGCCTTTCCAGCTGCTGCAGATATCTTGTGAGGTACATTCCAAAAGGGGTATTGTACTCTATAAAGGGTCTAATGAATGTCGAGTAGAGGGGAACAATGACCTCTTTTTTTCTGGATGAGAACCCTTTTGTGATGAGGTGTTCCACATAGAAGGATTTCCTGACTACTGTGGTGATGTGATTATCAAAGGAGAGACTACTGTCCACCTGGGTCCCAAGGTCTCTTATCACACATTCAGGTTAAGTAGACTGGCATTTATGTGGTAGTTCATGGGTACAGAGTTTTTACGAAAGGGGATGACAATGCACTTTTTGGCATTGAGCTTGAGGCCATGCCTCTGACACCTGGCATCTGTCTCAGTGAGGCCCTTCCACATCATCTGGGGAGTCGACTATGGCAACTAGTTTGGAGTCATCTGTGAACTTCGTTAGCCAGAGGCCTTCTGTGTTAGCCTGTACTTCAGAGAAGTAGATACCAAACAGAAGAGGTCCCAGGACTGAACTCTGTGGTACTCCACTTGTCACTGGTTTGAAGTCAGATTTGGAGTCTGCAACTTTTACAGTGTGGGGTCTGTCAGTGATCCAGTTGGCAACTCATCTTGTGACATGGGGATTTATACCTAGTTTAGTGAGTTTAGCTATAATTCCAGAATGGGGGATGGTGTCGAAAGCCTTGGTGAGGTCAAGATAGGCTGTGTGAACCACCTTACCCTCGTCTATGGCTTTGGTGACTGCCTAAAAGAAGTCGATCAGGTTCAGAAGGCATAATCTGCCTTTCACAAACACAAACTGGTTGGAGCCAGAGTTTGGAGGTTACCAATGTCTTTGTTTATGAGTTCCATGATGATACATTCTATGGCCTTGCAGACCAGGCTCTTCAGGCTAATAGGGTGATAGCTCCCAGGATCAGTGGTGACTCCCCCTTTGTGGTGTGGGATAACTGTTGCTGTGCACCATTCAGTGGGCACAAAGCCTGACGTGACTATGATTGAACATGGTGCTTAGGTGGGGAGTCAGTTCGTTCTGGAGTTCATGTAAAACACAGCCTGGGATGTTGTCCAGTCCCATGGATGCTGTGTTTTTCGTTTTAGGGAGTGCAGCTTCTACCTGCATAGATGTGATTACAGGGACACTGCATTCTTCCTGTATAGATATGGGCCCTTTAGGGGGTAAGAGGGGGCTAAAGTTAGCACTGAACCTATCTGACAGGATGTTGGCTATATCAGATGGTTCTGTAATTTTCATGCCGTTGTGCTATAACTCAGAGCAGATCTGGGAGTTGCCACTGAGATTCTTGACATAGCTATAGAATACTTTGTGGTTGCCCTTAGAATCAGTGGCAATTTTGCTTTTATAGCCAGCTTTGAAAGATCTTATAAGGGATCTCAGCTTCTTACTGAGGCTGACCGGGGAGCTCCTCCACTCATGGGATTTTACTCTCTTTTGCAACAGTTTCTTCCTTCTGTTGTAGAGTTTGTTTATGGCAGGGGACCACCACGTTGGCTTCCTTTTTTTGGAGGATAGTGCCTTGGCTCTGTTTGGGATAGCACGATCCATGCACTCATGTAAGTGCTTATAGAGTGCATTTGTGTAGGATTCAGCAGTCGTAACTGTATTGTCCATCTGCATAGGTGTCATAAAGTTCGCCACTTCTGTCTTAAGAAGCATGAAGTTGGCTTTGGAGAATTTTTTTACCGTGGTTTCCTTAATGGTGGGTGGGGGTGGGATGCGGATATCTAGGGTGATTAGCTTTGGTCGGATATGACCAATGAGGAGTTGATTTCAGGTGTGGAACACCGATCACTCATGTTGGTAATGACTAGGTCTAGGATATTGTTGCCCCTGGTGGGGGTGTGGATAAGTTGATCCAGGGCATTGGAATTTATGAATTCCAGAGTGCGTTGAGCAAAGGAGTTGGTACACAAGTAGTTTTCCCAGTTAATGGTGGGGTAGTTGAAATCACCCATTATTAGGGTGTTTGGTTGAACCTTAATATTTTCCAGTATATCAAGAAAAGAGGAGTGGGAATCCTGGGGCATGGTATGGGATCTGTAGCAAGCTACAATTTGGATTGCAGTTTTGCCCAGAGTTAGTTGCACTTGGATAATCTCAGATGCATTATGCTGCGCTACTAGCCTGGAGGTGTGGATATCCTTAATGAATATGGACACACCTCTACCTTTGGTGTTCTGATCCAGGTTAGATGGCTGAAAAGTGTGGCGTGCATTATAGCCTGGTAATGCAGGGGTGCTCTCTAGAGCCTTGAACCAAGTCTCAGTCACTACACAGATATCGATGTTCTCCATTTTAAGGAGTGCCTCGAGTGAGTGCATTTTGAGATTTAGATTTCTAGCATTGAGTAGCATTAACCTCAGTTTTTTCTTGTCTGTTTCTGTTACGGTGGTGAATTTTTGATTTGAACCTTGCCTAAAAAAAGCCACTATAGGGGCGGCAAGAGCCTTAGCCAGTATCCGAAATCCCAGGGGTGACAGGTGCAGGCCATCTCTGGCAAAGCATCATGGTCTGTCGACCATGTTGTTCCAGGCAGACAGATACTGGATCCCCTTAGAATGACACCAGAAGCTTAGCCAATTGTTGAAGTCAGTCATTTTGTCCTTTTACTGCAGTATAATTCTGGGCGATGGCAGGATGCTACTCAGGGCTAGGTTCATACCTGCCTGGGCTGCAAGATCGGAGAGCTCTTCCATGTCTCTTTTCATGTAGTCCAAGCAGGTATGTTTCAGGTTGTTCACACCAACATAGACAATGACAGAGTCATATTTGTACTTGTGGAGTGACCTGAGTGCGTGGGTTATGTAGAGGATCCTGGCACCCAACAGGCAACTGACAGTAACCTTCTCCTTGTTTAGCCTGGTGAGTGGGACATCAGTGTGCCTGACTATAGAGTCACCTATGACTAGTGTGTTGGGTACGATGGTTTGCCTTATGGGAGGTGGTTTATTGGCACACTGAGTCTGAGCAAATGCGGGCTGTATCTGATCTAGACTAGTTACAGGAAAGGTGGGAAATGAGTGCAAACATGGGCTTTTAAACCAGAAGGTTGAAAGAGACGAAAAAACTGCCCAAACAGCCAATAAACTACAATTTCTGGGCCAAAAACCACTCTTGTGGTAGATAGGTTACCTATTGCTTACCACTCCCACTGATAAGCTAGAAGGTTTCCCTCCAACAGGAAAGGCAAGAAACAAGCTTAGAATTTTTTTTTTGGAAAGTGGAAAGGGAGAAAGGAGAAACAGAAGATAATTCCAAATTAAGGACCTAAGTGGCTTGCCCTTCACAAATGTTCTCTCTGTATTAGGTAGAATGAGCTAGTGACACTAGACTGGAACAGAGCTGGGATAGAGATGAACAGATGGGACTGGTAGGAGTGTCTGAAGTCAAAATATGATCTCACTGTACTCGGTTGAGTGAGCAAATGAGATAGACCCAGGAGGAGTGTTCAAACAGAAATTTACAGACGGGACGGGCAATTCCAAAGCCACCAAGATTAATAGCAGAACAAGAACAAGGAGGGTGGGTGGGAAACTAACTGCAGAGACAGAGAGACCACAGTATTCTATGAAAAAATTAAGTAGAAAAATAAATAACTACAGAGAGACACAGACCAATGAAACAATTAAATACACAGAAAAATAAAATAAAATGCAGTACAGTCTTTAACACTGCAAGTTTGTACTTAACTCAGCTAGTAATGCAGTTGATTGTAGGTATGTAGCAGAAGCCAAACAACTCAGATATTGAGCAGTAATAAATTCAAAGATATGTGACTAACATTTATAAACACACAGAAACTCTCTAGGCTAAGAGTTTAACACTGAGTATCAATGAAGTGAAACATACCCCCCACTTACTGCAGAGAGAGAGGGAGAGAGAGGGAGGGAGAGAGACCACAGTATTCTATGAAACAATTAAATAGACAGAAAAATAAAATGCAGTACAATCTTTAACACTGCAAGTTTGTACTTAACTCAGCAAGTAATGCAGTTGATTGTAGGTATATAGCAGAAGCCAAACAACTCAGATATTGAGAAGTAATCTTACAGGGCTTTCTTTGGACACTTGTAGCAGAATTCTTATTAAATCTGAAATTAGGTATAAAGCTAAGAAGAGAATTTATCTTTGTTTTAAGGATGCAAAAGTGAAGAAACTGGAAGATGATTGGAGACAAGCAGAAAACATTAGATAATTTAACCTTGGATAATGCCCTTTTTAGATATTGTTAGCAGTATGCTAGCTGAGAAAAGTGGAAAATGGAATAAAATAGTAGTTATAAATGTATGACAGATATTGAGAAGTAGATATGGGGAGGTGTTCTACAATAAGGGGTGGAACAATAAAGAAGAGGAAGGGGAAATAGTGACCAAGTCTTAGATTACAAAAAAAATCTGTGAAATGTTATATTTTTGTATGTTCAGATGGACTATTCATTATTTTAATTTCTTTCTTTTAGGAGATATAATGATGCTGGAAGCATCATGTAACAACACTGGCATTTTACTTTGATTGTATTTTTGATTAATTTAATAAGCCTTCTATCTCTTTGCTAAGTCCCATTTATATCCACTGCTATCCCCAACTCAGGCAGATGTGACCTCAGTTTAACTTATCTTCCCAAGTATGGTGCCTCAGGAGTACAGCACTCCACATGCTGTATTACATTGTTTGCACTAGAAAACAAATTCAAATACCTTGTATGAGAAAAGACACAGTTCTCTTCAGCCCACCAGGTGTGCTGCCTGCTAAGCTACTGAAACTAATGCCTGTATTGTTTTACAAACGTTCTTTGAACATTGTAGAGTGTTAAAAGGAATAATGTTGTTTAGATGAGCCAAGACTATAGGAAGTCTGAATTAAAATAAAGGTATGTTTTTACAGACTGTAAATATGTTATACTGAAAGGATGACTTGACATTCATTTGTCACAAAAAGGTTGTAAGTTTTAATATTCTAGTTAATGACCTATATTCTTCAAATTTATCTTAATGGTTCCAACTAAACAAAATCAGGAATATTCCCATTTGTAGCCCCTATGCTAAGTATCCAATATCAACCAACACAATCCTTCAGTAATAGAGTAAAAAAATGTTTATTCATTTGGGTCTGTGTGCTTCCTTAGTTTCTGTTGACTACACAAATATATGTACATCATCTATAACTGGTACCTAAAGTGAAGAAAAATTGTGTATGGGGGGGGGCTCTTTATTAACCAATATGTACTGCAAGTACAACAGCTCTAATAAATGACCCACTTTCTTGCTTCAGTAGTTAAATCAATAATAATAATTTATACTTCAAGAATGACTTATTCCCTAGAACATGCTATACAAATCAACATTTAATAAATATTTCTGTTCAAAAACAATTAACAAATTCTCTGATACCTTTTCTCAATACATTGCTCAAAAATCTGCTTTTTCTGTTTGATTCCTAGTATACCTCCTGATTTTGCTTCCACTTCCACCAAACACACAGAGTCATCTAGATTTGAAATCCCTAGGCTCCATCACAAACTAATACAGTGACAGCTCCTTTAATGTAACTATTGCATCTTGGGCATTAGTAAAAGTCAAAATGTAACATTGATGAAAAAAATATATTTCAGTTTATGTAATTTCTATTCTCTAATAGCATCTACAAACTGCAGTCTTTGTTGGAAAGTTGCATCTAATTAATCATGATCCATATTCACTGTCTTACCCATAATAGTAAATGTTCCCTTGTTGCCACAATTGCCACAATGCCTACTCTTTCTCATATTTCATCACAGACTGAACCAAAATGATTAAGTTCCCATATTCCTTCTCCAAGTCAGTTGGTGATCACCAATATAAGTTTTCTGTTTGCATTGATGATCTTGTGAAGTCTGTCAGCTGCATTATCTTAGCTTTCTCAGACTCCAACAAATCCAAAAGTCTGCCTTCTTCCTTCCAGCACCTCAATCAACATAAGATTTTTCCCAGGAGCATACTCCATTGCAGTCAATTGCTGCTTCACATTTCCACTCATAGTTCTTTCATTCTATTTTGCATTTCAGCCTCCTGGTTGCTTTATGAATATCATGGTGACTTGTTGATTATACAAAAATGTGATGTCATCAACAATGACTGCTCACAATTTTCCTTGTACATCCTGCCATCACTTCATATAAGTACCGTAAACATCAATTTACTTTAGCCAAACCCCATATCACTTTTTTTTTCTTTTTTTTTTTTTTCAAAACAAGTTTATTGTTTTAACATACAAGAGAAATATCATAACAATTTTATACAAGTAATTAAAAATAGATATGATTATAACATTCAACAAAACAACTAAAGTATTTACAAAGACATCCACTACAATCAGATCAATTAATTAAACTAAAATACCATGCTATTGAAATTAGGATTTTTTTAACAAATTTTGTAAATTATCCCATACAATATAATAAGATGTTTTTCTAGTTGTTCTTGACCTAATTGTGTTTATTTCCATATGGCACACTATATTCATAACATTTTTAAATTCATTGAACGAAGGAGGTGTATCTGAAATCCAATTTCTGGTTATTATTTTCCTAGCCACTGCTAGAATAGACCATAACAAGGGAAGCTTAACCTTTTAACACTTTGAGGTACAGGTGTGTTGAATAATATAAGAGATTTAGAAATAATGAAATTATCTGTAAAAGAGCCTGCAAAAATTCATTAATTGACTTCCAGTATTCTTTCAATTTTATACAGTCATAAAACATATGAGCCCAGTCAGCATTAATTTCTACATTACATCTCTTACATAGATTATCTTTATTATTTATTTTATTCATCATCAAAGGTGTATAAAAAGATCTATGTAAAAATTTCCTTGTATAAAGTCTCCAGACAATGGAAGACGTAGTTCTATAGGCAGATTCCAATATATATTGTTTATCTTGTTGATTTGGTGGGTCCCCATTAATAGAAGTGAAATAATTCCAGTATGTATCTGCACTGTAAAAAGTTTCTTGTCTGATAATTTTATGTATGTATGAAAGTTTACCTTTATCAGAAACTTTATGTTGTAAATTTAATATCAAGTAATCAATCAGTGTTGGAATAGATTCTTTAACTGTTATAGACATTAGATCTATTTTATTAATGAGATGTTGTCTAAAGGTCTGAACCTCTAACCAACAAGTTTCTCTTAGATCAAATTCTTGTTTTAAGAAATCTAGATTTTTAACTTTATTATCAGATATCAACTGATACCAGTACTTTAGATCATTATCTATAGCTAAATGAGTTCCTTCAGAAGTAGATGACAAAGCATACCCTGAGTATACATTATAGGAATATAATAAAATTCCATTCCCTATACTTAGGGTGCATGAATATAAAGTTACGATAGCTAATAATAATATTTAATGGGTAACAAACCATATGTTTAGGTGTAATAGGTGAAGTACAAAATTCCTTTAGTAACCATAACATGGAGTTATTTACAATCATATTTTTATGTGTTAAGGAGATTTTCATGAAGTGCATACTAATTAGCTCCCAATAATCTTTCCATTTTGCGACATATGACTGATCTATTAATAAAGTAATAACTTTTACAATAGAAGAGATAGTATATAAACTAAAGTCTGGAAAAGAAATACCCCTTGAGACCAGCTATTAGTATGTTTCTTTAATGCAATCCTAGGTCTATTAGGTGCCCATAGGAAATTTAACATTAGTGTATTCAGTTTCTTGATAATTATTTTTGTAGGTGGAAGTATTATTGATTGTATTAAGTATAAAATCTTGGGGAATATTATCATTTTAATAATTGTAAGTCTCTCCTCCATAGTAAAAAACATATTATTCCAGGTATTAAAAAGATTTTGTATATTAAGAAAACAGGTATTATAATTATTATATATAATAGATTTAATATCTTTAGATAGTATTATACCTAAATAAGTTATCTGACCTGAATTGGGTACATATTTAGTAAAACCACTAATGAGAATCTTTTCCGTGTATATATAGGTAGTATTTTAGTTTTTCTTCATTGAATATTAAACCAGAAATACTTTTAAAATTCATCATTTTATCAAATAGAGACTGCATAGAAGAATTAGATCCTGCTGATGTAATTAGAACATCATCTGCAAAAGTTGAATTTTGGATGTTGTATTTTCATCTTTTCAAAACCCTCTATGTCAGTACTGTTTCTGATCAAATTAGCCCAAGGCTCCATTACTAAAGTGAATAATAGTGGAGAAAGTGGACATCCTTGTTTTGTACCTTTAAAATGGGTATTTTTTGTAAAACATATGTTCCTACCTTAATATAAGCCAATGTTCCTTTGTATAAATGCTCAATTAGATTTACAAATGCATCTGAGAAGTTTGTGCACTTCAGTAAGGTAAACAGATAGTCCCAACTTACTGAATCAAATGCTGAACTTATATCAAGACCAATAAGTGTTAAATCTTTCTTTTTCCTATTTGCAAAATCAATTAATGTTAAAGTTCTTCTTATATTATCAAAAGTATTTCTATTTACAATGAAGCCTGTCTGATCTATATCTATAATGCCGGGGACCCATATCACTTTTTTGATGTTTAGCTGAATCAAACATTTGCATCTACAGAAAATTGCAGATGTCACAGCTGCTCTTTCAGATTCATGTCATTGTACATTTCTTCCTCTAAAATCACATTCTTAGCAAAATTCTTCATATTTTTGCTGTAATTCAGCCATCAAGATCTTCACACTTAATTTTACCAAGTCATGCCAAATAACCTTACGTACTTGCAAAACAATAACCTCATTTAAGTATGATATTAAGTAATCAGGAGAGATGACTAACCACGAGCATTTTGAAACTTTTGGCAGCCATTTCTACTGCTAAAATCAGGTATCACAACCTTATAATCATATGCATGGGATCTTTATGTTGTTGCTAATGCGTTTTAATGTTAAATAATTCAGCCCATCTTATCAGTGCTGTGCAGTGTATATTTTCAGACAAATTACTTATTCTTTCCTCTTCAAAATTCAGCTTCTCCAGGACATCTCTCCATAGTCTTTTGAACTTTCTAGCTTATTTATGCAGTTAGTATAATATCAAAACTTTACCCTAAAGTAGCCACAAGAAAGCTCTCAGTATTGATTCTTTGGATTTTGAAGTCTTTGAAACTTCCAATATAACATGAATCCTTTAAAATGTCTGATATTTTGCATGCTCTGTTAATCTACTTCTTTAGGAAGATAACAAATTTAAACAATTTGTAACTATGGGGAAGGCCTTCATCCAGCAAACTGAAGTGGTATTCTTTTAAAAAGTACAGGTGCATAATATATGCAACATAATTCTAATTTCTTGGCTATCACTTCACACAAAATTTTGCATTGTTCTCAAGAAAAAGTAGGTGATCATGCCTTTTATGAATTTTGTGGCCTTCAGTTTACATGCCACCTCACAACCGAACTTACATGGGTTGCAGGAACTTTAGAATAAATGACAAACTCAAAACAGTTCTAGAAAAAGTGCACTTTAGCTTTTCCATTTGTGGCTCCATTATTTGACATCTGTACGGCCATAAACATGTAGCAGAACTATATAATCATATGCATGGGATCTAACAAGGGCAGCTCTTTTATTTGCTTTACTTTTCTACAGCTGCTTCATCTCTACCAAAAACATAAAATGTCCAGTGTCCAATGTATGACAGTAAAATGCACTCCTTCAGCATGAATTTCCCTTCCAAAATTGTATAAACGTACCCATCCCAACTATTCCTTAAGTGCTTTCCTTTTCTTTCACAGAAGCCCCCTTTCCTGATAGGTCCTTCATTTCTAGATTTAATATAAATGCTAAGTAACCCCAAACTTAAATAATTCAAAGGATAAGCGGAAAAATATTCTTTGCTACAGGACCTAGCCACTTCTAAGGCAATAGATAGACAGGAAACATATCATACATCCAGCTGTGTTGGGCAAGCCAAAAATTAAGCTATTCATTCTCTCCACCTTGGCTGTGTCCTCCACTGACTTAGTGCCTGGCCTGCAACTTGACCCCATGTCTCACAGATTACAGACAGGACTGTTTTCACTGCACAGCAGAGATGGCTGAATGAGGATAGAACAGTACCAAATTACATAAGATCATATATGTTAAAGTTAAACATAATAGACAATGCCTGGAAACAGTTACATAAAACAATAAAGCTCAACAATTCTGATGGTAACATTTCATGTAAATTACACTGACTGAATTACATTAAAGATAGTTCTAGTTGGCAGAACTAATAGGACTGGTACAAATGAATGGTTTAAATTGTGCATTTATTATGGTGTCTCTTTTATACCCAAAGGATAGCCACAGTTACCCAGATGTTGCTGCAGTGTTTTGCAATAAGTGGATGGGGTTGTTGTCATTTTTATAGGTATGGGGAGTGAGTTCTAATCTTTGGTTCAAAAGTGGAAGAGGATTTAATACACCAGTGCAGGGAGTATTATGGACGGCAAAGACTACAGAGAGCAGTAGATGAGCACTTTGCAAATTGATTGGATTGCTTTGATCATATTTTCACAGAAGATGAAATGTGGTATTTATACTTACTGGGTGTGATTGGGCCAGGACAGTGAGAAAACTGCCCCATATTATTTTCAATAAGTGTACAATATCATTAACAGTTTACCTGAGCTACCATCAAATTAAGCAGATGAAACCTCAGTTTACTATTTCATCTGAAGAAAGACACTTCAGAAGCATAGTATCCTGTTTATGCTGCATTACAATATCAGAAATGGAACATGAACCCTAGTACCTTGTGTAGGTGTAAAACCCATAGCCTTCTAATCTTTTTGACATCAAAAGAGAGTATGTTGTCTGCTGAACTGCTGATTCTTCCCTGAGAAACAAGGAAAAACTACCAAAATGCAAACATTAATAATAAAAGTGTACATGAGGAACTCTACAAAATTCACCAAGGCAAAAGTCTTCCTCAAAATTTACACATGGCATTCATTTTTATCACAAAATTGTAACAGTACACAACTATAATAGAAGTTTTGGTCATTTCATTTATACTTACGATCTTATATTGAAATTTATGTTCCTTGGCAAGGTTTTGAATTTCTAAGATTGTATGGACTCGTCTTCGTGGTAAAGCATGCTTTATGTCTTGTTTGTTCGCTAATCTAAATAAAGCAACAAAATAAACAAGGTTAGTACAAACACAGCTCAGAGCAGTTATTACAGACATTGAGAAGCAGTGTAGTCCACCTGGCTTCAGCACAGATTTGAGAAGAGGGATACCCAAGTTTTAAAAGAGTGTATTAAACTATCAGACAAACAAAAGGATGCACACAGATGCGGCACAGTGGTGCAGTGGTTAACATTGTCACCTCACAGCAAGAGGTTTTCTGGTTCGATTCTCGGCTGGGGTGCCTTTTGTGTGGAGTTTGCATGTTCTCCCTGTGTTCGCGTGGGTTTCCTCCGGGTACTCCGGTTTCCTCCCACATTCCAAAGACATGCACCTGGAGCATTTCTCCCCGGGCCTCCGCTGAAAACAGGACCTGTGGAACCTAGTCGGACTTTCCCGGTCAACAAATGATAAATAAATAAAAAATAAAAATAAAAATGCTCTGTAATAACAATAGTTTAAAAGCCTATTCAATATTTATAAGACTTTATTTTACAAAGAAAGAGTTAAAAAATACACAGAATTCCAACTTGTATGTGCAGTATGGAAATTAATTTCTATGCTAACAGTATTCTAAATAGTTCAAGACTCTCTACTGCCCATAGGCTATAATCAAAACATACCTCACTGCAACTCTGCACATCTGGAACATCTGCGGCCCAGGACTATTGTAGCTTGGCTTTCACTAGTGTAAGTATGCACACTGGGGCAGACAACAGTTTACTGAAGTGGGCCTTCCATGTACTAATACTGTCAATCCTACAAGATGGACATGCTAAAGATACACCCCCGACATGCAGAGGATGATGCAATGGTGTAGTTATCCCATGACTTCCATATATGGAAACTACACACTTCAAGAACTCAATCAGCTTTTGATGCAGAACAGAAAAGAAAAAATGATTTACCAAATCCAAATCAAGGTAGATGAGATATTTAAGTATACTTGTATAAGATAGTCATCATAAGTGTAGATGGAAGAATTTCTGAGTATACAGTTTTGATTAGCATTTAGGGATACTCAGATATGTGATGAGTAGACTTCCGGGAATGTCATCAAAATCAACTCCTGTCAACCAGTCAGTCATGACCCAGCTTCCAGGCCTATGGCAACTTTAGATCCAGTAGAACAAGCTATGCAAATAAATATTTTAGAACATGTTCTTGTTTTATACAATATGGATGTGAAAAGACAGGATGCTGTTTACATAAAGAAGTTTGACACTTTAAAACCTAACGGTTTGAACCCAGGAGATTAATTGGAATAGAATGGTTAGTTAATAAGCATGTTGTTAATGCCATGGCTTTACTTTTATTTAACTGCAATTTTAATCAGTGTCTTCATATTCCTTGAACATTTAGACTGAGGTGGCAGAGGACTGTGATTTCTGAATAAACACCCTGCTTCATACTTTGTGGTCATAGATTTTATTTTAACTGTTAATAGGAAACTACCTGCAAAACTAGTTTTAGATGTTGCCTAGGAGTTCTGGTCATGTTAAGTGACTCTACCCAAACTGTACAGAATATAAACAGATATAATGTGGAAGACAACCCCCGAAAGGCAGGATGCAGCATAACTGATAAAATATGTTTTATACCCAGTATGTTATAGTGACCATCATTTATAATGTGACACAGTTGTACACGACTCATATACTTAGCAGTTATGTAACACAATGACACACTGGCTACATCACCTGTTAAGCTATATTAGAAGTAGTCATTTAAAGCAATACAATTACAGGCAACTAATATACTCACAAGTTATGTTACACAGTAAAATAAAACCTATACAAATGCCTTCATGGCACACAGTGAGCACTATATTTATTTGGACATGAAAAACAGATTCTTGAGAATTCTGAGTTACATGGTTAACAAAGTTAATATATATATATATATATATATAGCCAAATTCAGGAAGCCTCCGTGTAAGAGTTATAACTCTTACACGGAGGCTGCAGTTAAACTGTGTGATGTCAGCATGTCATGCATATGCATGAGGTGCATGAGGCATGCTGAATCACACTAGTAACTCTTACACGGTCCGTGTAAGAGAGTAGAAGCGTGTCTGTAGGCTAAGCCCTGCAAGCGGACATGCCCCCGGAAGACTAGAATGGCTGAAAGTAAACAGCCACGAGAGAGGCCATGGAAATGTGAATAAACACACTACACAACACATGCCCCGATAGACCATCAGTGTATAAAGTGAAGAGATGTTATAAAATTAAATTAAAACCTTTTTTTTTTTTTTAAACCCCGTAAATGTTTGCTACTGTGTGCCCGTGTGCTGGTGTGCTACTAAGCGCAACCACAGTTAGCAGTCAGTGGAAAAGGATATAAGAACTAAATATGCAAAGTAAGCCAAGAAGTAATAGCTTAGCGGTAGAGTTGCCGGCCTAAGAGTAGGCAGGCAGGGTTCGAGCCCCCACAGCAACCTTTTTTTTTTTGTAAATAAGCACTAAAAAGCCCCCTGACAGTATTGTACAAATGTAAATGTATTCCCTTTTGTAAAATGGAATGAAATGGAGCATATATTCTGAAGTAACACAATAATAAAAATAGTCAGAAATGTACTGATAGCTAAGCTGCTGTGAGACGGAGTGCCCGTCGCTGAGTAGTGTTTAAAAAGCTGCAAACTGCGTGCCCGTTGCTAAGCACCGGTTTAATAGGCTGAAACCATTTGCAACTAGCTGTGCTTAGCTGAACATGTGTGTCACTAGCCAATTAAGGTTTATCCCAGCGCACACCGTTTGCGCGCCGCTCCCACAAGCTAATTGCCAGTGCGCATGCGTTACCTCCGCGCAAACGAGCGCAGACCTGGTTTTAAGTGCTTAAAAGTGCTTTTGGCATGTTTGATTGACAGGTCCTCAACTCATATCTTTCAGGAAAATCAAAAATCAGTTGTCAGATTCGAACCCAGGATACCATGCACTAGAGTCAAGGTACTAAACCACTAAGCCATGACAGCAATATCTAGAAAGGCAGAAATAGCATATATATGGGATAAAATCCAAAATGGAGCACGATAAAGCATTTTCGGTGAAGTAGATACAATTCCAAAATGGCCAATCAGAGAAATGTGCGGGAAAAGCGGCATATATAAGCCCCATAGGCGGGAATACACAGCAGAAATGATTGTAGAACAGACCTGCAGTTAGAATGAGTGGAGTAGGTGAGGGACGTTGCTTTCGAGCACAGCGTTGGGGCGTTGAGGAGTCCAGATACATGGTCTGGCTGCTTGTCCATCATCACGAGGCCCAACTCATGCAGGGCCAGGTCTCATGGGGAGCGTATAGGGCAGAGGCATGGGACCAGTTGGCTCGTGATCTGACCAGTGCTACTGGCATTCCACGCACTGGTGAGCAGGTCCGTCACCACCATGCGGACCTGAAGCGACACAAGGAAGACGAGTTGACCGAATGGATCCAGGAGGCCTGGGATATGCCCAACGCCCCACTACTGAGTAAGTTACATTTTGCTTATGTATGTAAGGATTTCAACTGGCCGATACCATGGAGATGTGTAGTCCAATATTACTTCTTTCGTATTACAGCTGCAGGTGTCCGCTCTGCGAATCGCGAGATGTATGGCCGTAGGCTGGTGCGGCTGCGCCACCATGCAGGTTAGTAACCCCACCCATTACTTGTAAATAAATATTGTACTGTAGCATGTATCAGAACACTGCAGTGTATTGATTAAAAGTAATATAATGTGCAAGCAGGAATTGTAAGTCTGCAGGTATGGCTGCAACAAGTTCATCAGTATGCAAGTGTAACTGGAAATATAATTGGTAGAATTAAACAGTGTTGTAATACAGATGTCCCACCATGAATTAAATATAGTGTAACCTGCAGTAGTCCCAAGAGTACAGCTTTAGAATCTGAGGTACTCATATGCGAGATATATCCCCTGTTGAAATGCTGAATCATGACAGAAGTGAGGCTGTTGGAAAGTGTTTGAATCACCACCAGTCTAACATGTGAACAAAGCCTAGAAGTACCAACCTGAACTGTGAAGTTGCAGGATGAGTGAGAGTGACAGAAAGGGTCATGTATGAATAAATAAAGTAGTAATAACCCCTGAATATAGTAGCCCCAGTGTGTTTCTACAGAACTAAATGCATGTGGGAAGTACAACTTAATATCCCAAACTGATTTCAGTGTGTCAGAATCTGGAATGTCTAGGCCAAATGCTGTATATGGTGATCACAGTAAACAATTTGCAGATAGAATGAATGATTATCTGACAGACTAAACAGCCATAGTTGTCCCCTGTCCTGTCATCAAAGTGTAGCAGGATGATGTATCTGATCAAATTCAAAATAAGTAGGATAGTGATGTATTTGTAACAGGTGTAGCTTGACAGTCAAATAAAATGTATTTTGAAACATCAGCCTCAACTTAATTGTGTACCTATTACAAATGTAAATCAATGTGTAACATATGAATGTGTCATCACTTTCTATCTCCGCCCAAACCTATAATTCCATATAACAACACCCACTAAATAATGGTATGTGAACATTTCATTAATCATGGACATTTGTCCGTTTCAAAAATATATGCATGTCTGTTCGTGCATGTGCCCTGTTCATACCTGCAAATCTGATGGCCTGTTGCCATTAATCAACCCTGCATGTTGTTTGACTGTGTATTTCTGTTCAAATAATGCATGTGATATTGATATGCCCCTTGTTCAATGGTGTTAATATCTGGGTGTTTGTTTGATGGGAATACCAATTCATGCTGTTACAACTAATCTGAATGGAATAAAATGCCACTAACCCAAACTAACATAACAACTCACAAACCTAGAACGCTTGGGAAGGTGGGTCCCAGCGGACCCACCTCTCCCACCTCAGCTGGCGCCTGCACCTGGCACTAGTGCCCAGGCCGGACCCCCCTCCGGTGGCCCTGTGCCACCTTCGGGTGGAAGCGCTGCAGGGGATGGGGCCAGTCCCCCCTCTGCAAGTGTGGCCGGAGGGGTTCGTCCACTCACCCTCCATGGTGTCCGGTCTGTGGTGTGAAGGGAGATCCAAGACACTGTTCTTGGGCCCCTACGCCAGCTTGAGGCTCGTGTGGCACAGCTAACGGCCCCGGCCGTTGCCCAGCCTACACAGCCCTGTCCTGGGCTGTGAAGGAACAGTGGCAACTGCCTATGGGTGGGGATATCAGTTCCACTGTTGCCATCTGTGTGCTCATGCATCTTGGAAATCCCAACCTCCGTCCCCGTCAATTGTGTAACCCCCCCACGTGTGTCATACACCGCCCCTGTATGCGTCTTGTCTGTCTTGTCTGTTAACCTACCCAACCTACCTCCCCAGCTATACCGACTTCCTTCACCTGACATACCACTCTCACCTGAAAAAAAAAAAAAAAAGGGCACTCTGTACCCACAAAAAAATTACGCCCCATACATAGCTGTCCATGTCGCACACATGTCTGCTTGACATTGAAACAGTTAATTACAATTGGCTCTACAACAAATATTAATGTTGTCCTGACACCTCTCTCAGGGGTGAAAGGTTTCCAATGTCTCACCAAAATACATGGAAATGCACAGCTGTTGCTGCCAAAGACATGGGCATCTATGGGCCTTACCTACATCCCTCCTGCAAATCCCACACTTGTTTCCCTACTGTCTTACCCTCTTTGTGACCCCTTTTCACCACTTTCCTGTCACCCCTTTTCTTTTCTTTCAAAGAAATTAGCGGGTGTGTGCTTGTGTTAGCGGAGCTCACCGCCAGTCGCATCGTGAGCTCCATAACGCGCAGACCTGGTTTTAACTGCTTAAAAGTGCCTTTATGGCACTTTGATTGACAGGTCCTGTACTCATTTTGAAAGTCTGGAAAGAAAAATAAATACCCACTGTCAGTCTCGAACCCAGGACCTTGGTAACATTAGTCTGTATGACCTACCACTAAGCCATGCCTGCTTTACAAGAACACACTGCTAAAATAAATATAACATGTAATAGTAGGAATCAGTATAAAGGCAATATAGGAGATGTACTATCCAAAGCATGTCAGGTAGAGTTTTAATGGCCAAATTACTGGATTCCCATACTAGTTCAGTGTGAACAGAAACAGCCCTGCTACCTGTTAGCTTGTACATAATAACGTAAGGTAATGTACATATGTGAAGGTATGTATATCTACACATACATATATATAAATATATATTAATACATATGAAATATAGTTGTAGGTCTCAGTAGCCATACACACTCACTACAGGAAACAGTGAAGATATATGCAGCAACCAGAATCTGCAACACAGCCTGGCTCCTGTGAGACCTACTAACCCCTTTAACTGCTTAAAGGTGCCTCCAGCACTTTGATTGATAGGCCCTATACTCAACTCAAAAGCAGAATATGAGCATACTAGTAGGCCCTACCACAAGACCATTGTAACACTAGTCTGTATGACCTACCACTAAGCCATGACTCTCATACAGGAATATAGTGCTAAATAAGTGGAACATGTAATAGTAGGAATGAAGATAAAGGCAATATAGTATGTCTACTACCCAAAGCATGTCATGCAGACTTTTACAGTCCCAATTACTGGATTCCCATACTAGTGTAGTGTTAACAGAAACAGCCCTGCTAATTGTTAGCTTGTACCCAATAATGTCAGCTAATGTACATATATGAAAGTATGTATATGTACACAGATATATATATATTTATATAGCAATACATATGACATATAGTTGTAGGTGTCAGTATGCATACACACTCACTACAGGGAACAGGCAAGATAAATGCAGCAACCTGAATCTACAACACAGCATGAAGCATGGGAGATGTACTAACCTTCACACTCACAAAACACTGTCAACAGCATACCAGCATGGTCCACGCCCTACAATCTGAAAGGGCAACGCCTATCTCACATACCCTTTTATAGCAGTGTCCTGAAATCACAGTGAGACATGCAATCAGTACACACCCAGCTGCATGCAATTAGCAAATGCTGCCTTACAATTGGTGCAGAGGCCATCACATGGACCTATGCAGATACCTACAAAAGCATTGAGTACCCACACTCCACTCACGCAATACATTCATTGCACAAACACTATGGAGAAAGAGAGAGAGAGACAGAGAAAACAACCAAACAAATATTAGGACTGCCAGCAGCAAAAGCAGCAGCAAGCAGCAAGGAGCAAGCAGCAAGCAGCACCACTGGCACAGCAACAGCTGCCACAAACACAGGTAATGCAAAGTAGCAGGTTAATCCTGTGTATACTGTGACACCTCCAAATATATCATAGTTCACTATCTATAGGTATGTCCATGAGATAGGTTGTGTGTACATAGTCATGAAATATAAACATATGTAATATTGTTGTACATGTGGGCCATAACTAACACTTCCATAGCTTAGAACACAAGGCCAGTTGTGCATATGATGCAGTAGTTCCCAGGGTCAGTAGAGGTTCCTCCTCATTGGTGTGGGACCACTGTGTATGTATGGCACTGTTCAGGTACATATCCTGTAGTATGGCCAGGGATTAATATCAGTCTGTCATGTGGTGCTATGTCCTCCAGGGGTGAATGTAGCACACATCCAGGGATACCATTTCGTAACAGTGATGATATGTGTTCTGCAATGATGAGGGTGGCTCACACCTGGACATGTGAGAGGATAGGGAGGTTACAGTCATCTGGGATAACTAATAACACGTGTGTAGGACAATGGGGGGGGGTACCTGCACCTAAACTGTCTGCAACAATGTTGCCAATATCTGTGCATTTGGTGAATGTGAAGCATCTTAACACTGCAGACAACAGATGCCTTCCGTCATGTGAATCTGCCCTGTGCTGCAGTAGCCTCCTACTATTGTTATACAATATGCCTGTATCTGTAGTCCACTGGACAGGATTAATAAGTGGTGTGCAGTTGTTCTGGGTTAGATATCTGTGTGCACAGTACATGCAGTATGTGGGATGTCTGTGGTAAGCATATGCAAAGGTGCTGGCGGTGTGTGTTGTGGCTTCCACTGGCCCAGTGGGCTGCATGGATAGCATCACTGTCATAACTACTGAATAACTGTGTAATTACATGCATACATAGCAAGGTAGTGTACTGTGCTTGTGGTGTTGTTCGGATATGTATATCCAGGCTGAGTAATGTGTGTCCACATCACAGGGTTGGATGGCAGCACACATCCAGTATGTATGGATGAACACCCAGAATGTGTTAGACATGTCACCTGTGCAGAAGTATCTGGCCATTACCTGTGCATCCCCCACAACACACACACATCCAACATATGTCAGAAGTACTATAGCAGTACACACATGTTCATAGGTTCATACTAGGCTATCTGCCCGAGGGCATTTACAAGCCTAGCCCATCGTTTTGTGGCTTATGCCACCCCTTTAGTATGGGGAACTATACCCATTATTTTGCTGTGCCTCTGTCGAGCAGTGACACTGAGGTAATCCCTGGGGTATATCTGCGATCTCCCATCCATTGGTCAAGATTTCTCTTGAACAAGGCCAGCGAGGTGCTCTGCCTCACATATACCGGGATTTTGTTCCACAGCATAGGGAGTCTTTGGGTGATGAATCTATCCCTCCAGCACGTCCTATTAATAGCTGTGTCGAGGTTTAAGTCTCCCGCCCTTGTGGCTCTGATGGATCTAGATTTGTTGAGGTGAAGCATATTCATCAAATCTGGGTTTGACATGGCCTTGTATGTTAGGCAAAGGTCACCTCTGAGCAAGCGGTAAGCGACTGAATAGAACATACATGGACATGCTGGAGGGGCATATTCCTAACCGAGAGGCTCCCTTCACTCTGTAATGAGCTCGAACAGTTGAGAATGAACAGTTCATAGGTTCATACTAGGCTATTTGCCCTAGGGCATTGGTAAGCCTAGTAGAATGTGTTTGTCTTTGCCACCCAATTACAAGTTATGCTGCTATGCCCTTGTCCGACTTTAGTATACTGTGCCTCTGTCTAACAGTGACATAGAAGTGATACCTGGGGTACAACTACGATCTCCATCCACTCATCCAGATTCCTATGGAAGAGAGTCAATGAGGGACTCTGCCTAACCAGTAGTGTGAGCTCATTACAGAGTGAAGGGAGCCTCTTGGTTAGGAATATGCCCCTCCAGCATGTCCATGTATGTCAGTGCTGAGGTCCAGCTCTCCTGAGCATGTGGCTGTATGGGACTCTGATTGCCTGAGGTGCATCACGTTCATTACTGCTAGGTAGGACATGGCTGTATATGGCACGCACAGATTGCCTCTGAACAGGCAGTATGCCACTGAGTCCAGCTGGATTCACTTTACCTGGGCAGCATATGACATCTGTGTGAGCCATTGCATCCCCTTGATGATGTACTGTTGTCCTGTACCAGTTGCTGTAGGTGTCTGGTTAGGTACATCCCAAAAGGTGCATTGTACGCAATTATAGGCCTGATGATGGATGAGTAAAGAGGCACAATGACCTCCCCTGCCATACATGTGAATCACTCATGATTAGCTGGGCTATATAACATGTCTGTCAATCCACGTTGGCCATGTGGTAGACAAATGACAGACCGCTACCATGTTTCTTCCCCAGGTCCCCAACTACGTCTTCTGTACTCAATGGCCTAACACCTATGTTGTACTGTGCCACCAATGTGGAGGCGTGGGAATCTGCATTGAATACTGATACTCCCCCTCCCTTGTTCAAGTGTTGGGGCCGACAAGAATGGTAACAGCTATAACATGTTAGTACTGGTGTGCTCCTGTGAAACCTGAAACAGGTTCATGTTACTGCACAGATATCGATGTCCAGAATGCTAGGTAGGGTTTTGAGTGCATGCATCCTTGGGTCTAGACGTCCAGTGTTGAGTAGCATCACTCTTACTTCCTCATCCTTTGTGATACAAATGGATGTGGGTTTGCCTTATGAGCCTTTCCTAATACAGGCACTATGGGTGTAGCAGGAGGCTCCGACAAATGTCAATAGGACTGTGGTGACAGGTGCAAGCTGTCCCTAGCAAAGCATACCACCCCAAGATGGCAGGTATTGGCACACCTGTGAATGACACCAGTATGTCAGTCAATTGTTGGAAGGGATCATCGTGCCTTGATATTGTGGCATCGTTCTAGGTGAGGGTAGGATGCTACTCAAGGTCAGGGTCAAACTGTCTCGGGCTACGTGCTCAGAGAGCTCTGTAATGTCTCATGTCATGTAGTCCAGGGAGGAATGTGTCAGGCCATTCACAGCAGCATGGACATTGACTGAGTCATACCTGTGCCTGCCTTGGGGTTACCTGAGTGTTTGTGTTATGTGGCAGGTCATAGTGCCTGACAGGCTGCACACCGTGACCCTCACCTCGTTAAGCCTGGTGAACGTGATGTGAGTGTGCCTGATGATAGAGGCACCTAGTACAGGTGTATGAGGTGTGTTGTAAACTGTTAATGGCTGTGAGTGTTCAGCACATTGGCTTTGTGTGATATGTGTTGCACATGTTCGTTTATGTGGTAGTGGTTGCCTGGATGTCTGCTTAGGAGGTCTCTGCTGCATAGGCAGAGCTGTGGTCTGAGCCTACAAGTATGATCATGTGTGATCATGTGTTAGGTCCGCTGTTGTGGTAGGTCTATGTGAGACTGGAAGTGTAGTGAGTGATCCCCTTTGCCACCTGACTGGTTATGGCGGTATTGAGTAGACAGAGCCTAGCCTCCAGTCTGGTATATGGTTGCATCACTCACATGAGTTTGAATTTGTTGTTAGGAGGAGGTTGTTGTCTGTGTACATGCATCTGTTCTAACATTGTCTCTGGAGTACCACACTCACCAGCTGGACTGGGGAGGGAACTGACAACTGACCTCTGGACATGCTAGAATACTATTGTGAACTCTGTAATCACTAATGATTGAAAACAAGGTCCAGTGGGGAGTGAGGGTGTACTGACATTACCTACAACTGCTGACTGATATAAAAGTGTCAGTGAGCAAATGCCAGGTAACCTAAGTGCAATGTGTCACAATTAAGTAAATGCAACAATGACAAGCAGTCACTTGCTGTCATGTGTAACATGGAAATACGTACAGTAAGCAATGCAGATATCAGTAGTGAGTCACAGATGTGTTGAGAAGATGTGTACTATGTGGAAGTAGCATACCAGTGAAATAACAAGCTAACAGATAACAAGCATATTAACAAAGGTAGATCCAGGAGGCCTGGATGTAGTGTTTGCTACAACAAACAAGGTGTAGCAATGTCAGTAAGATACAGCTCAGATATGCAGGCACTATAAACCTGAAACCAGATGTCCCCAGCTATGAATGGCAGAGTACAGCCTATTGTCACACACGAGTGCAGACCACAAACCTCGTTAATGTTAAATAACTGGCCTGAAGGCCAACTGCCCATACCAGAAGTAATACACTTGTACACTGGGCCCACAATCAGCAGTTCCCAACTTCAATGGATGAAAGATATGTGTCCTGCCACCACAGTGCTTGCCACCAACCTCCCTAATGTAAAACAACCGGTCTGAAGGCCAAGTACTTAGTACAAATGACATAGAATGATAGCTACACTGTAATCAGGTTTTAACCAAGCAGTAATAAGTAGAAGTTAACACTTCCTGTATAGAATGTGTGCCATGTATTGTTGAGATACTATGCTGATAACCTGTTTGTGTACCTTTCCAGATAGACATGGCACCAAAAAGGAATCCTGCCTACTCTGCTGCAGAGGATGGCGTGATCCACCAGAGCCTGGTGCGTGACTATGCCATCCTGTTCTCACGCACCACCCAGAATCAGCAGGAGAGGTCTGCACTGTGGCAAAACCTTGTTAGCAGGATAAATGATGTTGGCATGCATGATAGGACATATGAGCAGGTGAGACATCACTGCAGTGATTTGATAAGAAATGTCCGCCAGCGTGCTGCATATATCCGCAGGCAACAGGTTGCCACAGGTGGGGGGGGGTGGCCACATCCCCCTCACCAGACAGGAGGGCTACTGCTAAGTGTTGTGGATCCAGCCCCAGAACAACAGCAACAATCATGCATCCTGATGGAGGTTGGATCCACACAGCAGCAAGACAGCGAGCGTGCAGGTAAGATGCCATATTCATTTATTGTTATTACTTTTACATTTGTTGACCCAGATAGTCTAGCTGGATATAAGTTCATTTTCAGTAGAGGCCTGTGGAGAAAAGCTCCACACATAACGTAATAAAGGCAGACAGACAAGTTGTTAATACAGACAGCCAACATAATAGAATTGTACACCAGCCTGTTAATTAAATCAACATACATGTAAGGAAGTCAAACAGTTTAGAGTCATACACAATGTACCGTTGGTTTCAAAGCAATCCTACCTAAAGCATAATGGTTATGCAATAAGGCAAAAGCCATATACATAATAGTTAGGGCTCAGAAGGGTAGAGAAGTAGAAGGAGTATGACAGATACAATGATATGGAAGAGGCAGGAGTCAAGAAGGGAAGTGAGGAAAAGAAGGAAGACAGTCAAGAGGAGGTGGGAGGGATGGGAGAAGTAGGTCAGAGCATAGAAGGACATCAAGGTGAAAGAAACAGGGTAGAAGCTAGTTTCTATGCACAATGAGGGGTTAAAGGTGAAGAGAGGGTAGGGAGAGGGACGTTAGCCTGGACTCCAAGAAGAACAAAGCCAGTGGTTTTGGAAGTACAGTTTGAGTTGACGTTTGAAGAGAGGTAAGGGTGAGATTAGAGTTAACTCCTAGTATGTACATATGACTGTTCTGTGCGCTGTTACTTCATGCACGCATAAGGTGTGCATGTGGTATGTATCTGTCATCATGATATATATACAGACATGATGTGCAGCTGATGTGTATAAGGGAACTAGTGTACTACTGTACTGTATCATGTGCAAAACGAATGGCACACATGTGCCCACTGACATTACTCTCTTCACACTTCCAGGTCCCTCCCATCTAGCAATGAGGCAGGCCATACATGCTGGTGAGTCTTTTTAACATTATCTGTAAAACAATTTATAAAACTAGGAAGAGTAGTGTAACTCTGTAGTAGACATGCTGGTGACTGTGTTCACAATAACTGTAATTGACAGGTAGTAAATTGAGTAGTGTAACACGGTACTGATGTGTGTGTTTACTGTGGGGTGTGCATGTGTGCAAGTGTGCCTGTGCCCAAGTGTGCATGTGTGTTAGTGTCCATGAGTGCATGTGTCCATTTCTGAATGTGTGCATTAGTATTGAAGTGCATCTCTTTCAAATATGTATTGAGACTGTAATCTGTGTTCCATGTTTTCCTCCCGTAGGTTCTGGTGCTGCTCTGGTGACTTGCAGCAGGGAACCTGAATCTTGTGCCCCAGGTACTGATGATGATGAAATGTCTGTAATGGTGCAGGAAGGTGTGTCTGGGTCCGTCATTGGTCAGCCAATTGACAGTACACAGCTTTCAACCCCGTCAATGCGCACAGTCATCCTGCCGTTACATCCTTTGTCACCATTGTCCCTAGGTGATGGACAGTCAGCAGTGGGCATAGATCAGGGTAATGTGGTACCTGTGGTACATGCATCCCCACAAGGCAGCCATGAGCAGGGGCCTCCAATGGTACCACGCAGACAGTCGCCCATGGGTTCTCGTGGGGGCATCCGTGGCCGCACTGCCTCTGGCCGACGTGCCCAAGGAGGTATGTCAACCTCGAACGTAAATTAGAAACAGAACGAAACCAGTAATAGAAAAGTCAGAAACCACCGACTGAAGCAATAATCCACCAGCGTAGTTAAGACAATTTATTCGTACACTTTCAAGAACAGATTCCAAACAGAACAGTAGGACAAGCGCTTTCGCCTGGTATATTCCAGGCTTTATCACGTCAAAACAATAAGCTGGTTGCACCAGTATGTTTAAATAGGGTAGATTAATTGATCATTAAAATGCAAATTGATGTTACGTGTTTTCTTTTATATTTAACCCTAAGTGGGCCAGAGATTAAACACATGCATAGGTTCAGAAAACAAAAACTTACATACCCATAACTAAATAAATTTTGTTAAATAGTTTACAATTAATGCATTTTAAAAAAGAAGTGTGACTTAAAAAATGTGTAAACATTACACTGAAATGGTTTAAAAAATGTACAACTGCTGCATTCAAATATTGAAAACAGCCAAATCTGTGTTTAAAAATACAATGACAAGTCAAGACCTGTTAAAAAACCTTCCGCTTTTAGGCTAATAAAAACTGTGCCCAAGTGAGTTTGAGAGTCAGAAAAAAGGGGTGCAAAATGAGAATAACAAATCTTAAATAATCAAGAGTTTGGGATAATGTTTAGTTGTAATTGTTCATAGTCTGGCCCTTCTAAGCCTGAGCACTGAGCCTATACTGAGTAAACCATTAAGCCCTGGTGATTTTCCTGCATCAAGCTTGAGCTGCCAGATTAACTCCCTAAACTCAAGTGAAGATTCCCAGTCTCCCCCTCTAATATGTGGGTTAACCTGTTCAAGCACCATGAAGGACAATTTGAAATTGGGGCATTCAAGAGAGTGTTTGTAAAAGGCATTACTTTCCTTTTTGTTGTCAATTTCATATGCATGCTCATATAACCTCTTCCTGAATTCACGCTCCGTTTTACCTACGTAAAAACATCCGCAGGTGGAGCATAATCCGATGTAAACAACCCCTTTGGTGGCACAGGAAAAATGCCCAGTTGGCTTAATATTGATGTGGCGTGCCCTTAAGTACATGTGATTATCATTGATGACTAAAGAACACTGTTTACAGGCACCACATCTATAAGTGCCGTTGACTTTTCGTTGTTTCCCAGTTTTAGCATTATATCTTTTCTCAAAAATAGCCTTTAAATTCTGCCCCCTTTTTCTAACAAAACTGGGTTTACTTGGTATACTCTGTTTAAACTCTTCATTGTTTTGTAACACAAACCAAAATTTTTTGATTGTGTTTTCAATTTGCGAGAAATCATTTGAAAATGTGTACACAAAATTTTGGCCTTTGACAATCGAGTGTGTGTCTGTGCCCCTAGTTTGAGAAAGGTTAGTTTCTGCCACTCCAAGTAGGGGGGGATATAAAGTGTTCCTTTTTGTAACCACCTCATTGGTGGTGGTCTCAATAAGCTCCCTAGGATAAGCCCTTTCTGTGAACATGTTATGAAGGGTTTCAACTTCTTTCGAAAACTCATCCAACCTACTGCACATTCTCGAGGCTCTGATCAATTGCCCCTTGAGAATGCCTTTCTTTTGATGGAAAGGGTGTTGGCTTTCAAAATGCAGTAGAGAGTTCGAAAAAGTTGGTTTCCTAAAAATCTTAGAGTGTAATTCCTCAGTTTTCAAATCTTTGAAAATGGTTACATCTAAATAATGTAGTTCATTTTCACTGATGTTGTGAGTGAAAGTAAGAAAGTCAGTTGTTGAATTAATGTACTGCAAAAATACTGTCAGTTGTTCTTTAGTGCCATTCCATATAATGCAAATGTCATCCAAATATCTACTGTAAAAAGTGACATATTGTCCCCAATTGGTTTGGAAAATATAAGCCTGTTCCCACCTATGCAAAACAATGTTTGCATAAATGGTGGCGCAAGCAGCGCCCATCGCTACACCTTTAAGCTGCTTGAACAGTTCACCATTAAACAACATGAAATTGTTCTCCAAAACTATACCCATCATCTCGGTGATTAGATTGGCAAAATTGTTACTTAACTTAGTTTCCAACCTAAGAAAATCCGAAAACCATTCTAGGCCTGTAGTGTGGGGAATACTGGGAAAGAGATCCTTCACGTCGACAGTTAACATCAATGCCGAAGCATTACATTTGTCTCTGGGAAAATTTTTTAGAAATTCCCAGGAATCTTTACATACGTGGGTCAGAAGAGTGGTGTATTTTTTCAAAATGTAATCAATAAATTTAGCTATTGGTTCTGTTATTCCACCTGCCCCCGCTACAATGGGCCTGAACAGTACAGGGTCAATACCCTTGTGAATTTTGGGTATCCCAAAGATGACAGGAGTCTTGGGTTTGCTCACTTTGAGGAAGTTAAATAGTTTCTCGTTGATAAAACCCTGCATTAGGTAGTCATAGAGAGTGTAGTTAATTTTTGCAATGGCAATATTGTGCTCATTACGGGAAGTTAATCCGTATTGGCTGGCATCATGCAACAAATTGTGCATGTGTGATTCATAATTAGAATCGTACATGAGCACAATACCACCCCCTTTGTCCGGCTTCATTACCCTGATACCTTCCTTCCTTAACCTGGTAATGAAATTCAACTCGTTGGTGCTCATGTTGGCCTGTTTAGGTCCATTTGTGGTGTGATGAATGTTGCGTAGTTCATTCTCCACTAATTCTTCATATAACTTAATAAATGGATGCATGGGAGGATTAAAAATACTTTTCCTCTGCAGGCCCTGGGTTTGTTCTTCCTTCCCTTTGAAAAAATGTCTCAGGTTTAAACCCCTAGTGAATAACTTGAGCTCCACCAACAAGTTGGCCAAATCAATGCTTTTGGTTGGTACAAAGTGAAACCCCTTGGTGAAAATGTTGAAGGCTGTCCAGTCTACCATTATGTCAGTGTAGTTGTAGATGGTAAAATTGTCAATTTTGAACAATTTACAGTTAGATATTTCTGTAATTGTAATTTTGCTTTGATGTGTAATGCCTTCAACTAACATGTCAGAGTTCAAATTTGTTGTTGGAAAAAACTCTGTAGATGGGTTTTCCCCGCTATCTAATTGTAATTCCACCTCCCTGTTGTTCTCTGCTGTTTGTAAGCAAAAGCCCCCGGTCTCCCGGGGCGTTGAGGTAAATCCTGATTTCGTTGCCTTCTATCATTTTCAGCTAACCGCTCACTTCTGCGTGGGGGTTCATTAATATTCTGGTGAAAAACATCATCCGCACCCTTATCTACTGCACTAAAAGTTCTTGCATTGTTTGTAGGTTTGTTATGGCAAGGATATGCCAAACCATCCCTATATTCATGCAAGTCTCTGTCCAACTTCCTAATTTTCCTATTAGTTATTTTTAAACAAAACTGATCTACTTCATTAAACAGTCTGTCATAATCATGCTTAATCATGTCAAAATTAGAGTCAGAGGTGACAGTGTGATGCAAAATTTTTAAATCTTCCGTAATAGTGTTAGCTTTATTCTCGTACTCGGCAATCATGACCTGTAGCACTTCTAACCCTGCCCTATCAAAAATCTCACATAGCTGGTTATAATGCACTGAACCATGTTTTACAAAGTTTGGAAATTTAAACAGGCGTAATCCCTTTGGTACACGTTTTACCTTTACACATTCACGCAAGTAATCTAGTTCACATTGATTACTTCTTAGACTGTACAGTTTGTTTCTAAAGTCATCAAAGTCTGCTTCAATTGGAGCAGGACTAGAAGAATTTACAGTACCTTTGTGAAAACGGAAGGGTTGGTTTGCCCAAGAGGCAAAATTAAACTCCTTAGATTTGTCCCTGCTACGCTTTTGATGCGGGGCATTGTTGTTTCTCTGAGTTAGGGTACTTCCATTCAATGAATCTCCCTGGGGTTCAGCGTGGGCTTCCAAAACTGCCTTTGTTCGGCAGTGGTTTGTCCGTGAATTTTTGGAGCATTCAGCATCATGTTCATTGCCAGTACAAACACTAGAAACAGCTTTTTCCTGTTGACCGTTGAGTAGTCCTTTTAGTTCAGCAAACATGCTGACGAGCTGGTTAAATTCTGCTCTGGTAACCGGAACATCGTTTTCGGTGTTGTGCAAAAGATATGGCGTGTTAGCTGGGTTGAACGCCTCAGTCGCTTCGGTCATGACCAGAAAAGTAGGCAGCAAACGTAAATTAGAAACAGAATGAAACCAGTAATAGAAAAGTCAGAAACCACCGACTGAAGCAATAATCCACCAACGTAGTTAAGACAATTTATTCGTACACTTTCAAGAACAGATTCCAAACAGAACAGTAGGACAAGCGCTTTCGCCTGGTATATTCCAGGCTTTATCAAGTCAAAACAATAAGCTGGTTGCACCAGTATGTTTAAATAGGGTAGATTAATTGATCATTAAAATGCAAATTGATGTTACGTGTTTTCTTTTATATTTAACCCTAAGTGGGCCAGAGATTAAACACATGCATAGGTTCAGAAAACAAAAACTTACATACCCATAACTAAATAAATTTCAGGTATGTCAACCTCCACTATGTTTAGAACTGTCATGCAGGCACAGGCACGTATGGAAAGGTACACCAGACAGGGTCTGAGGGAGCTAAGAGCATGTCGCATAGCCATGACAGACGGCATGCGTGATGTTGCGAATGCTATCCGTAACTTCACAGATGTCATTGACAGACGTTGTGGGGGCATAGAACAGCTGCTCCACAACCAGATGTCCATGGGCCAGGGCGATGGTGTGCATTTGCGACGTCGACGTGGCCGTATGCCAGCAAGAGCACCAGCTGGCAGTGGCCGCGGACGACAACAGGCCCACTCGCGCGCCTCAAGTGCCAGCACCAGCCCCAGCAATGCTGGGTCTGTGCTGTCATCCAGACGCCCCAGGAGACCACGTGCACGTGGCTCTGGACAGTCCCAACAGGGAACTGTGTCCAGTCAACACACCCCTGCTTCCGATGACAGTACCCAGTCTGGGTTAGTACCGGATACGGCCTGTAGCACCCCTGCCAGGCACAGGTACCGTGTCCGTGCCCACAGACACTGATATGGATGACCTGACAGGTGCAGTCTGTGGCTGTCCACAAAACCCTGTACATGGCAGCCATTATGTGGGACTGTGTGCGTGTTTACACACATGCAGAAACCTAACACCTACGGCAAACACATACACACACACACTGCACCAACAACGGTCCACCCTGTACTGCTGCCCCTCACAAACACACATACACACACATGTCAATTGGTGTTACCAGTGGCCGGCTTGGGCATACCTAACATACACCCTGTGCATATGATGACACTGTGCCACCTCCTGCATACTACAACATCGGTGCAGGTAAAGGTAAGCACGTTGCTGATGCACAGGGTGACTACATAGATGTGTATAAGTAGTAACATGTTGGTAACTGTTGACTGTTGCAGTATGATTGTGTGTATATCCCAGCAGTCCTGCTGCAGTAACTGTATGAATGTCCTCAATTGTTATCTGCACCCATACTACTTAACAAAGTGTACCAGCTGCACACCATCACATGCTAACATTGACTATGGCAATGCGCATCTTGTGCTGTTATGTAGATTCAGCTACATGTATCTGTTCTGTCACACATGCATTTATACACACCCTGCTACCCACACACATGCACACGCTCACCTGCCATTCCCATTATTTATCACCCTACATGAGTAGCTGTTGATACATGACAGGTACACATTTCAGAAGTGCACTATGTTGTTTACTACTGGCATCCCCTTCTCTACCTGTACTCACAGGGTGCAGGCAACCTCATCAGTTGGAAGATGTAATGTGCATCAGGTACTGTAGTACCCTGATTGCCACATCAAACATGTTTCCC
This sequence comes from Protopterus annectens, assembly GCF_019279795.1. Lineage (NCBI taxonomy): Eukaryota > Metazoa > Chordata > Ceratodontiformes > Protopteridae > Protopterus > Protopterus annectens. Next base: position 208,692,223 of record NC_056735.1, read on the forward strand.
ATACGGAAATGCACACACAGACACATCCCACATCCACACACTTGCCACATTCAGGCTTCAGAACACTATCTAGGTATATTCGGTACATGTGCATGTTACAGTAGCATGTAACACTATACTGAGTACTGGCAGTTAGTTGTCTGTTGTCATGTTGTCTGTATAGAATAAAAGAATTGTTTGATTATCCTACTCCGTTTTGTGGACATTACTTGAAGAAGTGTTACCTTACATGTGTTATCAGTACCACCACCTTCTGTTTTGTAGTTTTGTTTGTATAGGGTGCTATCAACATCACTGCTTGTTAAGAGTAATGACCACCCTGCAGTGCATAGCCCCATGTGGCAAAAGCCACACCCCACCCCATCATTGTGCACACACACTAACCCCACCAACAGTAAAACACATACTTTCCATTTGCAAGATTCAAACCCATACCTAACTGTGCAATGACAGTAGAAACAGACACATTAGCAGAGTGTGCTATTTGCAGTAGTTGGAGAAATCTTTACTAATGCTGTACTTAGAGAGTGCTGACATCATCTGTGTGTAGGAGGAGGGATGTGCACCCTGTAGTGTGTTCTCCCAGTTGGCAAAAGGCAGTTAACCCTCCCAGCATAGTGCACACACATAAACCACACTCATTCCCTTTGCAGGATTCAAACCCCTACCTAACTACGTTATGACACTAAAGAAAGACGCATTAGCAGAGCGTGCTATGCAAATTACTGGAGGGCTTTACTACAGGTGATATAGTTATACAGTCCTGACATCATCAGTGTTTCAAAAGGGGGATCTGCATCCTGTACGACACTGTCACAGTTGCTAATAGGGACATTTCCCACACACACACATCGATGTGTTGGAGGTTTGCATATGTGGGGGATCCAGAACTCCAGTGTGATTAGTATATGAAAAACGTAAAAATAAAGAAAACCAGTAAATATCAAAACAAGTAGGTACGGACTCCTTGCTCCAGCAAATGTGATAGAGATGATGGTTAACAGGAACCCAAGACGAAATGAAATCCCTTTAACGCAAAATTTATTAATACAGCGTTTTCGCCGTGTACACTGACACAGCTTCTTCAGAATACAAAACTTAATTAATTTAATTAGTTTAAATACATATCCAAGAGGAAATGATGTCATGACAATGAAGGTTGTTGTTAAAGGTGCATAAAAGTGTATAAAATGTATGAACATTTTGTTGATATCAAAACACATAAATAGAATCAAATCAACATTAAAAAATATTAAGTTAAAACATGTTATAAAATATTTGTTTAAACATAAAAGCATATATAACGTAATATAAACAATGTTGGCAGTAGCCAAGGAAATATGAAAAAGTGCAATTAATACTAAATAGTTCTAAGTCATACAGCTACAACTTGTAATGTTTTTAATACTTGAGGGCAGAAGTTACAACTGTGGATGACACCATCAAGAATTCTACCTAGTTTAATAAGTTAATAATGGCCCCAACAAATGAGAAGGCAGAAAACGTAATATACTCATCTTAGATAACTTCTCAGTTTTAAAACTGAAGAGATACTGCAATTCTCGTTTAGGGCCGGGAAGTTGAAGGCGTCAGTTCTCAGTTGCCACTCAAGTTCACAAAGTTCTAAAAGTAATGGGATAGGGCTCCCCCTGATATTACCCTGTATTTGGTCTATTGCCATAAAAGAAAAACTGTGCCCAGGATGGTTAATAATATGCACAGCCAATGCATTTTTTCCTCCGTCCTGATCGCATAAAGATGTTATTACATACATGCGATCACGGAGTCTGATCGGTTTACCGATGTAGAAAGATGGGCAACAGTCACAAATGCCACATAGACGATTGATTTACTTTCACAGTTGAGGGGGACTCTAATAGTATATTTTTTATTCCTTATTGAAAAGGTTTGTCCTGATCTAACTTTGTGGCATCTATTACAGAGGCCACAAGGGAACATACCTATTTTCCTATTGGAAAAATTTGGAGCATTCCTTTGTGATAACTCCTTCAAGTTATTATTCCTTTTGAACACAAACTAGGGGTCACACCAAGTTTATCAGTGAGTGAGGTTTTACTTGTAATAAAGGTCCCAATTCTTTACGTAATAGACATTATAGCTTTCGAGTGAAAACTGCAAGTCATAATATAACTCAAAGATAGATCGAGTTGAATAGGTTGGAGTGGTATGTTAACCTGTGTATTGTCCATACTGATATTATCAATCAAAGGGCTTGATAGTTGGACGTGAGACATTACTAAGTTGTCCTTACTTAAAATAGCTTTAAAGAACCCATTAATTCTCTTTGTGTGTACTTCCGAGATGAGTTCACAAATAAGATAAATTGGGTAACCCCTATTACAAAATAACTCAAAGAGGAAATCACATTCTTTCTCAAATACGCCGTCATCAACGAGTCTTTAACGGTTTTCAGCCTGTCAGGCGGCAGGAATGGCAGAAAAGAATTGCAGCACGTTTTTTTCAGATGCTGGAAACATACATCGAGTTAAAACATTTTGTATTTTGACAGTTTGACAAGATTTCAAGACAGAGTTATATCGAATTGGCATGAGTGACCAATCGAGTACCGAGCAGCTTCGCAGAGTTACCCCGAATAAAATGCATCATCCAAATATTCAGCATAAAATCAGACCGAAGACATGAAGACGCAGCACAGTTTTCCACATACGACAAAGTAGTCCACGCACACAGACCCCCGCGTTTTTGAAGAAAACATTTTTGCCGAGAAAGTGAAAGCAGCAGAATGCATATCCACAAGTTCTGCATTGCTCACTTCACCTGCGCAATGCCCGTAGTACAGTGCAGTTCACACGCGCCCGGCGGGGAATCGAGCAGCGTCCACCACATCAACGCGAGAAAGCTGTCCCCACCGCTGGTGGTAACATCACTTCTGCTGAAAGACCAAGAGTCTTGCACCGGCAGCCGCACGCAGCCAGACCAAAAGTTTGTCACCTTGCCGCCAGCATCATGGAGACCCGCCATCGCCCTCACTGGCGGATTTTTGTATCTGGGAATAACGATGGTAACTTTGGTATCGTAATATCAATGTAGTTATATATCCAACCGATTTTATCTCAAGATTACAAGTCACGAACCAATCCTGTGCGCAGTATTAATCACCACGATAGAAGCTTCTGAGTATGCCGGCGAATTCAGAACGAGTCATCATTTCATACCTGTCACACCCTCATCAGGCTCATGACGTGACTGGTTCACGACACAGACCAACAATTTGTTCTTCAGAAGAACGTCAGCGGTTCCCTCCTCCATGTCATTGAACAGCCCATCCACGACGCGTTCAAAGCCAGGGAGGGTTAAAGCCACCTGGGAGCCTGAAAGAAGTCTGATGGAGTAATGTCACGCTGAAGAACACCTAGTTTTATCCTTCATACGAACACTGAGACCAGCCATCTGCATCACCAAGCTTGAACAATGAATTATACAGCTCAACGAAGTTTGAGAGCCGGATATCCATGAAAATTGTAAATATGAAGTCCTTGGCGGTTCGAACTTGGGCGAAAGGTTAGAAACCCTAGTTACAGGACCCTGTCAGGCGGGATCAAGAGGACTATTTTCACCTTAAATCCTTCGCTGAAAGAGGCTGGTACTGGCTCAAAGAAGAAGAAGATTGAGTTGCCATTGCCCTTCTGCCTACGTCATGTTGTTCAACATTGGGCATTGGGGACCAGGTTGCACCAACCTAAAATTATCCACCACTTCCCCGTCAATTCGCTGTTCAAAATTGGAGTTTGCATGCCAAATCAAAGCCTCTCTCAGTAACCTCATTTTTCAGTTTATTTAACATGGCATCAGTGCTACCAGAGTTCTGTCATAGTTCATTTTAAATCCAGCCGCCAGTTCATCGTCCCAAGATTCAGTTTCCAGCAACAGATTAATCTCGAGCATCATACGTTTTATGACAGCCCGCTGAATTCCTGAGTTCGAAAGTCCTTTCAGGTCCCGTCCGCATAAGCCAGCGTTGTTGGAGTTCCCCATGAGAGAAAACATACCAAGTCCCTTAGGATTAGCCACGCACTGCTCAGTAACAGCCCACCGTAATTTCATCTTTGGGAACGTTACCCGGGTCTGTTTGCGTCATAGCCGCATTTTGGTGCGCCAGGTACCGATGCACATTAGCGACTGAGAGCCCGTTCAGAATGAAACATCAGTTCATCCACCTCATTGAAATTAGAAACGGTATTACGTTATTATAAGAAACATCGTTAGTCGAGAGCTGCCGAATGGCGATCGCAGTGCTTTTGCCAGCCTGTTAGCAGCCGGTAGTAAACCGCCATATTTTCCCGGAGACGGTACCTAAAAGAATATTAGAACTGCCAGCCGTAATCTGAGCGGCCGGTTCACGTCTGCCATGCCGTATTGGAGAATCCGCGGGCGTCGAAAGAGTTCGTTTCGTCAACAGCCGTTAGCTGATTACACGCCCGGAAGGCTTCCGCCCATCAGCTGCGTCAACCGTCAAAGCAGCACAGTGTTAGTGACTTTGATGAAACCCGTCAGTTTTTCAGCGGAACGTTTGGTGCCGCTGGAGGACGTCCGAGTCATCCGGACAAACAGTTGAAAACGAAAACCAGTAATCAAAACAGTGGTACGACTTGCTCCAGCAATGATAGAGATGATGGTTAGTTCAAGACTGATCGAAATCTTTAACGCAAAATTTGCGTTGCCGCCAGTTCTTCGAATAAAATTTTAATTAGTTTAAATACATATCCAAGAGGAAATGATGTCATGACAATGAAGGTTGTTGTTAAAGGTGCATAAAAATGTGTAAAATATATAAACATTTTGTTGGTATCAAAACACATAAATAGAATCAAATCAACATTAAAAAATATTAAGTTAAAACATGTTGTAAAAAATGTTGTAAAAAATTTTTTGTTTAAACATAAAAGCATATATGACGTAATATAAACAATATTGGCAGTAGCCAAGAAAATATGTTTAAACAAAAAATTTTTTACAACATGTTTTAACTTAATATTTTTTAATGTTGATTTGATTCTATTTATGTGTTTTGATACCAACAAAATGTTTATATATTTTACACATTTTTATGCACCTTTAACAACAACCTTCATTGTCATGACATCATTTCCTCTTGGATATGTATTTAAACTAATTAAATTAATTAAGTTTTGTATTCTGAAGAAGCTGTGTCAGTGTACACGGCGAAAACGCTGTATTAATAAATTTTGCGTTAAAGGGATTTCATTTCGTCTTGGGTTCCTGTTAACCATCATCTCTATCACATTTGCTGGAGCAAGGAGTCCGTACCTACTTGTTTTGATATTTACTGGTTTTCTTTATTTTTACGTTTTTCAACTGTTTGTCTGAAATGGCTACGGACGGTCCTGTTAGCCCCAGCACACCAAACTTGTTCCTTACCACTGGAACGGAAAACTTACAACAGGACTTTCTCATCAAAGTCACTAACACTCTGTCTGCTTTGGCTACGAAGGTTGACCTCTTGAACGCTAAACTGGAAGCCTTCGAGAGGCATGGTGCTAATCATATAACAGCTGTTACCGTTGACGAGGAACCAGGAACTTCTTATCCGGCTTCCGCCACTTTGTTGGATTCTCCAATACCAGCAGGTCAACTAGGTAAAGACCGTACTCAAGATTCTACTTCAGCTGGCTTGGTTCCTAATATTTCTTTAAATTACTTGTCTCGGGAAAATGTACAAGCGGGTTTACTAGCTTCAACTACCCGCTCTGCTAGCATAGAAGCAGTTGGCTCAAAAAGAACAACGCCTGCAGTCATTCAGCCTTCTCGGGCTGCTACTACGACGACTAACGGTGTTTCTTATAATAACGTAAGTACCGTTTCTAATTTCAATGAGTGGATGAGGAACACTGATGTTTTCTCATTCCCTGAACAGAACTCAGTCACTAATAATGCATCGAACACTGAAACACCAAATATTACGCTACTTGACAAACTTAAACAATTTGACAGTAACGTTTTGAAGTTAAAGAAATTGCAATTAGAGACTGTTTACTTTAGGCAGTGCATTAATGAGGGCCTAATCCCTAAAGGACTAAGAAACATGTTTTCTCCATCGGGTCTCCTTAACAACGCACTATTTTATGCGGACCTGAAGGACCTTTTCCAGACTCAAGGAATTCAACTGCTTGAACTTATCATAAAACATTATGATACTCAGATTAATAATCTGTTACTGGAAACTGAAATGTTGGACAGTGAACTGAAAGCTGATTTAGAGTTTCCTAAGTTTAAAATAGACTATGACAGAACTCTGAACAGCATTGATGCCTTGTTAAATAAACTGAAATCTAATAAAAGTAAAAAGTTACTAAGGGACAGGGAAGCTTACAAAAACCGTTTGGCATACCCCAAACTCCAATTTTTTGAAAATAACAGACTGTTATTGGGGGAGGGGGTGAGTCAATTGGATAATTTTACAGAGGTACCACCTGAGGTCCCCAATCCCAATGTTGAACAACCTGGCCTTAGGCGCAGTAATAGGATTAGAGGCCTTAATGTTAACAATAATAACAATAATTCTACCTCTAGGCCTAATACGAGGCAGAATAACCAAGGCAATAATTCTTCTTCTTTTTTAGACCAGCGCCAATACCAACAACGGAACAACAAGAGGAGGAATTGGAATTAACAAACTTTAGTCCTCTTGATCCCATATTATTAGGAGTCCCTGTAACCCATGAAGAAGTTTCTTTAAAACCTGGCCCCAAAATAGTTCATAACCATAAGGGGGACTTCACTATTTACAATTTCACGGATATCCAGCTCTCAAACGACCTCATTGAGCTTCTGGCTTATGGGAATTCATTTGTTCCAAGTAAACTTGGTGACATTACGAAGGAAATAATTAATCTCAAGTGTTTCGTAAGAAAGTTAAACTTGAAATTGTTCTTCAACAATGACATTACTCCATCAGATTTTTCTTCTTTCAAACTCCCAAGTGTATTTAACCCTCCCCTTCACCCCTCCCTAGCTCTCTTTGAACACGTGTCCGAAGTAGATCTTAGACACTTGTTCAATGATAACTTCGGGAGAGGAGTTCACTTGGCATTTAACACTTCTAAAGAACAAATTGTTTCTTTTACTAATCTATGTCATGAACCAGTACGTTTAATGAAACCTGATAAAGGAGGGGGGTTGGTGATATTTGAAAACGAAATGTATAATGAAAAAATGACTTCAGTTCCAGATTCACCAGCATACTCAGAAGCTTCTATCAGTGAAATTAATACCGCACATAATAGGATTAGAGGTTACTTCCGTGACTTGTATCTTGGGAATAAAATCAATTTGGATACTTATAACTACATTGATATTACATTACCAAAGTTACCAGTCATGTTTGGTATTCCCAAGATACACAAAGACTTATTAAATCCACCAATGAGGGCCTTAATTGATGGCAGGTCCTCCATGACATACCCCAGCGCTAAAGTTGTTGACAAACTTTTGTCTAAGTACGTGCAACTCTTGCCAGGTGTTTGCAAAGACTCTTGGTCTTTCTTAGAAAGTATTAGTGGCCTACCCTTCAACGGTGAGGACAACTTTCTCACCGTTGATGTGGTGGACCTTTATACTTCAATTCCCCACCAGGAAGCACTTGAGTGGACTGCACTGTTACTACAAGAACTTGGTGCACCTAGATTGGAAATTGAACTAATTACAGAACTTATGGATATAGTTCTGTCTTCCAACTACTTTACTTTCAACAAAAAATATTTTCTTCAAAAACAGGGGGTCGCCATGGGGTCCCCCTGTGGATCATCTGTGGCTAATTTTGTCATGGGTTATTGGGAAAAGCATATGCTTTTTGCATCTTCTTCCTTAATGTCTTCAGTACAATTTTATACTAGATATTTGGATGATGCATTTTTGTTATTTAGGGGTAACTCTGCAGAAGCTGATGCCTTTATTACTTCAATTAGTGCCACTACGACTTTTTTGAAATTTACGTATAAATTTTCTAGTACGGAAATTGACTATCTTGACATCAAACTGTCAAAAAATATTTTAACTCAGATGTATATTTCCAACATCTACAGAAAACCAACGTACTGCAATTCTTTTCTGCATTTTTCAAGCCACCACCCTTTTAAACAGAAAAAAGCCATTGTAAAAGGTCAGTTGGTGAGGGCGGCTAAGATGTGCAGTACGTTGGAAGATTTTGAGAAAGAATGTGATTTCCTCTTTGAGTTATTTAGTAATAGGGGTTACCCAATTAACCTTATTTGTGAACTCACTTCGGAAGTACACACAAAGAGAATTAATGGTTTCTTTAAAGCTATTTTAAGCAAGGACAACTTAGTAATGTCTCACGTCCAACTATCAAGCCCTTTGAATGATAATATCAGTATGGACAATACACAGGTTAACATACCACTCCAACCTACTCAATTCGATCCATCCTTGAGTTATATTATGACTTACAGTTTTCATTCGAAAGCTATAATGTCTATTATACGTAAGAATTGGGACTTTATTACAAGTAAAACCTCACTCACTGATAAACTTGGTGTGACCCCTAGTTTTGTGTTCAAAAGGAATAATAACTTGAAGGAGTTATCACAAAGGAATGCTCCAAAAATTTTTTCCAATAGGAAAATAGGTATGTTCCCTTGTGGCCTCTGTAATAGATGCCACAAAGTTAGATCAGGACAAACCTTTTCAATAAGGAATAAAAAATACACTATTAGAGTCCCCCTCAACTGTGAAAGTAAATCAATCGTCTATGTGGCATTTTGTGACTGTTGCCCATCTTTCTACATCGGTAAAACCGATCGTAGACTCCGTGATCGCATGTACGAACATCTTTATGCGATCAGGACGGAGAATGAAAAAAATGCACTGGCTGTGCATATTATCAACCATCCTGGGCACAGCTTTTCTTTTATGGCAATAGACCAAATACAGGGTAATATCAGGGGGGGCCCTATCCCACTACTCTTAGAACTTTGTGAACTTGAGTGGCAACTTAGAACTGACGCCTTCAACTTCCCAGCCCTAAATGAGAACTGCAGTATCTCTTCAGTTTTAAAACTGAGAAGTTATTTTAGATGAGTATATTATGTTTTCTGCCTTCTCATTTGTTGGGGCCATTATGAAATTATTAACTTATCAAACTAGGTAGAATTTTTGATGGTGTCTTTTACAGTTGTAACTTTTTGCCCTCAAGTATTAAAATCATTACAAGTTGTAGCTGTATGACTTAGAACTATTTAGTATTAATTGCGCTTTTTTATATTTTCTTGGCTACTGCCAATATTGTTTATATTACGTCATATATGCTTTTATGTTTAAACAAAAAATTTTTTACAACATGTTTTAACTTAATATTTTTTAATGTTGATTTGATTCTATTTATGTGTTTTGATACCAACAAAATGTTTATATATTTTACACATTTTTATGCACCTTTAACAACAACCTTCATTGTCATGACATCATTTCCTCTTGGATATGTGATTAGTATATGGTTTGATTGCAACAATGAGGGATATACTCCCAGTGGTGAGCAGTTTGTACTCATGTTTGTAAAGATCAGCTGTAGTATATCTGCCCCTCTTGTGGGAAGGTTGGTTACCTGTTCCATAGCCAAAGAATGTCTGATCAATGGGAACCTTAGAGCTTGGGTATTGTGGCTTGTGTAATGTTCACAGTCTATGTTTGGGTAGCTGGCATCACCCAGTATGATGGTGTTTGCAGAGTAATCTAAACTCTCCTGTGTCAGCATGAAGGCTGTGTGGGAGTCCTGAGTTTGAGAGGGTGCTGTAAGAGCTCCTCTGTGTCTCTTTCCATGTGGTCCAGGGAGGTACGTCTCAGGTTGTTTGCACCAGCATGGACAATGTCTGCCTCATAGCTGTACTTGCTGTGGAGTGACCTGTGTGCCTGTGTTATGTGGCACATTCTATCACCCAACAGGTAGCTGACTGTGACCCTCACCTTGCTCTGTCTGGAGGGCGTCACGTCTGTCAACAGCTCATGTCAAGCAAGTGCACACCCCTCATAAATGATGTGGAAACCTTCAAAGGCCCAAGGCCTGTTGAAAATATGGACCAGACTGCAGATACCTGTACAGAGGCATTCTGTGGACACATTCAGGAATGCATGGATCATGAAGCCACATATGAAAGCATGACCCAATTCTCCAAAGGCAGATGTCCTGGGCGCCGGACACCAGCCATAAACACACTATACAATAGAAGGATGACGCCACTACATGATACAACAACCTCCCAAAATGTGAAGGCACCACTGATGAGTATTGGAAGACAACTACAGGCACCCATATGATTGTCTAAGGCCATCTTTGAGAGAGGATTCCACAAGCCACTGAGGATAATCACAAGGCTGCCTGTAGTTATGTTAGTAACCTGGGTGGTACTACCCAGATATGCTCAGAGGTAATCCAATATGTCACACAAAATATAAAACACACAGACATTGCCATCATCCTAGTGGACAGGTTCAATGCTGCCTTCTCTCCCCACCACACCAAAAGGGCAAATATGTCTCGCAGCACAGTGCTTCCCCCCCTGACATCACAGATGCTCAGGTAAGAGATGCCCTTCCCAAAGCAATAAACACTGCATCAATGGGACCAGACAGTGTCCCAGGCTGTGTCTTACATGAACCACAAGAAGAGCTACACCCAGACATAACACCACTGTTCAATCCCAGCCTTAATACATGATATGTGGCCAGAGAGTGGCATACAGCAACAGTGGTCCCTCAACATTCAGGTGGTGCCGCCACGGATCCTGGACACTACTCGCCCCATATGTCTGACTAGCTTTGTCTGCAAAGCTATGGCAAGGATCATCATGAACCTCACATATCTAGATATTGTGGACCTACAGACATGTCACCATACACAGTTTGGCTTTGTCAATGGCAAATCCTGCCTATCAAACCTGTTTGATTTCTTTGAAACAGTCACCAAGGCCACTGTCAAGGGGTAGGAGGTCCACACAGCCTACCTGGACCTTGCATAAGCCTTGGATACAATACCCCACTTGTGCATTCTAGGAAGCTCACCAGTGTACATATTAACCCCTATGTCACTATGGGTATTGCACAGTGGCTCAAGGGCAGAACACACATGGTAGAATTGCTGGAGCCATGTCAGCCTCCAACCTGGTACAAGTGGTGTCCCACAAGGCACAGCCCTAGGAGCTGTCATGTTCATTATATATTTGTCATAGGTACAGGCCAACATGGAAGTACTGTGGCTCAGCAAGTCGCAGGTGACTGCAGACCGAACACCATAATCAACTCACCAGCTAACACACGCATCCTCCAAAAGGGACTCTTGCAAACACATGACTTGTGCCACAGCCATGGCCTCAACGTGAATGACAGAAAGAGTATAGTCATCCCTTTGTCAAACACTAAGTGACCACAACGTACCACATATGTGTTAATCCAGTAAGTGCAGACCAAGGAATTATGGACCTTGGGGTACAGGTTGATAGCATTCTACCATTTGACAACAGCATGGACAAAGTGGTTAGGTAAGCATGTTATATGGGCCACATCATCATGGGATCCACATGTAGGCCAGGGAGGACATTGTGCCCTTTACTCATCCCTCATCATGCCCATAATTGACTATGATGAACCTGTCGGCATGCACCTTACCAGACACCTGCAGCAACTGGAGCTACCACATATGTACCTCGACAAGGGATCAAAGTGCTCAAACAGATGCCACATACTGACTGGTTAAAGTAGCAGCAGCTCTACTCAGTGACATACTGCCTCTTCATAGGCAATCTGTGCCTGACATAGAAGGCCAGGTCATACCCTCACTTAATGGCCATGCTTCATCTCAGAATATCCAGATCCCACCAGGATACACGCTGGAAATACTTGAACCTCAGGAGTGATATACATAGGACATGGTGGAGGGCACATTCACAACTCAGAGGCTCCCTTCATTCCTGATTATTATCCCAATAGAGGTTAGGCAGACTGACTCAGTGACTATCTTCAAGAGCGATATTAATGACTGGATGTGACATTGTAGGGTTACCCTGGGTATCACTTATGTGTCACTGTGAGAAAGAGGCACAGTATACTAACCTTGGAAAAGGGCATAGCAAGACAGATTCACAATGCATGTTGAAAGGCACACACATTCTGGCTAGGTGGATACATGCCCTGGGCAGATATCCCTGTATGAACCTATGGACCTATGTCTCTTTTTCACCATTGGCCCTATGTGCTGTCAATCACCAATGTAATCTCAATACTCCGGTAGCATGTGCAAAGGTCAGTTGTCAGTCACCTCTATGGTACAGTTGTGGAATATGTGTGTCATGTAGTAATGTCACAGCTGCCACATGTACACAATCAACCCTATCCCCTACCCATTGATGTACATCACATGTATGAGATGGAAACACATGGCCAAACTGTAACAACAACATACAAGTCAGTCAGATGCATGGACACATATGACTCAGTCATTGTCCATGCCACCACAGCTGATGTGGGATGTCGCTCACTGGGATACATGATAGGGAACATGGAAGGGATCACTGAGCAAGTGACACAGGCTGGTAGACCCCTGACCTTGGTTGGCATCAGGCCCTCACCAGGGATTCCGACAAATTACTGAATGCTAATGAATAAGTGTAGCTACAACACCCTAGCTGAATGGTTCTTAGCATGCAGTCACTGCATTGCTATGGAATACTGTCTTACCACTCCCACAACAGGTGAGAACATGCAGCTCCTGTACATCAACAACATGTAGACTTTATGCCCCAGACCAGGTATGCATCCCTCACTACTAGGCTGATAGCATCTACATCTCACACTGTATATACACATCCCACATGCAGCATCTGCACAGAACACCACGGTCATAATGTTACCCTGTACAAATACCATGTATTCACATGTGGCAGGCATCACACATGGTAACTATTGAAAGTCACAGGTACATATGTGTATTTGGCACACACATACATCATGTGTTCATTGCCATAACCAGTGTAATCAATGTCATGCATTATTGTGAGGGACAACCCACACACATGGGCATTCTGTGTGTGCACAACACACATGGCATGTCTATAATCAAAAGCCATACATAATTGTGATATCGTTTAGAAAGGGGTATGTGCATCCTGTAGTGTGTTTTCCCAGTTGCCAAAAGGGATATATCAATCATACACACTTACCCCCCTTCACACACACTTGCCACCTGCGGGATTCAAACCCCTACCTAACTATGTTAAGACACTAGAGATGGACGCATTAGCACAGCGCGCTATTCGCATTACTGGGGGATTTCCTTTCCCCTGATATACTTATAGGGTGCTGACATCATCAGAGTTTAGAAAGTGGAATGGTCATCCTGTGTTGTGTTTTCCCAGTTGCCAAAAGGGATGTTTCTTTCATACACACTTACCCCCCTTTACACACACTTGCCACCTGCTGGATTCAAACCCCTACCTAACTATGTTAAGACACTAAAGACGGACGCATTAACACAGCGTGCTATTCGCATTACTGGGGGATTTTCTTTCCCCTGATATACTTATAGGGTGCTGACATCATCAGAGTTTAGAAAGTGGAATGATCATCCTGTGGTGTGTTTTCCCAGTTGCCAAAAGGGATGTTTCTTTCATACACACACACTTACCCCCCTTCACACACACTTGCCCCCTGCTGGATTCAAACCCCTACCTAACTATGTTTTGACACTAGAGACGGACGCATTAGCACAGCGCGCTATTCGCTTTATTGGGGGATTTTCTTTCCCCTGATATACTTATAGGGTGCTGACATCATCAGAGTTTAGAAAGTGGAATGATCATCCTGTGGTGTGTTTTCCCAGTTGCCAAAAGGGATGTTTCTTTCATACACACTTACCCCCCTTCATACACACTTGCCACCTGCTGGATTCAAACCCCTACCTAACTATGTTTTGACACTAGAGACGGATGCATTAGCACAGCGCGCTATTTGCATTACTGGGGGATTTCCTTTCCCCTGATATACTTATAGGGTGCTGACATCATCAGAGTTTAGAAAGTGGAATGATCATCCTGTGGTGTGTTTTCCCAGTTGCCAAAAGGGATGTTTCTTTCATACACACTTACACACACACTTACCCCCCTTTACACACACTTGTCACCTGCTGGATTCAAACCCCTACCTAACTATGTTATGACACTAGAGACGGACGCATTAGCACAGCGCGCTATTCGCATTACTGGGGGACTACCTTTCCCCTGATATACTTATAGGGTGCTGACATCATCAGAGTTTAGAAAGTGGAATGATCATCCTGTGGTGTGTTTTCCCAGTTGCCAAAAGGGATGTTTTTTTCATACACACTTATCCCCCTTCACACACACTTGCCACCTGCTGGATTTAAACCCCTACCAAACTATGTTATGACACTACAGACGGACGCATTAGCACAGCGCGCTATTCGCATTACTGGGGGGTTTCCTTTCCGCTGATATACTTATAGGGTGCTGACATCATCAGAGTTTAGAAAGTGGAATGATCATCCTGTGGTGTGTTTTCCCAGTTGCCAAAAGGGATGTTTCTTTCACACACACTTGCCACCTGCTGGATTCAAACCCCTACCTAACTATGTTATGACACTACAGACAGACGCATTAGCATGGCGCGCTATTCGGATTACTGAGAGAATCCTTTTCTCCAATATACTTATAGGGTGCTTACATGAGCAGTGTCTAGAAAGGGGGATGAGCATCCTCTGGTGTGTTTTCACATTTGCTAGGGGTAACATTTGGACCAAGTGTGTGAGCATGCCCAGTTCAGCCTTCCCATGGCATGTTGTGTGAAAGATGTCTCATTTATTTAAGTGTGTGAGCATGCCCAGTGTGGGCTTTACATATGTTGAACTCTGCAGCCCATCACATTTGTGGATGAGTGTGACCTTCAACAAATACCTCCAGTTTATGGTTGTGTGTTCTGTGCCATGTTGTGTAGTTACTGTCCAATGCTTTTGTGTGAACAAAACAGGGAGTATACTGTGCCTGCAGGTTTTGCATGGGATACTTTGCACACAATTGTCAACATCCGTTCATACTGACCTAACACTGTAGCACTGTCTAGTGTAGTGTTTCAGTACTTTCACTGTGGTGGTCAGTATCCTGGGCTTTAGTCCTATCACTGCTTTACATTTCCATAGTGTGTACAACAGCCTGGTTAGGGTCCAGTTGTGCACATCTGCACAAAGGCAGTGCCTCTACAGACCCTGTTCATTGCTGCCCCATAAGCTTAACAAGTGTAGTCTGCAAATCTATGGAGAGGATCATAATTGAGCTCATAAACAAAGATATAGGGGACATGCAGACATTGTACCCATCCCATTTTGGCTTGGTCAGGGCAGATCATGCCTTTTGTACTGGGTTGACATCTTCAAATTGGTCACTTAGGCCATTGTTGGGGAAAGGCAGTCCATACAGCCTACCTTGGCCTTGCAAACACTTTCAACACAATACCCCACTCAGGTATTGTGGAAAACCCTAACAACTGAAATGTAAACCCATATGTCACAAGATGGGTTGCAAACTGGCTTAAGGACGGGACCCACAGGGTTAGAGTTGCTGGCACTATGTTAGACTCCAGGCTGGTCACAGGTGGTGTCACACAGGGCTCAGTCCTTGGCCCCATTGTTTGTCATGTACTTCCCAGAAGTACAGGCCAACATGGGAGGACTTTGGATGACAATGTTAGCAGATGACTGCACACTGGGCACCATAGTGGACAGTGCATCACACACAGATATCCTTCAGAAGGGACTCACAGTAACTGATAGCTGGTGCCAGGGCCATGGCCTGAAGTCAAAGTGCACAACATGTGTAGACATACCCTTCAGGAAAAGCAAGGTGACCCCAAGCTACCATATAGGTGGCAATCCTCTAAGCACAGAGGAGGTTATCATGGACCTGGGGACCCAGGTTGACAGTCACCGTTCTTCTGAGACTCACATTGCTAAAGTGGCTAGGAAGACCTTCTACATTGCCCACCTGATCAGGATGGGATTCACATCCAGATCTAGTGGGTCATTGTTCCCTGTACTCTTCACTTATCAGACCGGTGATCGAGTCGAATGCCCTATTCTGGCTGTATCTCACCCAACATCTGCAGCAATTGGAGACACCCTGACTGTCCCCACCTAAAGGATCAAGGAACCCCAACAGCTGTCATATGCTGCCAGATTGAAGACACTCACACTCTATTCACTCACATACCGTCTGCTTAGAGGTGACATGTGCCTGACATGCGAGGCCATGTCCAAACAGAGATTAATGGACATGCTCCACCTCAGACTCAGAAGATCCACCTGAACCACTAGTGCAGCTGACTTACACCTTAGCAGGGATGTATGTTGGACATGTTGGAGGGATGGAGTTATCACCGGAGACTCCTATGCTGTGGAATACAATCCTGGTCCATTTGAGGCAGAGCACCTTGCTGGCTGTGTTCAAGAGGTATCTTGACCTAATGCTAGTCGGAGAATGTGTTTGTCCATCAACACATTGTGTTTAGTTTGCCATGTCATATGTCTTGTTTAGTATACTGTGCCTCTGTCTACCTGTGACATAACATTGATACCCAGGGTAAACCTCCCATCTCCCATCCACTCATTAGGATTCCTGTTGAGGGTCTCAACCAGTGTCTCTATGGACAACCTGTACTGGTAGTTTACTCATGTGTGCGGGTGGCTTCTGTGTTTTGGATAATGCAGTACAGCCTGTCCTATGTATGTCAGTGCTGGGGTTCAGGTCCCTCATGTGCATAGCTCCCTGCCATTCAGATTGTACAAGGTGCAGCATGTGCATTGATTCCAGCTTGGACATGGCTTTCTACATCAGGCACAGCTTGCATCTGGGTGGACAGCATGGCAGTGTGTGGAGCTGCACTCTGTTTAATCAGACTACACATTACATGTGTTCCAGCTCTGTCATACTCCTGGTGAGGTACTGTTGTGGACTTTACAGGTGCTGGATGTGTGTGCATGAGGTACACCCACAGGGGCTGTTGTGGTCATTTCTAATGCTGATGAAAGATAACTGCAGAACCAGAATGACCTCCCTTAGCTAGATGTCAGACAGCATGGACCATACAATCACAACTGAAAACAGGACCCTCTCCACAAAGGGAAAGTGTCCTGTCTGGTGGACCCCAGCCATAAACAAACTGTATGACAGATGAGGGTTACTAATGCAAGACAGAGCTACATCTCCAAAAGGGAAGACAGCTGTGATCAGCACTAGTAGAAAGCTACATTATCTCATAAAGACATGCAAGGTCAACTTGGGACATAAATCACCAAAGACAATGAAGGTAACCACACTGCTTTCTTCAGTTATGTCAGACACCTGGTTGTGAACCCTCGGATATGCTCAGAGTTGGTACACAACAACATATATTCCAGTGACCTGACAGATATTGGCAACATTCCGGCGGACAGCTTCAGTGCGATTTACCCCCTCCCTCACCCCCAAAACAAGATAGTTATTACTGCTGTATGTAACCTCACTGTCATCTTGGATGTTCATGTGAGAGCCACACTCAGCAAAGACAAGTACACAGCATCCATGGGACCTGCTGGTATCTCCAGTTGCATGCTATGTGAACTCCAGAAGGGGCTGGACCCATATATACAACTGCTATTTAACCTTAGTCTTGCTACAGGATATGTACCTGAACACTGGCATATGGCAACAGTGGTCCCACTCCACAAAGGAGATGCCTCCACAGACCATGGCAACTACCACCACACAAGCTTAACCAGCCTTGTCTGCAAAGATATGGGAGGAGTCATGGAGCTCTTACACAGACACATTACTGACCTACGGACCCTTGTTCCCACCTAGTTCAGTTTTGTACAGGGCAGATCCTGCCTTTTGCACCTTTGCACCCGAAAAGTACCTACCATGAAGATCAGGGTTCTTCAACACATGTCATATGCTTCCAGAATAGAGGAAGTCCAGCTTTGTTCAGTGTCATACCGCATACTTACAGGTGACCTATGCCTGACATACAAGACCATGTCCAATCAGGATTTGATGGACATGCTCCACTGCAAGCAATCCAAATCCACCAGAGCCATGAGAGCTGAGTATTTGAACCTCAGCACATACATGTATAGGACATGCTGGAGGGACAGAGTCATAACTCAGAGGCATCTCACACTCTAGCAGAGTATCCCAGTTCATGTTTGACAGAGTCCCTCACTGACTCTCTTCAGGAGACATCTGGACAACTGCATATGAGACGGAGGCACAGACTAGACAGAGACACAGTCATGTTATTCAATTACGTAAGGGGGTCATAATGTGTCACTACTAAGTCAGAGGCACAATATTCAGAATCTATTCTGTACACTTATTACCACTATAAGGGGTGGCAATAGCCACATCACTATGGCTAGGCTTATACATGCACTAGGGCAGATAGCCTAGTAGTACACTATGACACTATGAAACACCAGTGTATGTGTAGCTATTGTCAATCAAACAGTATGATGGGGCTTGATATCTCCCTGTATTCCAACATTGTTTTGTCTATTCCTTCTAGCATGTCTAGGGATCAGTTGCTAGTGTCCTCTCCTGCTCAGCTGGTGAACCTGGGAATATTGAGGCACTGTTACACTTGCCTCATGTACACTGACAACCCTCTCCTTCTGCCATAAAACACACATACATGTGAGAGATGCAACTATATAGCCAAAGTGGAGGCTGAGCTCTCTCAACATAGGACTAGCAAGACCAGAGAGAAGGTGAAGGTAACCACACACACATCTTTAATCCAGTCTCACATGGCACTGTCACAACTTAAGATCATACACATAGACACACAGAGACACTCTCGGAGGCTCTGATCAGAAGTCTACCAGAATGGCAGTGGCCACCACAGCAGACAATCACCCAACTGCCTCCACAGGGCACAGCACATGCAACACATTGACCACAGAGTCGGTGTGCCAAACAGTCACAGCCCTTAAGGCCAAACACAATGCCAGACACACTTGTCATAGGTGACTCCATAGTCAGACACACTGATGTCCCACTCACCAGATCAGGTACAGAGGAGGTCACAGTAAGCTGCCTATCGGGCACTGGAATCCACCACATAATGCAAGCACTCAGGTCACTAAACTGCAAGTACAGGTCTGACCCAGTCATAATCCATGCTGGTGTGAACGACCTGAGATGTACCTCCCTGGACTACATGGAAAGAGACATAGAGGATCCCTCTGATTATGTAGGCCAGGCAGGTATGACCCTGACCTTCGGCAGTATCCTACCTTCACCAAGTATGATGCCACATAAACAGAGACAAGATGATCAGCTGTAGTATTTTGCTTAGACTATGGTGTCATTCTAAGGGGGTCCAATGTCTGTCTGCCTGGGATGACATGCTGGACAGGCCACGGTGATTTGCAAGGGACGGCTTGCACCTGTCACCCCTGGGCTTCCGGATTTCAGATGATGCTCTTGCCACCCGCATTGTGCCTTTTTTATGCAAGATTCAGATTCTACACCTACCACCCTAGAACACAGTAAAGGAAAGACACTAAGGGTAATGCTGCTCAATGCCCAAGGTCTCATCCTCAAGCTGCACACACTCTATGCCCTTCTCAGTATGTAGCACATTGATGTCTGTGCTGTGCCTGAAACCTGGTTCACAGCTTCTGACAGCACCCCGGCACTATCGGGTGTTACCTCATATCATGCATTCCAGCACCAGCATCCCGACAACACCAAGAAGGATGGTGGGTGTCCATATTCATCAAGGACACCCTCACCTCATGGTCTCACCTCATGGTTGGTGGCAACACACGATGCATCGGAGACCATCCAGGTGCCAGTGACCGTAGGCAAGACTGCTCTGCAGTTTGTAGCATTTTACATGCCACCCGCTCAAACTCAGGTACCTCACACAGCTATCCTGCAAACACTGAAGGGGATAAATGTATCTCCAAACACCATCCTACTGGGTGATTCCAACTATCCACATATAGACTGGGATCACTAATCATGCCACAACACTCTAACACAAAGGTTCCAAGAGTTCATACACTGAAATGCCATGGAACAACTGGTCCCAATCCCCTCAAGTGGAGGCAACATACTAGAACACATCATCACGAACATGGGGTCACACTGTTCAACACCAGACGTATACCCATCATTGGTGAGATCAGATCATGGACTACTCTCAGTGGGAGTCCACATCCCACCCACACCCCAGATGGGAAAAGAAACAGTGAAGACCTTCTCAAATGCCGACTTCACATTTCTGAGGACTGGTGTGGTCTCTTTCAAGTCCCCCAGGCCAGCGGACACCATTACCCAAGCCACTGTATCACTTAGAAATGCCTTCTACCAGCACCTCCAGGACTGCATGGATCAGGCAATCCCCCAAAAAAAACGACTCTTTGTACCACAGGCAAGCATCCAGTCTGGTGGACCCTAGCCATAAACAAGCTGTACAACACAAGGAAGGAGCTACTACGAGATAGAGCATAATCCGTAGGGGGAAGACACCCCTGGTCATTGTGAGTAAAACACTGGGTTCCCCCATACAATCATCCGAGGCATGTTTTGAGAGTAAACCCACTCAGGACTCAGGGACAATCATGAGGCCTTTTTACCTATGTTTGAAACCTGGGAGGAACTCCCAGATATGCTCAGACTTAGTTCAGAATGATGTTGATATCACTGCACCTACAGACATTGGCAACATACTGGCTGACAGGTTCAGTGCAGATTTCTCCCCCCCCTCCCCCCAACTGGAGGGGTATGTACACCAGAGGATTGTAGCCCCCAAACATCTCCACTGCTGGGGTGGGAACTGCTCAATCCAAGGCAGAAAACACTTTATCCATGGGACCAGATGGTGTCCCCAGTTGTGTGCTCCATGAACTCAATGAGTAATTACACCCGCAGTTAGGGCAGCTGTTTAATCTTAGCCTCATCTCAGGATATGTTCCCAAGGAGTGGCATACAGCAATGGTGGACCCACTTCACAAAGGAGGTGCCTCCACCAACCCCAGAAACTACCATCCCATCAGCTTGACAAGCCTGTTCTGCTAAGCTATGGAGAGGATCATAATGGGAATTCTAAATGAAGACATAGGGGACTTGCAGACATTGGATCCAATCCGGTTTGGCTTTGTCAAGGGCAGATCATGCCTTTTAAACTTGGTTGACTTTTTCAAAACACTCACCCAGGCCATTGACGTGGGCAAGGCAGTCCACACAGCCTACCTTGACCTGGCAAAGGCTTTCGACACAATACCTCACTCAGGTATCATTGAAAACATCACCAGCTTAATTGTGAACCCATACATCACAGCATGGGTTGCAAACTGGCTAAGTGACGGAACACACAGGGTCAAAGTTGCTGGTGCCAGTTCACACTCCAGAGCTGTCACAAGTGGTGTCCCACAGGGCTCAGTCCTGGGCCCACATTTGTTCAGTATCTACTTTTCAGAAGTACGAGCAAACACAGGAGGATTATGGCTGACAAAGTTTGAAGATGACTGCAAACTGGGAAGCATAGTTGGAAACCCATCTGACACAGACATCCTTCAGAAGGGTCTCATAGACACGGATAACTGGTGCCACAGCCATGGCCTTACATTAAACACTAAACAATGCATAGCCATACCCTTCAGGAAGAACAAGGTTACCACTACTTCCCATCTAGGTGGCAATCCTCTAAGCACAACGTAGGTTATCAGGGACCTGGGCACCCAGGTTGACAGTGACCTTTTGTTTGACACTCACATTGCCAGGGTAGTTTGGAAGGCCTTCTACATTGGCCACCTCATCATGCAGTGATTCACATCTAGATCAAGGGAGGTCATTGTTCCCCTGTACTCATCACTCATCAGACCAATGATTGCATACAATGCCCCATTCAGATTGGATGGGCCCACAAATTCCTCGACAGGAGGTGAAAGGGTCTCAAACATATTTCTTATGCTGCCCGACTGAAGGAATTCCAGCTGTATTCAGTCGCCACTGTCTGCTCAGAGGTGACCTGTGCCTGACATACAAGGCTATGTCCAACCCAGAATTAATGAACATGCTTCACCTCAAGACCTCTACATCCATCAGAACTTCAAGGGCAGGAGACCTAAACCTCAACACAGATATTAATAGGATGTGCTGGAGGGACAGATTCATCACCCAGAGAGTCCATATGCTGTGGAACAACATCCTGGTACATGTGAGGCTGAGCACCTCACTGGCTTTGTTCAAGTGAGATCTTGACCAATGGATGAAAGATTGCAGGTATACCCCAGGGATAACCTCAGTATCACTGCTTGACAGAGGCACAGCAAAATAATGGGCATATTATCCATCAACTTGCAGGTGGCAGAAGCCACAAAACTCTGGGCTAGGCTTATTAATGCCCTAGGGCAGATAGCCTAGTATGAACCTATGAACCTATGGACATAGGCCTGGGGCAGTTCCTGCTATTAGGACAGTGGTCTGCAGCAAGCTATATAGTAGTAGTCGGTTTTAGCCATTGGTTTTTGACCATGGCTATTCCATGTTGCTTCTTGTTGTGGTACAAACATGGGTGTGTGGTTATCCATGCTATTTATTGCTAGTCACCCTCATTTTGTATCTTGTTCCATGTTTTTGCACATGTACATCACTGTATGACATGCAGCTGTTTCCAGGGTCATATGCGTGGATATGGATGTTAGTTGGGGTCCTCAGGTGTGCATATTGTACATGATATTACATTACTTAACACATGGCATTCATGCCTCAGGTGGTGCTGCAGGGCCACCTCTGTCGGATACACACACTACACTCCCTGTATGTTTGGAAGCAGGTTGTGTCATGTTAGGCATCCCTGTTACTGTATGAGTGAGTCAGAGCGGTATCAGTCCCAGTGTT